>NC_081551.1:15714544-15830144 GCF_901000735.1 Corylus avellana | reverse complement strand
TAACCCTCTAATGTTCAAAATGTACTAAAGTAGCCCCTCGTATCAAAAAGGCCACTTATTTTTTTTTTATATTCCTATCATACCCCTATTCTTTTTATATTCCTATCATACCCCTATTCTTTTAACAAATAAAATAATAAAATAATTGTAAAAAAAAAACCAAATAATTTTTTTTAAAAAAAAACTAATGGGCGAATAAAAAAAATAAAAAATAAAAAGTTTTTTGGAATAAATAATAAATAATTAGTCACTGTAGTTGGCCTAAGTTACAAATGGTTTCATGTCCTATTAAAGTAAAATCCAAGGTACGGTTCTTCAGATATTCCAAAAAAAAAGGTACCAAAGTAGCCTATCAAACAGCCAAATCGATTTTACTTTAATACGACACAAAGCAATTTGTAAATTAGGTCAACTACAATGACTAATTATTTATTTATTCCCATCTTGGAGTAAATAAATGTTTTAACACATTTATTCCCTAAATGTGTTAACTCCCTAATCCCTACAACTGCGAAACATCCAGTTGTTAAAAAATCTTTTGTTAAAGAAAATAAAACCACTGTTAAAGCCTCTCACCCACCTTTTGAAAATTTATTAATCAAGACTTATGGAACTGACACAACTGTTAAATCTTCCCCTTTTAAAAATCCTAATCCTGCCTCTGTTCATAATGAAACCAGAAAAATCATTGAGCAAAACAATTTTATAAACCATTCCCTTCATGTCATTGGCCAACAATTAGATCGTATTGAAGACAAAATAGATTCTATCACTTCCTCTGGTTGTAAAATTGAAAAACCAATTATTTCTCTTCCAGAAGAAAGAAAAAATCTTGGCGAAAATTTGTTTTGATGCAATATTTTCAACATCCTTCTGCAAAATGTATTTAGTAGATTTACAATCAATGCGTAGTAAAAACTTTTGATTTAGTAGATCAGATTGAATTTAGTAATGCATAAAACTACAGAAAGAATTTCTTTCTTAATAGTACTATAATTAGCTTGAGCCTTATTCCAAGATCCAGAATGGAATCGAACAATTTGTTAAGGAGATCCTGGAGAAACAATTTGTTTCAGAATACCTCCGAAGCCGATTTCAGAAGCATCAGTTTCAACGATTTTGAAAGCGTTGTCTGAAGGAATTCCTAGACAAGGTAAGGCCTTAACATGGGCTTTAATTTCTATGACAATAGAAGTATGAGTGTCAGTTCAGGGGGGTGGATTACTTAACAAACGGTCGAACAAAGGTTTACAGTGTTTTATAAGATCTTTGTAGAAGTCTGCAATATAATTTAAAGAACCTAAGAATCTTTGGAGCTAATTTTTATCAATGATGATATCAAGAAATTTATCAGCAAATTGATGGCTCTATCAATGAGTCTTATCTGACCTTTAGAAATATCAAAACCAAGGAATCTAATTTTTGTTTGGAAAAGCTTGATCTTTTTAGCAGAAACAACAAGCCCATTGTGTTTGACTGTTTCTAGAAACGAATTTAAATGTTTCCAGTGTTCATCAACAGATTTAGAATAAATCAAAACATCATAAATGTAAACGATAGTAAAGTGACTGAAAGGATTGAAAATATCATTTATGATATTTTGGAGTTCACTAGGAGCATTCTTTAGACCAAAAGGCATTACATTCCACTCATAATGCCCAAACGGAGTAGTAAAAGCAGTCTTATACCTATCTTTATCATCAATTTGGATTTGCCAAAATCCTGACTTCATATCGAACTTAGAGAAAATTATAGCCTCACTGATACGACTAACTAAATCCTTCCTATTTGGAATGGGGTACCTAATCCATTCTAGTACATCATTGAGTGGTTTGTAATTGATTACAAGCTTAGGGGTTCCCCTTTCGACTTCAGCATTTTTCATAACATAAAAGGCAACACAAGACCAAGGAGATTTACTTTTACGAATGATACCTTTGGCAAGTAAATTAGCAATCTCTTTTTGGCAAAATTCTAAAGTTTTAGCATTCATTTGAATGGGTATGGCTTTAGTGGGAATTTTATTTTCAGAAATTTTTTTAATGTAGGGTAAAGAAACAATGTGTTTCTTCCTATGCCAAAAAGCAGTAGGAAGATCGGAACAGACAAGATCAATGATGCGGGTATTGAAAGAGGCAATTTTAGATTATAATAACTTATCAGAAAGTTGTTCAGCAATCTTTTTGTATTTAACTTCTTGTTTTAAAAAAATTAAATGTTTAGTTTTAGCAAAGATAATGTTAAAATGGCTAATATCAATTTCAAATTTGTTAGCAAAATAAAATTTTACTTCAACACCTATTTTAATAGTTGAAACGCCAGTTTCATCAACAGAAAAAGGATAAAGCATACAAATGAAAGGAAGACCAAGAATAACTTTTTTAGACATGTTTTTAACAAGAACAACAGAAGTATCAAAACAAATATTACCCTGACAAACATGTATACTATTTAATTCATATTTGATTTACAAACGGCTTCCACTGGCAGAATTCAACCTTTCAGTGAATTTTTCAAAATATTTGCTGGGCACTATTCCTTCTTGAATGCAATTCAAATCAGCACCAGAATCAATCAAAGCAATGGTATCAAAAGCATAATCAGGAGCAAGAAGTCAAGATTTGTTTAGAATTCAAACTTTCAGTGGTTTTTTCAAAATATTTGCTGGGCACTATTCCTTCTTGAATGCAATTCAAATCAACACCAGAATCATTCAAATGAATGCTGAAACTTTAGAATTTTGCCAAAAAGAGATTGCTGATTTACTTGCCAAAGGTATCATTCGTAAAAGTAAATCTCCTCGGTCATGTGCTACCTTTTATGTTATGAAAAATGCTGAAGTTGAAAGGGGAACCCCTAGGCTTGTAATCAATTACAAACCACTCAATGATGTACTAGAATGGATTAGGTGCCCCATTCCAAATAGGAAGGATTTAGTTAGTCGTATCAGTGAGGCTATAATTTCTCTAAGTTTGATATGAAGTCAGGATTTTGGCAAATCCAAATTGATGATAAAGATAGGTATAAGACTGCATTTACTACCCCGTTTGGGCATTATGAGTGGAATGTAACGCCTTTTGGTCTAAAGAATGCTCCTAGTGAATTCCAAAATATCATGAATGATATTTTCAATCCTTTTAGTCACTTTACTATCATTTACATTGATGATGTTTTGATTTATTCTAAATCTATTGATGAACACTGGAAACATTTGAATTCGTTTCTAGAAACAGTCAAACACAATGGACTTGTTGTTTCTGCTAAAAAGATCAAGCTTTTCCAAACCAAAATTAGATTCCTTGGTTTTGATATTTCTGAAGGTCGGATAAGACCCATTAATAGAGCCATTTAGTTTGTTGATAAATTTCTTGATATCATCATTGATCAAAATCAGCTGCAAAGATTCTTAGGTTCTTTAAATTATATTGCAGACTTCTACAAAAATCTTAGAAAACATGGTAAACCTTTGTTCGACCGTTTGTTAAGCAATCCACAATCCACCCCCTGGACTGACACTCATACTTCTATTGTCAGAGAAATTAAAGCCCACGTTAAGGCCTTACCCTACCTAGGAATTCCTTCAGACAATGCTTTCAAAATCGTTGAAACTGATGCTTCTGAAATCGGGTTCGGAGGTATTCTGAAACAAATTGTTTCTCCAAGATCTCTTGAACAAATTGTTCGATTCCATTCTGGATCTTGGAATAAGGCTCAAGCTAATTATAGTAATATTAAGAAAGAAATTCTTTCTGTAGTTTTATGCATTACTAAATTTCAATCTGATCTACTAAGTCAAAAGTTTTTATTATGCATTGATTGTAAATCTGCTAAATACATTTTGCAAAAGAATGTTGAAAATATTGCATCAAAACAAATTTTCGCCAGATGGCAAGCCATTTTAAGTGTTTTTTATTTCGATATTGAATACATTAAAGGTTCCAATAATTCTATTCCAGATTTTATCACTCGTGAATTTTTGCAGTGCCAGAATCAATCAAAGCAATGGTATCAAAAGCATAATCAAGAGCAGTGACAATATGAACTTTAGAATACCATTTAGGCGGAACAATCTTGTTAATAAGATTGATAATCTTGAATTCATTGTTGACTTCATTGGCAATCACTTTATTGCTGGATTCCGTTTCATCAGAATGCTCAGATTGCTTATCATTTTCATTGTCAAAATTGTGATCTTGAAAACAATTTTGGATTTTCAGTATTAATAATTGTTGCTTTAAATCATTATTATCAGATTTAATAGTAGAAAGGTCATTTTTTAAATCTGCAATTTCTTTCTTGATATTACTAATCTCATGCTGCAAATCTGAGATAGTAATCTCTTTGGATTTTTGTTTAGAAAATCGTTCCAAAGTTTCATCAAGAGAGATTTTTGTATTGTTAGGTTTATTAGTATTTTTACCCATTGTATTCTTGAGTTTTTTAAGATAGTCTTCTCTTAATTCAGGATTTTCAATTTTTGAAATTAAAGTAATTAGCAATTTCTTGTTCTTCAGTTTTTGTGAGAACATTGCAAGTTTTGACATTTTTGCAGCAAGAATCATTACAACCAATTTTGAAATCATTATCAGAAAATTCACTGGCAGAATGGTAATTAGAGTCACTTGAAGTTGCTAAAAACTCACAATCAGATGAATCAGAAGAACTTATTGATTGTAGGATTCTAAAAAGATTTTCTTTTTCATTGTCATTAATTTTCAAAGCATTAATTTCTTTCTTCAATTTTTTGGGTGGTTCAAGGCCAATACCTTTTGAAAAATTTATTTCCCCTTTTTCTCCAGAGACTGCCATTTCTCCTTTGGAAAATTATTTATCAAATTTTGAGTTATTCTTTATGGATTTGTTAGTTGTTGAAATTTTTTTAATTGGTTTATTAAATTTTCTTTTCTTGTAACTATTGTAATATGGAGTAGGTCTTTTCTTAAAAACTTTATGGGGTTTCTTTCTATTTCTCCGGGAGGGAGCCATAGGAGGTAACCCAAATTGTTTGCAGAAATTACCCATTTCATATTTAACTGTTGTCTTATCATTTTTTGATCGATGCACATTTTTATACCAAGTTTTTTAACGGTAGAAAACAAATCACCATAAGTTAAGTTTTCATATTCAATTAATCTAGTGTTAGAGTTGATGAGTTCATCTTTAACTTTGTGAGCAAATAATGAAGGTAATCCATCAATAAATTTTTCTTTCCAATAAGGCTTTTAACTATCAGATCTAATCATAACACGAGAAAGAAAAACATCTTGATACCATCTATAATCAGACATAGTAGGACAACGAAGATTATTCAGGAAATCAGAAATGCGAGAAGTGATGTTAGAAGTTGTTCCAATAAAATGCTTAATGATGGTGTAAATCAATGTGTTAACACTATCGGGTTCACCAGTGCCACGTTGCTCATCAAATATTGGTAAGCCATCTTCATCTTTCTTAACAACTTTTCTAATTGTTTCTCGAGATTCTTCAGTGGGGTGTTTATCCCACCAATTCCGAAGAGTTCCAGAGAAACCCGTAGAAAGCAAATCAACAATTTCTGATTGGCTTAAATTGTGATTAGTAACATAAGCATTGGCAACCATAGACATGTGATTCATTTTATTCAATATTTCTTGTTCAGACAAACCACCAATGTTCCATTCATAAAGTTTGTCCGCAGAAACGGAAAACTGGGATTGAAAAGATCTTTCTTCAAACTGTAAATCAGGAGGAGTGGGCTTTCAATACCAATTTTTTGTGAAATTAATTGGTTTGGTTTTATCAAAAATTCTTTGGAGTCTTTGATCTGGATCGAAATTTTCTTCAATCATCTTAATGTTGAAATCAGAAGGATATGGTGAATATTCAGAATTGTCCGAATCAGATGTTTCAAGGATTTTTTGGATGACACAAGCTTGTCCAAAGTTGGAGGCTTGACTAGTTTTTAGATCTTTCAACATTTTGTCAATTCTGTCAATATTTTTTTAGTTAGTGGTTTTCAATCCGAGATTTTTTCTTTCTTCTGGAAGAGAAATAATTGGTTTTTCAGTTTTACAACCAAAGGAAGTGGGAGAATCTATTTTGTCTTTAATACGATCTAACTGTTGGCCAATGACATGAAGGAATTGGTTTATAAAATTGTTTTGCTCAATGATTTTTCTGGTTTCATTTTATGAACAGAGGCAGGATCAGGATTTTTAAAAGGGGAAGCTTTAACAGTTGTGTCAGTTCCATAAGTCTTGATTAATAAATTTTCAAGAGGTGGGTGAGAGGCTTTAATAAAAACATTCTTGTTGGGGTAATGGTTTTGAAGAAAATCAAAAAACAAAATATGTTTTTGTTCTTCAATCATTTTTTCAGTCCAACAGATTTTGATAATAGATCTTTCTTTTTCAGAGAAATTAGAACGGTAAGCATGCCTTAATGGTTGATTTTCTTTTGAAGAAAAATCTTTTCTAAAGCAGACCAGTCTATTTGGGAAAAGAAATCTTTAATAGGAGCATGAATAACATTTAATTGATGAGGGGGAGGAAGATGTGCATTAAAATCTAAGGCAGAAGGAGAGAGAGATCCTCCATCGTCATTAGCTTGAGTGGGAGGAGGAGTTTGCTTAGTAGTGTAAAAACCAGAGGAAACTTGAGAATATCATAAACACCTTTTAGTTTTAAATCAGGGTGAGCAAGAAATTTTCCAACATCTTGGTCTCTTCGTCGGAGACCTTCTGAAGTGGTTGAGCCAGCAAAAGAATTTCTTCTTTCATTGATTAGTAAAGGCCTTTCAATTCTGTTAGGACGGTTCAAATCGGAGAAACTGATTTTTACAGATCTATCTAAATACTGCTGGATATAATCAAGATTACTGGTATTATTAACTACTCTGGTAGGCTTAGATACATTCTCCAGAAGCCAATCGTTGGGAAGGTCAATTTCTTCCCATCGAATCATTCTAGGTGTTCGTATATTAGCATCCTGAGTAGAACTTTGGATCAAAACAGTAGAGCTACCAGAATTCTTAATAATAGCCTGAGGATTTAGATTGGTTTTCAACAATTTGTAATAAATACGGTAGATGATAGCAAGAGGTCTGCTACCTTCTTCCATATCATATCCAGATGTTAGTACATTCAAAGTTAGAGCTTTAAGAATATGAATATCATTCAAAGCAAGAGTTAAGTTAGGGAATGTATCAAAATGAATGGGACCATTAAACAAAGAAGATTGTATCATACCAAGAATACTAGTTTGAAAGTTAACAAATCAAGCATCACGAAGACATAATAAAATAGAAGCATTAATGCCTAATCTGGTTAAAGGTTTAATAGCAACTTGAACAAAACCAACATGCAAGAACTTAAATCCTTTAGCAAGTGAGTCATTGACAAACTTTTTATTAAACAATTGAAATTTCTCATTATTACTAGAAATAGCAAACGTTTGTTCAACAGTTTTAATAGAGTATTCAGCCTTAAAAGTAGATTTTATCCAAAAGTGGTGTAAACTTCATTAGGAGAAAGTTTAGGAATATTCCATTTATCAAAACTAAAGGAATTATCATCTTGAACGGAGAAATGTTTTGTATTAATTACATTTGATGGTAACGAAGACCTAGAGCTAACGGAAGAATTGGATTTCCACATTTTCAAGAGCTAAAATCTAAAACTCTCTTTTAATCATAGGCTCTTCTCCAAGAACTCACAACACATACCCTTGGCTAAAACTAACCCTTTACCATGCCCTAAGACGCCAAACCCAGGCTTAAGATGGGACTTATAGGTCAACCAAGGTTACCTAATGAGGTGGTTGGTTTATAACTGAGAGAAAGAGATATGGGGTAAAGAAAGTAGAAGATGGGAGCTAATGGAAACACGGATCAACAACTCTTACGGCTCTGATGCCCTAGAAGATGGGAGCTAATTTTGGTGTATTTAACTTGATTAATACCTGTTTCTATGAATTCCTCATATGTGTGTGCCTGATCAACATATGCATGTGGTATGGACTAGTTAGTTAAATCAATTTGGATGACCGAGTCCTGGGTTTAACAAGAGTAACAAAAGATATCAACGCCGGATTCTTGGGTTAATCAACATGGGGAACCGGGAGTATACATATTGTTCACAATTACCTACCTAAATTAATAGGCAAATAATTGTGTGTTTTACCCGCAAGTGCACGAGGTCAACACAGTAGTATAGTGTGCAAATACAGAATCATTCCCACGAGGATTGCTGAATCTTTCTTAAAATCAATTCCAAAGTAAACTAAAATAAAGATTGGGTTAAGTTGATAATGATAAAAAGGTAGGGCTTTGATATCCACTGCTAATTATACTTAGCTAATATATCAATACGCTAATGCTTTGATCATATTATGAATATCTAATGTTTGTCAACCTAAGGGCATTGGTGTCTACTCCTTAAGCTATTGATTTCCCTAAGCAACGAATTAAGCATGGGTGACACTCTAATTTTTTTCTTTCTTAAAGGATTTAGCATGGGTGTCTACTAAGTTGTTCTTTAAGAAAGCATAAAAACTGTGGAAATCGACAAACACATGAGGCCTAGGGCATGGGTGTCTACTCCCGGTTCCCCATGTGGATTAACCCAAGAACCCGGTGTGGATTACTTTTGTTACTTATGTTAAACCCAGGACTCGGTCATCCAAATTGATTTAACTAACTAGTCCATACCACATGCACATGTTGATCAGGCACACACATATGAGCAATTCATGAAACTAGGTATTAATCAAGTTAGATATCATAACAAGATCATCACAAAGGTGCCAATATTGAAATATTAAATAAACATAACTAGGGCTTCAATCTAGCCCTACTAAATAAATTAGCTACACACAAAATTGATGTTAAACATCTTCATAAAATAAAAGAAAATAAAAGAATAAACTCGAGACTTGAACTTCAAGAGCTCCTCTTCTTCTCTTTACAAGACATCCCTATTCTAGAGGCTTAAGGGTCTATTTATAGGCTTTAGAAGTCCTTGACAAAGTAGTAAACCTAGGGATTTCATAGGGTTTCAAAACCTATTACAATTGGGAGTTGGAAAACCCTAATATGGAAAGAATGACAATCTGGCCGCCACTTGATATGTCTCCTGCGCACGGGTGCGATCGATCGTAACCCGTGTGCGCTCGATCGCAGGTCTGCGATCGATCCTTTTCTAGCATGCGCTCGATCGCTCCTGGCCTGGATTGTGCTTTGTCTTCTCGGGTACTGCGCTCGATCGCAGTGTCAGAGAGCTCCCAATTTTTCATCTTCTCTCTTTGGAGCCAAAATCATCTATATTTACTTCATTTTCTTCCAAAAGCCTACAAAAGAATGAAAAACACAAAAAGGAATTAAAATGACCTAATTAACCAAAACCAAATGATTAAAACATGCAAGTTAAGGGCTGAAAATATGAATATTTTAGCACTTATTAATACACCCATGCCCTAGGCCTCATGAGTTTGTCAATTTCCATAGATTTATGCTTTCTTAAAGAACAACTTAGTATACACCCATGCTAAATCTTTTAAGAAAGAAAAGAGTTAGAGTATACACCCATGCCTAACTCGTTCCTTTGGGAAATCAATAGATTAAGGAGTATACACTCATGCCCTTAGGTTGACAAACATTAATTATACCGGTATAATTGGCGCATTGGCATATTGTTATTTAATTAGTTTGATTAGTGGTGGATATCAAAACCCTAATTCTTTTTAATTTTTGTTTATCTTTTATTTTATTTCTTTATATTAAATTCAATAGTGACAATTGAATTTTATATGTTTAATTAAATAGGAATTTACTTTTAAGCATAATTTACCAATCCTCGTGGGAATGACCCCGTATTTGCACATTATACTACTATGTTGACCTTGTGCACTTGCGGGTAAAATATACAATTATTTGCCTATTAATTTAGGTAGATATTTGCGACAACAAGTTTTTGGCGCCGTTGCCGGGGATTGCGGCAGATTTTGTTTAGAATTAATTACCTTTAGTTTTGTTGTTTTAATTTTTTAAAATTCTGTTTTATCAAAAATCAAAAATATTTTCCGTTTTTCTTAATTTTTATGTTCTCTGTTTCAGTTTGCGGACCTGCATTCTGTTACTGCGATCGAGCGTAGTCCAAGTGCAATCGAGCGTAGTTCCAAGGAGCATCCAGACCACAATACTAAAGAGGCTGATTTCAATCTTGCCTTTATTTTTTTTTATTATTTATCTATTGTTTATATTTTTATTTTGTTCTGTTATTTTAATTTTAATTTCTGTTTTATCCAAAAAGTAAAAATATTTTTTTGTTTGTGTTTCAATTAGTTCTCTGTTTCTGTTCTATTTCAGGTTAAAGCACCTCGCATTCTGTTACTGCAATCAAGCGCACTAACCTGCGATCGAGCGCAGTTCCAGAGGACTTCCGCACAGTGGTACTGAAGCTGCTGTGACTCCAAGAGAAAATTCTCCTTATGCAAGGTCGTCAATCTCAAGCCTCAACCATCTTTCCACTTAATCTAGAAATTGAGAGGACCATTCGACAAGGGCATAAAGACAATTCCGACATAGAAGACGAAGAAGAGGTTGAGGAAACAATGCAAAAGCTGCCAGAGAATCCACAACCAGTGCGAAGGCCCATGAAGCAGGCTTTCATCCCGAAAAACCTAAACCATCCATCATGCATATCATATCAACCAGAGGTGGAAGGCAATTATTATATATTCCCGTAGACTCAATGCATTAACTCACTTCAGGGGCACAGCTACTGAAGATCCTAACTTGCATCTTAAGGAATTCTTTGATCTCTACAAACTTCAGCATGTTCAAGGCCTAACTCCCGAAAGGCTCAGGTTAGTCTTATTCCTGCTTTCCTTAAATGATAATGCTAAGTTGTGGTATAATTCTTTGCCTACAGAATCTATTCATACTTAGGAAGAGTTGTCTAGCAAGTTCCTCAAGAAGTTCTTCCCAGCTCAAAAGACAAGACAGCTTAGAAGGGAGATTCAATCATTCCAACAAAGAGGTGGATATCTGTTCTTTGAAGCATGAGACCACTTCAATACGCTGCTTCTTAAGTATCCACATCACAATATGCCTCAAGATGACTAGGTACAAGGTTTTTATGAAGGTTTAAATGATATTAACAAGGGTATTGTTGATTCAGCTTGTGGAGGTGTGCTGATGGAAAAGAGCAATGAGGAAGCAATAGAGCTCTTTGAGACATTAAGTAAACACTCCCAACAATTCTCATCCAAAGGGAGGCAAGAAGTAAAGAGCAAAGGCTATGAAGTGAATCCGAGTGGTGGACCCCCAAATCAGATGGCTGTTGTGGAAAGAAAGCCGGATATGATTGTCAAAGCCATGACTACTTAGAACGTCTCACCTAGTCAACAAGCCATGCAACGTCAGGTATATGCTTTATGTTCTCATTTTGATCACACTACTGAGACTTGCCCCTTTTACTCATCTACAGATCAAGAGCAAGTGAATTATGTGGGACAAAACAACTATCCTTCCAAGAATAATCCCTACTCCAACACCTATAATCCAGGGTGGCGAAACCACCCCAATTTCTTATGGACTAATAGTCAGAATAATTTGAACCATCAAAGGCAGCAGAGGAACTACCAACAAGCAAGCCAAACAAGCCAAGAATCAAAGCCGAATGACTTGGAAAGTATGGTACGCACCTTGGCAACCACACAAAGGGAATTCATGAATGATCAAAGACAAATCAATGCAAAAACTGATCAAGCAATACAAAGAACCGAGCAAGCTATGCAAAGATTGGAAGTCCAAATGGGGCAAATGGCTAAGGATCTGAGTGAAAGGAAACAGGGTGGATTTCCATCCCAAACAATACCCAATCCTGGAGCCTCTTCTTCAGAACAGAAATAAGAGAATGAAGGAAGAACCACCGTCTGGCTGAAGACATTAAACTTAGCGCTCATGGGAGGCACCCCATAGTTTATCTTGTTATTTTATTTTTGTGTGTTCCATTTAATCTTTTTATCTTTAGTTTTGTTTCCTTTTACTTGTTTATGTGTTTTCTTATTTTGCAGGGACAAGTGTGCTTCAATTCAAGTTTGGGGGTGTGCTATGAGCCATGCTTTCCAAGACGATGTTGTCCATATCCAGATACACTCTTTCCTTAATTTAGACACATTAGGGACAATGTGTCATTTAAGTTTGGGGGTATTGGCACACATGTTGTTTACACACACTTTGTTCATAATTTCATGTTATTTATTTTGTTTTGTTTGTTTGTTTGTTTTAAAAAAAAAAATTGCAATTATTGCGGTACACAAGTTTCTTCTGTTTATGACTTGTCTAGATGCTTTCCAGGTTGCAAGTTTCCCATTTGAGGACCATAATTGCCCCTATCCAACTCATAAATTCACTTTGTCTAAGTGCATATTCATGGTTGAAGGAGGACATTGAGAATGTTGTTGTTGTTCATTGTAAAGCTGGTATGGCAAGGACTGGAGTGATGATTTGTAGCCTTCTCTTGTTCCTTAAGGTTAGATTTTATAGTCGACCCCATTTAAAGCTTTGGGGTTCGTATCAAGGAAAATTTTCTTGTTCTGGTCCTTATTTGTCATCGCTTTCTTGACTATGATTATGATTTTATTTTGCCATCTCTCTTTAGTTCTTCCCAACAGCCAATGAGGCTATTGATTACTACAACCAAAAAAGATGCATTGATGGGAAGGCTCTTGTTCTCCCAAGTCAGATTGTCAGTCAATTGCTTTTCAGTATACTGTTATCCTTTTAAGGGTTGATCTTTTTTTACATCTTTCTCATAGTTTAGTATTACTCTGCTTTTCCTAGAGGTATGTCAAATACTTTGAGCGTGTCTTAACATACTTCAATGGAGAAATTCAGTCTAGACATAGGTACCATTCTGATTTCTATCTCAAAATGCTTCATTCTTTTACCTATAAAAAGGTATTGAAATTACAAATTGCACAGGTTCATGCTTAGAGGATTTCAGCTACTTAGGTGTCCTTATTAGGTTAGGCCCTTCATTTTTTTTTTTTTTTGATAAGTAATGTTGTATATATCAAACGCATAGAGGAGCGCTACCGTAGTACACAGGTAGTATACAAGTGTACACCTAATTAGAATTAGACAAGAGAACAAGAAAATCAGAAAAACTAATCACTAATGGAGCTAGCAAGGCGGCTGTCCAAATGAATAGAGTAGAAAAAACAAAAAAACAAAAACAAAAACAAAAACAAAAGCTCCTCCATATTCTTTTCGGAATTCTCAAAATATCTCCCATTCCATTCGCTCCATAAGCACCATATAATGCAAAGTGGGACCATCTTCCAAACAATAGCACTTTGAGAACAACCTCCATTCCACCAACTCGCAAATAAATCCGCCACCCCATAAGGCATGACCCAAGACAGCCCAAAGCGATTGAAGAAAGCATTCCATAAAACTCTGGTAGTCTCACAATGAAGCAAAAAGTGATCTATAATCTCCCCGTCCAGTTTGCAAAGCCCACACCTGTTAATCACCACCATATTTCTCTTCTCGAGATTGTCCTGGGTTAGAATCTTCCCTAGTACTGCCGTCCAAATGAAGAAAGCCACTTTCGAATGGGCCTTTGTACGCCAAATATTTTTCCAAGGGAAGGGATTAATTTCTTAGTAAATAAGGATATTGTAAAAAGTACTCGCATCAAACTTCCCCTTGCTGGAAGGACCAAATCTTGTCTTCACCTTCTCACATATCTTGGGAATATTGAAAAGAGTAGAAGACGCTAAAACTTCCACTTCCCAATCATGTACCAATTGAATAAAACTGACATTCCACTAGCGGGGTCCACTGGACAAATTATCTGCAATGGAAGCCTCCTTATTCCTAGCTATGTTGTATAGACCAGGAAATATCTCCTTGAGAGTCGAGTGGCCACACCACACCTCATCCCAAAAGCTGATCCTTGACCCGTCACTAGAGACGAATCTTGTGTGACTAAAGAACAAATGCCACCCTCTGCTAATAAACTTCCATAACCCCACCCATGCGATCCAGAAATATCAATGGAGCGCCACCCTCTCTTACAAATCCATATTTTGCATCCAACACCATTCTCCACCAGGCTCTTGTCTCATGCACATATTGCCACAACCACTTCCCTAACAAAGCCTGGTTAAACATTGTCAAATTCCGGATCCCTAAGCCGCCTTCTCTGATAGGAGTACAAACTTTGGACTAGCTAACTAGATGATATTTGAATTCTTCACCTAACCCACCCCATAAGAACACACATTGAATCATTTCTATTCGCTTTGCTACCGAGGCACGGATCGAAAAAAGAGACATGAGATAAGTTGGAAGATTGGATAGCGTACTTTTGATGAGAGTGATCCGACCACCCTTGGAAATTGTGTTGGCCTTAAAGTGAGCCCCCAAAGGTAGACCCAAGTATTTCAAAGGCAATAAATCAATGCCACAACCCAATACCTCTGCCAAATCTCTTATATTGTCCACTAATCCTATTGGAACCAAAACTGACTTGGCCATGTTTACTTTTAGCCCGGAAACTACTTCAAAGCACACAAGTAAGTCTCCAATGGTTTGAACATGATCAAGAGTTGCCCTGCAAAAGACCAAAGTATCATCTACAAACAATAATTGAGAAATGTTAAATCGCACTGCCCCACTAGCTCTCACCGAAAAGCCTGAGATGAGACCGCGATCAATTGAGGCTTTCATCATTCTGCTAAAAGCCTCCATAACAATGACAAGAAGGAACGGGGAAAGAGGATCACCCTGCCTCACCCCTCTAGAATTGCTAAAGAACCCTGTTGGAGTGCCATTAATCAATACTGAGAACCAGGCTGACGATATACACTGTTCTATCCAAGAACACCATCTTTCCCCGAACCCACACCTCCTAAGTTGATACATCAAGAACTTCCAATCAATGTGATCATAAGCCTTCTACATATACAACTTACAAAGTAGCCCTAGTTCCCTAGATTTGATGTGACTATCTAAGCATTCATTAGCAATAAGGACCGAATCCAGAATTTGCCTTCCTTTGACAAAGGTGTTTTGAGGTTTAGAAATAATCTTGTCCATAACCTTCCTCATCCTTTTAGCTAGAACTTTAGTGATTATCTTGTTAATCCCACTCACACGGCTGATAGGACAAAAATCTTTGAGCTCCGAAGCCTCAGGCAGCTTTGGAATGAGAGAGATAAACATGGCATTAATGCTTTTTTCGAATTTACCTCGGTCATAGAAGTCTGAGAAAGCTGCCATGATATCCTTTTTAAGCACTTCCCAACACTCTTGAAAGAATGCCATAGAAAATCCACCCGGGCCCGGGCCTTTGTCCCTATCCATGTCTTTGACCACCTATCGCACCTCCCTTTCCTCAAAGGGTAATTCTAGACTGGAAGCTTCACCTGGACTCAGAGAATTGAATTCTAAATCATCTAGTCTTCGTCTCCAGTTATTACGCTCAGTGAACAAAGACTCATAGAAATTAACTGGATGCTCTTTGACCACATCTTGGTTGGAGAACAAAGTCTCGTTGATGGATAAGGACTCTATGGCATTGAATCTTCTATTCACATTTGCCATTCAATGGAAAAACTTTGTACATTTATCACCTTCCATAAGCCACTTGGTACTAGAACCCTTCAACTTTTAGCCATATGTTCTCAAACTTTAAGGGGCTCTTGCCCCCCTTAAGACCTCCACAATCTAACAAAATAGGAAAGTGATCCAAGCATAGATGAAGCATCATTTGTGAATCAAACCCGGATGTCTCGCTTCCCACTCTGGAGAAACTAGGAAGCGATCACTTTTGGACCATGAATAATTGTTGGACTAGCAACACCTCCCCCTTGCTAAGGGAACATCCATAAGACCCATCTCTGAAATGAAGTCTAAAAACTCGATCATAGCTGAACTGATGCGCCTATCACCCGACCTTTCACAATGAAAGTGAGTAACATTAAAAGCTCCTCCAATACACCAAGGAATATTTGACCAACTAATAAGACCAGCCAGTTCTTCCCATAAAAGACCCTCCATTACCATCTCTAATCAGAATGATATGCTTTTCAAATACTACTCATTGTGTTCGTCCTAAAAAAAAATTAGTTATATCTTGAGATTTCACATTTATCATTTATAAAGATGCATAAGAAATTCTATGTCATATGCCCGCCTATTGATAAGTGCCAAAATATTCATATTTTAACTCTTAAATTATATTTGTTAATTCCTTAGTTTTGTTAGTTTGTGCTATTTTACTTCCCTTTTTGTATTTTCTTTGTTTTATAGGTTTTTGGAAGAAAATAAAGCATTCCTGAAAGTATCGAGCTTAAAGGGCAAAATTGGGAAAAAGCTAGAAGATTTGAAACAGGCAAAAGCATTCTGGTAGTGCTATCGATTGCAAGGAGCTAGAAAATTTGAAACAAGTAAAATTATTCTGGTAGTGCAAACGATCGCAGGGGACCTGCGATCGAGCGTACTTCCAAAGAGGTCCAGACGTGAAGAACAAGGCATGCACTCGTGTGTACAAGAATAGAATTGACTGCATTGTGATCGAGTGCATAAGACATACGATTGATTGCAGAGGTTCAATCGAGCACACACGGGCTGCGATCGAACACACCCGTGTGCTGGAGAATTCCAGAAGCTACGGCCAGACTTCCTTGGCTTTCCATATTAGGGTTGTTCTAGTCCTAGTTGCACTAGGACTAAACCCTACTATTTTACTAGGGTTTCTAGGTTTTCTAGAGTATTCCTAAGCATATAAATAGATCTCTAAACCTCACAATTAGGAGATCGATCAATAGACAATTTGGGGGAGAGGAATTGGAGGCTACTTCTAGGAGCAGCTTTCGGGTTCTTTCTTTCCCTTTTCTTTTATTTTAATTATGTGTAACTAACTCTTTTGTAGGGCTAGATTGAAGCCCTAATTATGTTTATTTAATATTTCAATATTGGCGCCTTTGTGATAATCATATTGTGGTGCTTAACTTTATTAATTCCTATTTTATTGAATTCCTCATATGTATTTTTCTGATCAACATATGCATGTGGTATAAATTAGTTAATTAAATTAATTTGGATAATCGAGTCCTGGTTTTAATAAGAGTAGCAAAAGAAATTCACATCGGGTTCTTGGGTTAATCAACATAGAGAATCGGGAATAGACACCCATGCCTTAGGCTTCATGTGTTTGTCGATTTCCATAAATTTATGCTTTCTTAAAGAACAACTTAGTAAACACACATGCTAAATCTTTTAAGAAAGAAAAGAATTAGAGTAGACACCTATATCTAATTCGTTGCTTAGGGAAATCAATAGCTTAAGGAGTAGACACCCATACCTTTAAGTTGACAAACATTAGGTATTCATAATATGATTGGAGCATTTGCATATTATTATATTATTTAAGCATGATTAGTGGTGGATATCAAAGCCCTACTTTTTCAATTATCTTTATATCTTTTTTTTTCTTTTTTTTTTTTTCATAATATCAATATTGTGACAATTTTGATATTTTAATTAATTCTAAAAAAAAAATCAACAATTTTCGTGGGATCGATCTCGTACTTGCTACACTATACTATTGTTTTGATCTTGTGCACTTGCAAGTTAAAACGTACTAAATATTATCTATTAATTTAGGTAGTATTTGGCATAACACATATATTCGTCACTTTCTATGAAAATTTCATTCCTTGAATTGAGTACAATTACATTCTTGTTTAAGAGAAAAGGGGCCTTTTTACAATTATTAACACTATGTAGGAGTTAAAAGTGCAAAGAAATTAGGGATATGTCCTCAGAAGTTCCTCTCATTTACTAAATCCTAAAAGATTTTGGGAAATATTCATTATGTTATGTATTTGGATCTGTTCTAGACGTGCTTTTAGAGGCAGCCTGTATGCATCTATTGTTAACTTATATTCTATAAAGCCTAAAAATAAGGTAAATCTATACAAAATTGTCGTACAATCTATTTTGATGGACGTTTTTTCATGCCTTCATATTTTCCCAGGCTTCGATTTTGTTACTAAAATTCAGATTTTTTTTATTGTTTACCATTACCATGCTATGCGAGGCACTATTTAGTGTTTTTATCTCGCTTCATTCTTTAATCTGTCATTAAACTTATTAGCATGGATGTTTTCCTTAATCCACTGGAATTCTGTTCTCAACGAGAAAGCATCCAAAAACAAAGGACCTAATGGTGAATTTTTCTTGAATATGGTCACATTGTTATTGATTTGCTTGTTAGTTTAATCTCTTATTTAAATTTCGAGTATGAGCCCACCATTTCATGCCCGCATCTAGAAGATTACTGGATTGGTGCACCAAATAAAGGGATTGTGGTCTTTGCTATACTAGGAGAGCCTCGTCTGACCGAGTTGGTTGGGGACTTTAAAATCCATTTTCATGACGGCCGAGGAGATTTCTATTGTTTTGTAAATTGCCGCCTACTTTCATGATTGTTTTTGTCAGTTTGTTATGACTGCAAACTTACTTTCATCTAACATATGTGAATTAAGGGGCTTGAATATATAATAATATTCAACACTTATCACACCCCAAACTTACATATTGCTAGTCTCTTAGCAATACAACTAAAAAAATAAAATAAAAAACATCAAACAAAAACTATACTACCTCCACTGTCGTGGGAAACACGATTGCATTTAGCGTATGTAACAAGCCTTTTAAACCCCTAAGTATCCCTAGTAGGACGAGTGAAGTCTCGTGAGTGTTTAAAAAAAATGTTACCCACAAACATTATGCAAAGTTCATTTCATCCACAAGACTAAAGTATCACTCAAAACTATGATTTTCATTCATTAGCAAGCTTAAAAAGATAAACTCCATCTTCACAATGAATTCGAATTCCAAAGTCTAACCACTTACAAATGACAGGCTGAGGCATTACAAGTTCATTTTATTGTAAAGTGAACCAACACATAAATATGAGACTTCAAAAACTTCCAATGTGCAATGACTTAATATCTCAAAGTTCACTAGGATCCCCATCGAAATGAATAATTATGGCATAACAGTAAGAGTATTTTTTTCTTTCTTCTTTTTGGTCAGGCTGTGCAATGTTTAGTTTCCTTAAGCTTTTTAATTGACCCATATAACGAGTGTTAAGCCAATGTTCCCAAATCAAATGGTTTTAGGGTCACTAGGTGTAAAAATACCCACATATGCTTCCTAACTCGAGTCAAAAAGGCTACGAAACCAAACTAGCCATGACATTAATCAAATCAAAATTTTCACCTTTTGACGTGAATACTCATTGATTGTGGTATTTTTGTGACAAAAAATATCAATTATAAAATTACCACTCGCAATAGGATGAATCCCGTAGGATAGGGCTATATTGAGGGTGTCGAACCTCAAGGACTGCAAGAGTTTTATTATCAAAATTCGAAAGATTAAAATTAACTTAATTAAAAAAGAGAATTGATTTGATTTTCTTTAAAACTTAAAGTGCATGAAAATAAAAGAGATTTAAAATAAGAGAGAGTGTAGGGTATTGACTTCACCTCTATCCGCACAACAATGGTTAATCATAATTAATCACAGAAATTCATTCTATGCATGTTATAAATAAACAAGAAACTACATTATTAAAGAATAAGCATAATCTATCTTCGGTTGGCACGGATAGTCCACCCGTCTTCCCTAGGTATAAATTATCAAATTATTTAACAGGATACATACAATCAATGAATAAGTGTAACCCATCTTCAGTTGGCACGGATTGTCTACCTAAATTACACTAAACTAGGGTGTAGTACAATCCGTCTTCCCTAGGCATGGCCTATCAAATTCTATTGATCATATGTCAATTTAACCCATTGTATAACCATCATCCTCATAATCACAGAAAACAAGAATGATTTGAGATAAACAAAAGTAAAATACTTTCTAAGACAAGAGAAGAATTTCACAAATATTGATTTTGGAATTTAAGAACAATTGCATTTAATATGAAGAACAGAAATCAATTGTAGCAATCCTCATAGTTATACAATCTACATGCGTAAATTAAAAATCTAGAAATTAAATACAATCAAACCATTGTACTTGGATAGGGTTACATCAACACCCCACGAAGGGGTTTAGCAGCTCATGATAAGCTCCAAAGACAAATTTCTGATTCTAGCTCTAGGAAGCGGTGTGTCATTTTTCTCAATGATTAGAGGCCTATTTATAGGTCTTAGGAGAGTCCTAGAAGCCCTAGTAATCCTAGAAATTTCGGAGATTTAAGTCCAAGTCCAATTAGGATAAAGAAAACCTAAGTCCAAATCGGAATAGGATTCGCCCACAATTGCGTTCTTATATTGCGGGGCGATTTTGGCATTGCGTCGCTCTGAATTAGGAAAATGTTATTTCACAATGATTTGTATAAATTTGAGTTAGCTTTTCAATGCCACTTGAATCACCTCAATCGGATATTTGATCTGAAAGTTATAGTTAAAATACCGAGACGTATGCAGAATCCAAATTTGAATCCAATCCGATTTTGACTCCAATTTGAGAAATTCTGAATTAATCATTTTCTTTATTTGATTAAACTTAACCACAACATATAGGTCCTCTGTTATGATTGGCTAAGCTTTATCATATCTTCTAGGTCTTCTCAAAGTGTGCTTTTAAGCCCAAAATCAATGGAATTAATTGCATCTTTATTTATAACCTGAAAACAATAAAAACAAAACAAATCAAACAAATAACAACGCTAAGGAATTAACATATGCAAATTAAGGGGCTTGAATGTGCAACATTCGGCACTTATCACTCATTGCTTAATGAGGCAAGAGGTCTAATTACTCAATGAAAAGCTCAAAATGATCAACTTTTTTTTTTCGAAAAAAGAAAAAAAAAACTAATGCCAAAGTATCCATCCAACAAGTCACCCGGCTTCACCCAAGACATTGAAACATACACAATCAAGCTCACATGTCATACCTCACAAACTATGTGCTAATGTGATTGTGACAATTCAAATCAAAACAAGTGAATTCTCAAATGCCAAAAGTAAGTAACAGAACTTAGAAACTCTATCCATCAGATCACGTGTTCAAAATTTTAAGCTTACCACTGAAATTCAAATCACAACTTTTAGATCAACCAAAGTCTCAAGAATAACATGAATATGCATTTTCAAAAATTTTAAAAATATTGGACAAAGTGTGTGTGTCTCCTACACCCCCAAACTTGAATTACACATTGTTCTCAACGTGTAGAGATAATGGAAAGATCATACCAGGGAGAAGATAAAACTAGTTGGAATAGGTATGGCTCATAACATACCCCTAAACTTGAATGCAAGCACACTTGTCCCTGAAACAAATAAGTGATACTCCAACCAAATAGAAATTAGTTGACAAATAAAAATTGGTTGAAAGGTAATTGGTTGACAAATAAATTCTAAACACATTTGAAAGCCCAAAAGTAATTTATAGTAGAAATTTAAAATCACACAAGAAACCACGTTATATCATTAACAACCCTCGCTGCCATTAAACCAAATCATAATACCCATGACCTAAAACCATATACTATACCCATTCTAATTTATCGACCATCGGCCGCATCCATGCTCGGTCCCCAACTCCTTTCTTCTCTCTTCATTTCTTCGCCCTCAAGCTACCATCTCAACATTCCCTTAAGCTACCATCTCAACAATGACCTATTCTCACATTCATACTATTATTAACATCCCACCTAAACAATTCATATACTCATACTAGTGTTTGTTATGTTTGTGCAACACTAGCAAATGCATGAACATGGTCCCAAATACATGCTTTTCTCGAAAACAAAATGGCAATTGATACCCAAAATAGAGAAGTGGGGGGTTTACCTTTTTCTTTGTGGTATTGAAGAGCTCGTCCCTTGCAGTGTGTTTTGGTTACAATAAAAAAATTGGTTGACAAATAAATTGGTTGAAAGGTAATTGGTTGACAAATAAATTTTAAACACATTTGAAAGCCCAAAAGTAATTTGATGAGTGCCAAAGATTGTATATTTGGACCACTTAACTTGTATTTGTTAAGCTCTTAGCTTTGTTATTTTTTATTTTTTATTTTGTTAGTTTTGTGTTAGTTTTGGTGTTCGTGTTTTGCAGGTCATTGAGAGAAAACTGGGGTTTGAAGATGCAAATTTGCGAATAAGTTGAAAGCCCCCTGGTTGTCCCATCGATCAAGCACATAGAGCCACGATTGAGCGCAGCTGCGCTTGAGCCCATGCAAGGCACACTCGAGCGCACGCCCATGTCAGCCCTTGCACCACAGAAGCCCAGAAGACCCGAGTGCGCTTGAGCGCACCGTGAGTGCGATCGAGCGCACTCACGCTGTGTGACGACCCGCTTGATAAAACCATGATTAAAAATTTTTCTTTTAAAAAACCAATAACCCACAAAAAAGCGGATTGTCACAATGGCATGGCAATACCACAGTGTGCCACGAACCTATGCATTAACCTGATTAACAATATCATAAGTCTCACAGAGCTATATGCATCATCCATGATTAATCAGAGTTCATATGTTTGCAACAGAATATAAATAACATAGACATAACTTAACACATTTGAGTTGATAATACATCTATGTGAATAATGTTTTACATACAAAAGAATGGCTAAACAAAGTGTCTCATGTGACACGAGCCATATACAAAATACCAACATCTAAGCATATACATAAATGCTCTAACAAAAAGGACTAATAACTAGTCCAACAGAATCAACCCTCGACGCATCTAGGCCTCAAACATCGTGGCCCAAATACATGGCAACAGGATCCTCATCTATCGTCTCTATACCTGCATCCACAACATTGTCTGCACCACAGGAATCACTACCACCCATGATGCAGGCGGATTTCATGAGTCCGCCGTCTCCATGACATAGAGACGCTCAGTAGTATAGAACTCACTAGGCTATCTAAAATAGTCATCATTTGAAAACATACTTACAATTTAATGAGCTTAACAATAAAATATAGGGAAGTCATCATGCAATGTCTAGCCATAACAATATACATATATGTTCCGTCCCATACCTGCCACATATGCATAGTGATACGTCTAGCATAAAAATCATACAAAACCAATCATCATCATCATACAATCATGTGCTATGCATGCTTATGCTCATGCTCATCAGCTTGTGCTGGTTCCATTGTGAGGCCAACTCTACGGTAGGAGACTTGTCATCACTACCGGGAGCCGTCACCCCATTTCACTTATACATATGAGGCCAACCCTGCGGTAGAAGACTTTTCATCACTACCGGGAGCCGTCACCCCGTTTCTCTTTTACATATGAGGCCAGCCCTACGGTAGGAGACTTGTCATCACTACTGGGAGCCGTCACCCCGTTTCTCGTTATGTATGAGCCAGCTCTACTGTAGAAGACTTGTCATCACTACCGAAGTTGAACCCCGTTTTCGTTATGCATGGGCCAGCTCTACGGTAGGAGACTTGTCATTGCTACCGAAGTTGAACCCCGTTTTCACGTCAATGCTTATGCCATGTTCATGCTTATGTCAATGAATCCTGGAACTCATGTGCTATCATAACTCATATCATAAAATCATAGAATCATGTCATAAACCATGTAAACCAACCAATGCACATAACAACATAATCATCTCATTATCTTGCAAACCCATAAAGCTCATAGAAACATTTCATCAAACATTCAACCAACACATCTCATAGAACATCATCAATAGTCATAGTATCTCAAAACATCATTCATCAATCGTTCAACCAAAACATCTTTTATACTTTAAAAATAGTATCTTTTTGCCCAGTAAGTAAAATACTTACATTGATCCGCTTGGGTTCTCTTAGCAACCTTGACCCACTTGCCAGCACCTATATATTTACATGATAAACACATAGTTAAACTCTATTATAGGTTCTAACAACACAAACTTCACCAAGATACTTGCATCCCACATCACTACATCGCTTACTCTCCTAGACATTAACTAAGCACCAAAGACCCTCCAAATAAGCCAACACAACTAAGGCCTTATTCTAATTAATTGCTTTACACTAAGACACCCAAGGTTACCATATTCTTACACCATGTATTAACTTGATTACTAAATACACACTTAATGAATTCCATCTTTACATTAGCAATTTATTACTTTATTAATTCATGATATGAAAGTATATTTGGTACGTATATAATTTAAATGCATATTAAGTTAATCGAATTTCAATAATGCGCTTATGTCACTTTATTGTACATATATATTTAATTGCAATACTAAGTGAATCCAAAGTCTAGTTATGCATTTTTACAACATAACCAATTTATAAATATAATACTCTAACCTTAAGGTTATATTTGGGCAACCAATAATATACAATCATCTCATCTTAAATCATTTTATTACATAACCTTATCATACTCTATGTTTATCAACATGTTTACCATTATACCCATCTACTTATCTATTTACTACTCATTACATTAAATACTCATTTACTCCCTTATCATACGTAACATGTATATATCCATTCTCATTGTCATTTACCCCAATTTATAATATTCATAAACACTTGCGATAATTAACATGATTCTAATATGACATTAGAACCTAAACCCATATTCATCAATTTCTATTAAACCCATGAAAACTTAGGGTTAGTTAACACTTTAAATGTAATTAACCTATTCAAACAACATTCCTAGTACTCACATACCCAAAGCCCCAATTTAATTTATACTATACCAATTAAGGTTTATGTTCATACTTTACCAATAGGTAAAATTAGAGTTTCAACCCATTAATTCCATAACCAGGAACTTGTATAATGCATAACAATTTAATACGCATAAAAGCCCGACATTAATTTTAGGCATTTAGTTTCATACTACAATTCTCCCCAATTTTCGGACCTAATTAGAAATTCCCCAAATCAATATGATTTCAAGCTTGGAATGCAATGGGTAGGACAAAACCTTAAAGAGAAACTACAGATTCAACCACATAACAAAATCCCATTCAAGAACCCTAATTTTTAGACCTAAATCATAGCCCCACAAATCCACACAATTTCTAACTTCTAATCTCATGGGTAACACGAAAATCATAAGAGAAAGCTTAGAGATTTACCCAACAAAAATCCATGGGTCGGAAATCCCATTTTCGGTCCTCACTTTCTTCTTCTTCTTCTTCTTCTTTCTCTTTCTTCCTCTTTCTTCTTATT
This sequence comes from Corylus avellana, assembly GCF_901000735.1. Classification (NCBI taxonomy): domain Eukaryota; kingdom Viridiplantae; phylum Streptophyta; class Magnoliopsida; order Fagales; family Betulaceae; genus Corylus; species Corylus avellana. The sequence continues at coordinate 15,804,898 of NC_081551.1, read as the reverse complement.
CAAACAGCAGCAGCTCTCTCTCTCTCTCTCTCATTCGATCTTGTTCTCTCTCTCTCTCTCTCTCGGCCATGTGTGCGTGCGTGAAGAGAAAGGAGAGAAGAAAGGGAGAAGGAGATAAGAGGAAGAAGGGGAAATGAGAGGATGTGCGTGAGATGAGAGAAGGGAGAAAGAAATGGGATAAAGGGATAAGGGATATCCCACATAGCCAATGGTAGCCCGACATGTGGCATCAGTTAGATCTCCTTTATATTTTAAAGCCCAATATTTTATAAATTGCTATATTACCCCACCTCATATTAATTCTATCATTTTTGTTCTCTTTAATTCCCCACACTACATTTATTTATTCTAACAACAACTTATCATTACCATTACTCATTTACCATTAATGGTAATGATTTACCACACTATAACTTATTAGTACACTTTATTCTTCTAATACCATTAACCTATTTTATTTACTAATCGATTGTCACACTAACATCATTATTAGTTAAACTCTTTATCGCTTAAAACTTATATTACATAAGTATATCATCATTAAATAATATTGTTATTATATTATTATCACACAAATATTATTATTATTAATCAATCTCATATATATCTCAATTATGATAAAGTCATCATTATTATTATATTTATTATTCTAAATTATTCCATGCATTATTTATTCTACTAATTAATTCAAATTACTATAAGGTTACTAGTAATAAACTTAATTATTTTCTCGGGTCTTACACGTTGACCTGGCAGCGCCGAAGCCCTAGTTTTTTTATTATTTATAGCACATTTTTCTCTTGTAAAACCTACATTGGGAGGCACCGTTTAGAGCATTTTTTCAACCTATTGTCGTTCTTACGCTCGTTCTACGTTTCTCTTTGTAAGGTCTAAGATTTTTATGTTTTCAATAGAATTAATCATGTTGTTTTTAGTCATGAGAGGCTAAAACCTTCAACCAAGGTTGAAGATGAAGCTTTGTCATTGATGAACTCATATACTCTCGTTAGTTATTCGTACAATTCTAACTTTGAATAAGAATGTTGTAGTTTTCCATTCAATTGGTTGATTCATCTCTTTTAATTGAATGTCATGAGCGATTATGTGTTTGAGTTGGATATTTGATATGTTTCATTCTTCGGATACATCAAATCATTCGATTGAAATCGAATATCTGTTGTAATTCGTTAATCAAACGAATACATAGGATGATTTAATTTCAATCGGATATTTGTTGTGATTTGTTAAATGGGTGGATTCATTGAATGATTTAAACTATAATTTTGTAAAACATCGAACAACATTTTGAGCATAATAGTTTGTCATTGTATGAGCAAATACGAGAATATAGAGTTAAGATTTGGCAAAGTGAATTCTAAAACCGTAGTGTTTTAATTTATTTCATTATTTTTCTTTAGTTTACGTTTTGTTTGCATGTCAAAATCACGAAATGCGGAACTAGGTTAAAATAGGGTTAGTTTAAATTAGAAAATTGATTTTTGCAAGTACAACTCCATGTGGATAGACCTCGTACTTGCACATACTTTACTACACACGACTCATGCACTTACGAGTACAATTAAATTTGCACAATATAATTTATAGTAGAAATTTAAAATCACACAAGAAACCACGTTATATCATTAACAGTCCTCGTTGCCATTAAACCAAACCATAATACCCATGACCTAAAACCATATACTATACCCATTCTAATTTATCGGCCATCGGCCGCATCCACGTGCGGTCCCCAACTCCTTTCTTCTCTCTTCGTTTCTTCATCCTCAAGCTACCATCTCAAGAAGGACCTATTCTCACATTCATAATTTATTAGCCATCGGCCACGTCCACGAGTGGTCCCCAACTCCTTTCTTCTCTCTTCGTTTCTTTACCCTCAAGCTACCATCTCAACAAGGACGTTTCTCACATTCGTTTCTTCGCCCTCAATCTTCCATCTTAACATTCCCTTAAGCTACCATCTCAACAAGGACCTATTCTCATATTCGTACTATTATTAACATCCCACCTAAACAATTCATAGACTCATACCAATGTTTGTTATGTGTGTGCAACATTAGCAAATGCATGAACGTGATAAAAAATACATGCTTTTCTTGAAAACAAAATGGCAATTGAGATCTAAAATAGAGAGGTGGGGGGTTTACCTTTTTCTTTGCAGTATCAAAGAGCTTGTCCATTGGAGTGTGTTTTGGTGACCATAAAAAAATTGGTTCACAAATAAATTGCTTGAAAGGTAATTGGTTGACAAATAAATTGTAAACACATTTGAAAGGCCAAAAGTAATTTATAGTAGAAATTTAAAATCACACAAGAAACCACTTTATATCATTAACAACTCTCGTTGCCGCTAAACCAGCCCATAATACCCATAACCTAAAACCATATACTATGCCTGTACTAATTTATCAGCCATCGGTGGCATCCTTGTGCGGTCTCCAACACCTTTCTTCTCTCTTCGTTTCTTCGCCCTCACCAAAACACACTCCAATGGACGAACTCTTCGAAACCGCAAAAAAAAAGGTAACCTCCCCACCTCTCCATTTCGAGTATCAATTGTTATTTTATTTTTGAGAAAAGCATGTATTTGGAACCATATTCATGCATTTGCTAGTTTTGCACACACATAACAATCATTGGTATAAGTCTATGTTAGGTGGGATGTTAATAATAGTATGAATGTGAGAATATGTCCTTGTTAAGATAGTGAAGTTGGCCTTGAAACTGGAAGGAGTTTTTGAATGTTCATGATAAAAAGCTCGGAGCTTGCTTGAGTGATCCAACAAGGAGGTCAGATTATGAGTTGGCTACTTTTCTCAACTGCCACTTCAACCACGCCACAAAAAGGGAAAGAGTGACCATACGATCAACAGGTGCAAAAAGAGCAAGGGTACAAGGTTCAAAAAGAGTAAGGGAATCACAATCTGGTGGTTGCCTAACTACACAACTCAAACACCAAATACACTTTCCCAGCCTCCATCCTAGCATGCATCTCAACCTACATTACAGCTTGCCAGAATAACAACTTCTGTAACACCTTCTACAATAAATGCACCTTCTACAATAAATGCACCTTCTGTAATCCAGCTAACCAGAACAGCAAAAAGGGCAGCAACAATACATTTTGCATACAAACTAAATTTGAGTAATTTTTCATATTTAATAATTCAAAGGAAAAAAAAAATGCAACTTTAGGGGGCTAATTGTATACCTATATTGCAGGCATCTACCATATTTGGTAATAAAAATAAGGCAACTCTAGGGTTGGCCACAAGGTCAAGGGCAAGTAGTAGGTTTTAGGGCAGATGTTAGAAGTGGAAGAGAACCTTCTAACAAGCAGAAGATTATTCTTTAATTGATTGGGAAACCTGTTTGGCCACCCCCAATTCCAGGTGGTGAACCAGTATGCTCTTTGGGTCTTACCCGAGTTGGTGGTGTAACATTTTGAACTGCCCATTTGATTTTGACATACACAAAGGTCAGGCGGCAGCTGCTGACCACTAGGTTTTGGGGAGCTTTTCAAAGAATGGATAAGAGGAAAGAGAAGTCCACCACGACAGCGAAGGACAAATGGAATAAGAAAATGTGGCAACTATGACTTTTTGTGGCAACCTTTTATATTTGACCTCTTAATAGTTGAAAATGTTATATTTTGTAAACATTGTAATGGATGAGATTGCTTTGAAGGGAAAATGGTGGCCATGTATATTTTTGGAAACATTTAGAAATAGTGTAACTTGTGAATTCACTATTATGCTACATTTTAGATTCACTATTAAGTTGTGTGATTTGGATTATCTATATAATTTGTTTAGTGTTTGAGATTATGAATTATATATTTACTGAAATTGTTGATAGAGATAATTAAGTAGTTGATAAATGGAAATGTTGACTCGTTGGATTACAGCTTTCTGCTTATACATTTAGTGTTATTGTGGTGTTATTTTGGTTAAATTTGAATACATGTGGATGACAACATTTAGCCATTTTTTATTTCTCCATATTAAGGTATCACAGCAGCAAGCAATAAGACAACATCAAATTCAAATACCAACAATATATTAAACAAATCCCATTTGCGGACTTGTTAAATTGTACAAACAAAATTTATACAAAGCATTTGAAATATTGTACAATAGTTGGGTACAAAAAACATTACAAAATGGTTAATTGATATAAGTTTGATAGTAGTTGAATTAACAAATAAAGACAACAAAAACATGCAACTTCAAATCTCTTCTTTAGTTGCTCAACATCAGCCTTGATGTTAAGCAATAAGACACCATCAATAAGACATCAACAACATGCAAGTGCAACTCGTAACTTCAGCTGCAACGAACGATACTTATTTTTTTGCTTTTCAAGTTTAAGTGCAAAATTAGTAGCATCAACTTCCATTTTTGACTTGTACTCAACAAGTTCAATCTCGCATTTCAAGATCGCATTTCCTGTTGCAACTCCATCAACATTGACACTACTCGATCACCACACGCAAATTTCTGATTCAGCCCATTTTAAAAAATTGCAACCACAATTTTTTTTTTTTCATTCTGCACAATCACACAAATTAGGGTTTAACCCATTACTATAGGATTTAGGCATAACGGGAAAAATTAAATTTCTGTTCAAATTAAATTCTCAAACACATTTTGCCACATAATTTACACAGACATAAAACCTTTTGCCAAGATTTTTAGTTGTGCAAACTATTTTGATCACGGTTTTGCTCCCACATTTGCAAATCGGATAGCTCGATCCTGAATCACTTACCTCACCCTTGGAGTGCTCCATCTTTCACCATCATAATCTCGCCGATAGTGGGTATTGGGTACTAGGTCTTGCTTATGCCCTTTTAGACGTCCCACCGAGTAGTCGTGTGGGACTCCTTCACTGTCGTGACCTGTAGAGGGTAACGCGTATAGGTCATGATCTTCAGCTTGGTGAGACTTTTGTTCTTTAGCTTAGAGTGGGTGGAGGGGTCTAGTTCCTCAACTTCGTGTGGGTCGAGGGGTCGAGTTCTTCAGCTTCATGTGGGTCGATTTCTTTAGTGTTGGACATTTAAGTTAGTAAGGGTGAGGGTATAACGGGTAAGGATGGGGTAAAAACCATGTGTCAATCACGTGATGACGATTCCGTTTGAGGTTAATGATTGAATTTGACGAGGGGTTCAAATTGATTGCAAGTGAAAGTCTATTTTTACTTTTACTAGAAGTTTGCTTATTGTTATAAATATAGTAGACCTAATATGTAAGAGGAGGGTTGCTTTTTATTATGATGAGTTTATCAATGAGAAATACTTAAAGGTTGAGTTTTCTTTTATGTTTTTCCTTGAATCCTTATAGACTCAAGGTTTTAAGAAGAATTGTGAATTACTTGTTGTTTGTCTTTGCGACCCACGATGTCACATTGCATCAATCTCCCATCATTCAATGATTGCTTTCACATTGAAGATTTCTTAGATTAGGCGATGGATGTAGAAAAGTTTTTTGATTATATGAATATTCCCGATGATTGCAAGTTGAAGTTGGTGGTGTATAAGTGCAAGGGAGGAGCTTCTGCTTGGTGGGAACAATTATAGTTTTCTCAAGCCTAACAAAGGAAGGGACCTGTGACTTCATTGTTAAAGATGAAACGGCTACTCAAGGCATGATTTTTACCACTGGACTTTGCACAACCTCTATTCCAACAATACCAAGACTGTTGATAAGGAGGTCGAACAATCCAAGCATATGTTGGTGAATTCTATCACCTATCTACCCTTAATGATCTCATGGAGACAGAGGCTCAACAAGTAGTAAGATTTCTTGGTGGATTGTGTATGGCGATCCAAGACAAGGTCTCTATACATCTTGTCTTCACCTTGATCAAGGCAGTTAGCTTGGCAACCCAAGTAGAGAAACAACTAGAAAGGCATATAGCACCAACATGGGAGCAAAACCCAAGTGATTCGACGCGATCTACGCAGAGTCGGGGAAGACAACCCCTAATCCCGACAATCAGTCCAAATCAATCATTCACTCCCATGAGAAAATGATTCAGTAGCAACTCAAACATCCCAAGGCAACTAGTGAACATACCCTCATCCAACAACCCATATGCACGACTTGGTCCGAACAAGTGTTTCAAGTGCAACCAACCGAGACATAGGTCACATCAATGTCCTAGGAGACATATGATGAACTTGATCAAACATAAGACAGAAGGAGGAGTCGAGAGGATGGTGCAATTAGGGATGATATGCCATATTATAAGGAGGAAGAGTTGGTTGATGCTAATAAGGGAATTCCATTATCCAGATCCTTAGTAATTCAACGCTTTCTTTTGACTCCAAGACAAAAGGAACCAAATAACCAAAGATTTGTGATGTGATCGTTGATGGTGGTAGTGGAGAGAACTTCATGTCTATAGCAATGGTTACACAGGTGGGGCTGAAGACTAAGAAGCACCCATCACCATTCAAGATCAGTTGGATCAAGCGAAGTACCGAGACATAATTATTCGATAGATGTTGTTTTCCATTCTAGATCAGTAAACATTACTCAAACTCGATCTTATGTGATATGATGGAGATGGATGCATGTCATATAATCTTGGGGCGACCGTGACAATTTGAAGTTGACACCCAGTACAAAGGCAGAGACAACGACTACATTATCTTCTGGGATAGTCAGAAGATAATATTTCGACTCCTGCGGGAAAAAGTGAGCGGTACTCTGGTACTGGGGCTAGTATAGTAGCTGAACATTTAACAGAACAAGTAAAATCAACGCAAGAAGTGGTTCATCAGCATATAGAAGAATTGTATACCAAATACAAGACAGCAACAGACAATGGTCAGTAATTGAATATTTTTCAAGAATGAGATGTTGTGATGGTGTATTTACGCAAGGGGTGATTGCCGATTAATACTTTTAGAAAGTTGAGGAACAAGAAGTATGGTTCATGCAAAGTACTACAAAAGATTAACGACAATGCATATATCATTGATCTTCTAGAGGAAATGATGATATCCTCAATATTCAACCTGATAGACATTTTTGAATATTTTCCACTAGAGGAGTTAGAACTTAACTTGAGGATGATTTATTTTCAAGAAGGAGAGACTGATGTAGGATGTGTCTCACTGAAGACTAGAGATTTTTATTTGATTTTAAAATTCATTTCCCTATTAGGATTATGTTTACTTTCCTTACTAGGATTAGATTGACTTTAATTATTTTCCTTTCCTTACAAGGACTAGGTTTACTTCAATTGCAAGTATTTCTCTTCTATAAATAGGTTATGTTGTGATGTAAAACTCAATCAATTGAATTATAATCAAATCAAAGAATTTTATTTCAAATACTCTGCAGAGTTTTATCTTTCCTAAGCCTGTGGGCTTGTTTTATCTTTTGGTCAGAAGACGCAGATGCTCTTGATTATGGTTACTTAGTCTTCTGCTACGTCAAGAACACCACATAAAGATCTACAACCTGATCTGGAGAGCACCATAGTTGGTGGCGTGGGCACCATATGGCCCAAAACTACAAGAAAACAATAGAAAATAGCAGCATCAACAGAGGAAACGGGGGATGCATTAGGGCTGGCAAAACGGGTCGGCGGGTTGACCCATAATGACCCACCACCCGTTTAGGGTAAATCCAAACACAACCCGTTTAACTAATAGGTTAGCCCTACGAAACCCGGACACGACACGACTATTTCACGGGTTACTTGACACGACCCGCTTAACTCGTTTAAAATAATGGGTCGTCACCCGTGAACTTGACTCGACCTGACCCGTTTAACACGTATAAAGTAATGGATCATGTCGGGTTAAACATGACCCGTTTAGCTTAGAAAGTGATGTGATAATATCATTGGCATTCACAAATCATAATAGTTTTAGGTTTAAAATAATGGATCGTCTTGGGTTGACACAACTCGTTTAACTCGACACGACCGTTTTAGATACTTTTTTTTTAAAATATATATACACATATAAACGTGTCTGGCGGGTCATTCGCGGGTTGACCCGCCAAACACAAAATAAACGGGTCAACTCGTTTATGACCCAAACTCGGTAATTTCGTGTCGTGTTTGTGTTGGGTTTGCGGGTTGTATCAAAATTGCCAGCCCTAGATGCATGGGCACATGAGAACTATACGAAGGTGAGTGAGGCAGGCGAAGACATGTGGGGGTTGTTTGCCAATGGACCAAAAAAAGCCCCATATTATTCATCTAAAATTCAATTCTAACATTTTTACTTTTTACACCATATCAATCACATTTTACTACTGTTCAAATAAAAAAATAACTACAAAACAATATATTTTTTTTTTCTATTACTTTTCTATATCAAACGTTCTTACTTTTTTACACATCATTCAAATATTGTTACAGTTCCAACTGACTTTCTTTTCAAGCTAATGGCAAATAGCCTTGTGAGGTCTAGGTAGAGACGTAGAGGGTGGCGATGGGGAGCGGAGAGGCTGAAAAAGACAGAGGTTGGCAAAGTGGAGGAGTGAGCGGCGCTGCGAATTGAAAAAGGTGGCAAATCAGTGGTGGAGTGGACGATGTTGTGATTTTAGGAGGAAGAAAAGAATCCCTTCAGATAGATCGCCAAAGAGCGATGGAAAAGACCTCATAAGAGGTGAAAAGGTCTAGAGAAAACTCCCAAAGAAAAACACTTGGATGAAGGCTTCACATGGACGTGGAGGAGGAGGAGGGTAGAAACCAGAAACTTAACCCTCCTCCTCGAGCTAGGCGAGGTAGCGCGGAAAGCAAGTCAAAGAAAAGTTTTTGTTTTTTTTCCTTTTTGTAGAGCATGTCTTATTAAATTTAATATATCAATAATAAAAGAAGTTTACAACTTCTTACCTGCTGTCGCCTTATATAAAAGTAGACACGCCTATATGTACGAACTAAAAGCTCTTGTAAATTCACATCCCACGCAGGGAAAAGAACATTAAGGCTAAATTTGGTCGATCACTCCAAAGTCCCAAAATAGCCTATATGCCATGAACAACCCCTCCACTTCATTTCTTTTTGGCTAAATAAGTAAAATAGTCTGGTCCTCTTCCCAAAAAAAAACAAACAGGCAAAAGCACAAAACTAAAAAAAGTACTCTCTCTCTCCTCGCTCTCTCTCTCTCTCTCGCTCGTTTTATCCGTATCTCGCCCAATTTGGCGTATAGGTTTTTAGTTTTCACTCCCTCGCTCTGCAAATCGGACGCATCAAAGCAAAAGAAACTCTAACAAGTGCCCTTCTCTGAAATTTTCCAAACCTTAGGGTTTCGGAACCTTCCAATCGCTTCCAAAAGGCCACTACGATTTCCACTCGAAATTCAAATTCTAGGGTTTTTCAGATTCCCATTCATTACAGTTCAGATTAAGCTCATTTGGATAAGGTACTCGTAAAATCTCAGCATCCGATTGGTCGATCCGGTTGAAATGGACGCGCGAGATTTATCTTCGTCATCGTCATCGACGGCTGCCGCTAATGCGAATCGCGACGGGTCCTCGGGCACCGACGACGACGCCGTCTTGTCAGCCGCAGCCGCGCTCGCCAAGGACGCCGCCTTGCAATTCCAATCGAGCAAGTTCGCCGAGTGCGTCGAGGTCCTGAACCAGCTCTTCCTCAAGAAGGAACACGATCCCAAAGTAAGCCTTTCCACACTCTCGCATACATGTTTCAGTTCACTTCTTTGATATTCTTTTAGTTCGTTTTACTTTGCGTTACCCTTGCGGTGTAGATATCGATCGGATTTGCCTGTTGCTTTTCTTTCTGGCAATTGTAAAAGTTCTTTGTTAGGTTTAGGTGAGAAATCATTTGATTTTGGCTGTGAAGTTTGAGCTTGTGGCTTTTGGAAATGGAGATTTAGGCGTGCAGCTTGAATGAGTGAAAATGGAAAAGTGCTGTGATTGAAGGTTTGGTAGTTAGTACTGTAAATTTGATAACTGACGAGAGTTTGAGGTTGGGAAGGGTGAATGCTGGGTTGAGGTAGCTAGAAAAGTTCTGGTTGAAGACAACCTTTTGTATCTTTTGTATTGGTAATGTATTTGCGGTAGGATTTCACTAATTATTTGGAGAGGATTACTCTTCTGGTGGAGGTGAGTTGGAGGCAGAAATCGAGGGCCTTGTGGTTAATAGAGGGTGAAAGCACTGATGAAAAAGATAATCATGTGTGACACACAAGGATTTATATGGTTTGGCATTTTCCTATCTGTGCAAAGGAGAGGCACAATTTTCAAGAAAAGATCGGGGGTTATAGAAACACTTTCAACCTCTTAACTTTCTATGTGGACAACTGTCTTGGCAATCGGAAACACCCTCTAAACCCTGATCACATTCATATAGTTTTTGTATGCAATTTATTGACAAACTGACCCAAGTGAAACTGTTTGTGTTCCTTACATAATTGAGAGGGGTACAATGCAAGGATGGGCCCATTGAGTTCATGACATTTGCCACTTCAATTACAACAGTTTTTAGATAGCCTGCCTAAGAGCTTCCACTATGCTATTGCATCATCTATTTCAAATATTAAGCTGGATCCTTTTTTCCCGAGGAACAGTGGTTTTTCCTTCAAAGCAAAAGCCTCCAACACACTTATTGCCTTGTTTTTTGTTGTATTCTACAGCAGAAACGGTAGGTAGAGTAAGTCTGTGGAATGAACAAGACCTTTGTTATAAAGTGCTTTTTTCTTGGTATGTTTTGGAAGATCAGCTGTACCATATTTATCAAGAATTTCATACGAATTTCTGAAGTTTTCAGATGATTCTTGATTTATATTGGGACAAATTTGGATGCCAGCCTTTGATTGAATGTTCTATTTTTATAAAATTTAGTTGTATGTGATATCCTGGTTTGACCTGTTTATAAGCATTGCTGTTCATTTGTGGACATTTATGTAATTATTATTATGAACATTTTGAATCCAATGTCTTATGGGAATATCATTTTCTTTCTCTGCTGTAGCATTTTTGGTTTCAAATTTTATTAATATGTATATTTTAGGTTCTTCACAATATTGCAATTGCCGAATACTTTCGAGATGGTTGTTCGGATCCAAAGAAGTTGCTTGAAGTACTTAATAGTGTTAAGGTATGTGATCCTTTTACTTTTTCTCCCTTTGACCTATATAGATATTAGTTTTATGCTAGTAGATGGCCATAATAGTATCTGCTTGAACGCGGGCACAAGCATTAGGCACATTATTCCACATCTTACCAATTAGATCCTTGGTAGAAAAGGAATATATTTTACAGTGAAGGTAACCTTTGTTTCTCTCTAGATTTTCCATATTTTTTTTATATAATTAATTGACACATATCATTAAAAGCGTAAGACGCCCCTAGGTATATAGGAAGTATACAAAGGAAGCACCTAGCTAGTAAGAGTAAAAAGAACTAGGAAATCACTATAATTTTTTTTTTTTTTTTTTTTTTTTGATAAGTAAAACTAGGAAATCACTATAATTAATCATCATAGGAGAAACAAAAGCAGATGTCCAAAGGTACAAAGTTTTAAAGAATAAGGACTTAATCTCCTTCAATATCCTGCCCCAGTCCTCAAAACTTCTGTTATTCTTTTCCCTCCATAAGCACCATACAAGGCATGTTGGCACCATTTTCCATACAACATTACTCCACAGACCGTCAATAGTCCACCTACAAGCGTACAGGTCGACTACACGTCTAGGAATAACCCAAGATAGTCCGAAACGATTAAAGAAGGTAGTCCAAATGCCATAAGCCTTTTGAGTATATTAGATTTGTTAGATGCTATCTTCCTTGTTTGGTTGATGGCAATATTGAGAGAGGGTTATGGAGGTTAGCAATAATTTCATGGGCCTGCAAGAAGGATTGCTCACCAGCGTTGGATTTTACAGTTTCATTATGCCTATTGAGTATAATCAATGGAAGAAGTTAGAACTTTTGATTAGAGTGCTTAAGATGATTGACACATCATTCTCCTATAAAGATCATAAAAATAAATTCACAAGGCAAATTCCCTTATGCCCAAAATATGTATACTGTCTTGGTTCTTTATAAAATTTATATCAGGTTTAATTTGCGAGCTTTACTGCATATAAAGCCTTCTGATTTTTGCCTTCATAAATTAATATTGAATATACTTTCTTACTCTTTATTTGCAACTTCTAAAAAGGTGCTTACTCTTTTATGTCTGCTTGGTTCTTTTTGCACTATATTTGATATATAATGTCTTTGATGCTAGTCTTCATGTTAATATATACTATTTTCTTCTCTTCTGATGATAGTCGTCTCATTTTCATCTTTTCCTCCACTTTATTTGTTGGTCATGAAAGTTCTGTTCTTGTGCTCAGGAAATGTATTTAATTTTAATAATTTTACTGTTCCAATTCCCATATGCAGAGACGGAACTAATGGGGGGCTGGCATAGGCCTAGGCCCCCCCCATTTGAATGAACCTTTTTTCACATGGGGTAATTTATACCCATATGGCCCCATACAATTTACATTTTGGCCATACGGCCCCTATCTACAACAGAGAAGGCTAATTCCGCAAACTATATAATCCCTAAAAGTGTAAGGTTGCAGGCTGCAAGCAAGTAAAATTTAAGCATGTAGAACTAGAATTGACTTTCTTTATTTTGTTTTGTTTTGCCATGTCTCTTAACTCTTATCTAGTTATCTTCCTTTTTGTTAATTTTGTTAATATGTATATATATGCAATAGAATAGATGTAAAACCATTTATTGCAGGTTACACTTTTTGAGATTAGTTTTCTAAGCTTAATTCTAAATCTAAGCGGTCTTGTAATTCAAAGATTATGATTATTGAATAGTAATACTGTTATAAATATATTGCTATGTTTGTAAATTAATTTCATTAGTAGTTAATTTTTGTGAATTACTTTTCTGTAATGAAATGTGTTTATAAGAAATTATAGTTATTTGATTGCAGACTATAATACTTTCTAATTGTTATTTGATAACTATAGTTTAGAGTAGTTTTTAGTTCATAAGAAACAACCAAAATTAAAAAATGAAACCCCAAAGAAACAAGAAACATTTTTTTTTTTTTTTTTTAAAAAAAAGGAAAAAATAGTAAGCAACCAATTGGGTGATTTGACATCTAAAAGCTATTATATATTCATGAAATGTTTAATGTTAATATATTTTTCATTCATTCTTTAGCCTTCTGATTTTAATAAATTTTTCATTCATGCTTTTGCCCCCTCCCATAAAGAACTTCTGGTTCCGTCCTGCCCATATAGGAATTTGCATTTTAATGAATTTCGATTACTTATCCAAAAATTTTTTTTCCATATACGAAAGGCAAAACTAGGGGAAAGCTAAACTTACCTTTTATGGATCAGACATAGAAATTTGAAAAGTTACTGGATTTAGCATGGTGATAGTGTGGTTGCAAGTTTCAACATTTTACATTGTCACCTTAACGATGCCATGCAAATGGGTTGTCTATTGCAAACCATGATTAGGTTTAGTAAGAGCACAAAATTATATATTATGTTATTCATTTGGAAACCATCATTTGAGATGGTTGGTGTGGAAATTGTGGTATGTAATGTATTACTTCAACCCGCATTTTTAATTATGGTATATATCTATTTGGAAGGACAATAATTCACAAATCTTAAATAATGACCTAAAATGACCCTAGCTAGAGCGGAATGGCCCAAAGATATTCTGTTGCTGGCGGTAGTTTAGACTCAGAAAGTTACTGAGTTTTTATCTCTGATGTTTATTTTGTCGTCTCATATCGTGGCTTGTACAAAATTAAATAACAAGAGGAAATGCCATTCTGCACTGAAAAATGGCTGCTATTGGTATAAGTTTTGTTGCATCATATCATTGTAATTTTTATGGTTCTGTCACCTAATATTCCGGTCTTGATTAGACTTCTAATTGATGATTTTATGTTTGTTTTATTGGTAGTCATTCATTGTTTCTTTTTAACAGAAGAGAAGTGAGGAGCTTGCTAGTGCCTCAGGAGAACAGGTGGAGGCTGTTAGCAATCTCGGGAATAAAGTTATTTCGGGGTTTAAAGGCAATAGTACAATGGCACATCAACTTTCTACTGCAAATAGTTCCAATATTGTTTACACAGATGAATTTGACACTTCTGTGGCAATCCTAAATGTTGTATGTTTTCTTTATGTCTTTAAGTAAATTTATTGTAGATTGCTGAAGGGTAATTTGTTTCTTTTATTCCTTGTTTGAATTGATGTGCTTGTCTTAAAATTTCTCTTACCAGGCAGTTATCTGGTTCCATCTTCATGAATATTCCAAGGCATTATCGGTTTTGGAACCTTTGTATCAAAATATCGAACCGATAGATGAGGTACGATGGTTGTTACCTCTGGTTTTTCTTTGGCTGTTGTAGTCCTTTTGTTAAATGTTTTTCTTTTTATTTATCTGCAGACAACAGCTCTTCATATTTGCCTCTTGTTGCTAGATGTTGGGCTTACTTGCAGTGATGCTTCAAAGTCTGCTGTAAGTTCTTACTAGTTCGTTCAAAATTTTGTAATGTTCACAAATTTTTACCATTGTTGCTTTAAGTTAATATAATATCATTAGAGAAAGAGTAACTGCTGAAGTCAAGTCTTGTATCATTGTATGTGATCTATAACTCAATCCTTCTTATGGCCATAAAGGAAAGATATGGGGTGGGTTGGGTAATGTTGAACATGTGAAGCAAATTACTTTAACCTTTTGGTGGGAGCTTGTGTTCTTTTCCTTGGGATCAGGGAGTATCAGAGACCCTGGTGAGATGACATTTAGTCTAAGGATATAAAATGTTGTAGGTTTCTTTTTTTTAATAGATGATCCAATTTCTTGTTACAAGTTTCTATTTTCATTATCTTTTGTTGGTTGAGTACCAATTTGATGAGGGGGAAGATCCTTTAAGTTTGTGTATATGTGGCCTAGGCCAATGGTTTTGTGGACAAGGCGAGGCAATTGTGGTCATCTTATCTGTTTCAAGCCCCCAATGGAAAAACTCCGTACATTTGTCACCCTCTTTTAACCATAGAACCCTAAACTTTTCCCTAATACTTATCTCCTCCATTAAGTAGCTTTCTCCAATTCCCCAATGACAGAGGTCTTCCTCAGTTTCTCTTCATCATCCAAGACTCTTCCTCTAAACCATGAAGAACCTACAGCTCCTCCAAAAGATAGAGGGAAATTGAGGAAGACCTTTGTCATTGGGGAATTGGAGAAAGCTACTTTAATGGAAGAGATAAGTCAAAAGTTTAGGGTTCTATGGTTAAAAGAGGGTGAAAAATGTACAGCGTTTTTCCATTGGGTGGCCAATTCGAATAGGAGGAACAATTCCATTGAGTCATCGTCAGTCAATGGCTCAATATCTCTAATCAACCGGCAATCAGAGATCACGTTGTGCAATTCTATGACAGCCTTTTCTCATAACAGTTTAGTTGGTGCCCCAAGCTAGACGAACTTTATTTTGATTCCATTGATGTGGACGGGGCTTCCTGGTTAGAGAGAACATTAGAGGAGAGTGAGGTCTTTGATGTGGTGAAAGGTAGGAACAGTGAGAAGGCGCTAGGCTGTGATGGTTTTTCTATGGCGTTCTTCCAACTATGTTGGGAGGTGATCAAGGCAGATATTATGGGGGTGTTATGCGATTTTAATGCTGGTAGCAAGTTTGAGAAAGTCTCAATGCCGCCTTCATTGTCCTTGATCTTTAGAAAACCGGGGTCATTGATCTTAAGGACTTTCGCCCTTGCCAATAGGCTGAAAGGGTCGTTAGGAAGATCATTTCGAAGCCCCACAATGCTGTTGTTAGAGGTAGGCAAATCCTTGATTATGTGCTTATTGCTAACGAATGTATGGATAGTAGGATTAGATCCGGTGAGTTAGGGGTGCTCTGTAAGCTGGATATTGAGAAAGCCTACGATTTTGTCAATTGAGATTTCTTACTTGTTGAGGTGTGGTTTTGGGGAGAAATAACGTTCTTGGATAACACATTGTACTTATTCGGTGCGCTTTTCCATTTTGGTGAATGGCACTCCGTCTAGTTTTTTCAATAGCTCCCATGGTTTGAAACAAGGAGATGCTTTGTTACCTTTTACTCTTTGTTATTGTTATGGAGGCCTTAAGTAGAATGATTTTTGCAACTGTTGATGGGGTTTTCTCTCTGGCTTCTCAGTTGGGTTTGGGGTGGCGAACATCTCACACCTCTTATTTGCGGATGACACTTTGGTTTGCTATGGGGCCAATTCTGACAACCTTCGCAATTTGCGTGCTTTATTTTTGTACTTCGAAGCTATCTCTAGATTGAAGATTAATTTGGCTAAATCGAAATTGGTTTCTGTGGGTAATGTTGAGAATGTGGATGGTTTGGCTTGCATTTTGGGTTGTGGGGTTTCTTCTTGGCCTATGAAGTATCTTGGGTCTCCCGTTGGGGGCCTCCTATAAGGCCCAGTCCATTTGGGAAAGTGTTATGAAAACATAGAGCGGCATCTTGCTAGTCAAAAAAAAGATGTACTTGTCTAAAGGTGGCAGGATTACCCTTATCATGAGCACTCTTTCCAATTTGCCTGGGAATTTCATGCCCCTCTTCCCTCTCCCTGTGGGTGTTGCAAACTATATAGAGAAGCTTCAACAAGATTTCTTATTGTGGGGTAGGTGAAGAGTTTAAATTTCAGTTGGTAAGTTAGTTCAAGGTTTGCTCTCCGATCTCTGAGGGAGGATTAAGGGTTCAGAACTTGTAGATGTTCAACGTGCTTTCCTAGGAAAATGGTTATGGCGCTATTTACATAAGAGAGAGGTTTGTTGGAGAGTTGTGTTAGATGCTAAATTTGGCCCCATAGATCCAATGATGATTTTTAAAAATGGGAGGATGAGAGAAGGACCAGAGGAGGAAATGAAGCATTTTCCTTTTCTTAGTTCCTTTCTCCTCACTTTGTGCTACTTTTGCTGTGTGATTTTTGAGATCATTGTTTGTCCTACATCAAATTAGTATCAAAGCCTAACTGATTGTTTCCCATAGCAATCTCGCGATCCACGCTGTGCTACCCCAACGGAGCCAATGCCATGTCCATCACCATCTCAACACAGCTGCTGTCTGCCATCCCACGCTTCTCTACTATTGACCAAATCAAACCCTAAAAGCCCATCGGCTTTCAAACACCCAAGCCTGTCACTGTTCTAAAAAAAAACCAAAATCTGAAATCCCCAAAGATGCTATCGCTTCACCGCAATCCAGCAACCCACTTCGATGGACAGAGTCAATCTAGGCACCACCACCAAATACCCAAGCTGACCAACCAAACACCACCCCAAACACCCACACCCAACTAACAACCACTGTAGTTTTTTTTTATTTTTTTTTAAATGCTACATGTGAAATCGATAGGCAGCCTTCTTGGAGGGGGGGGTTGTTTCTTATTGGAACACATGAAACAGTTTGCTACATTTCCATTGTTTCTAGGCATCTTAAAATAGAAAGAACATAATATACCTATATTGGTTTTTTGGTTTTATTTAATGCTGCCTGATATTAGTTATGTGATATATGCGTTTAATTCTTATGATACGTAAGATACCTCTATACATAGACAAATTTCTTATCTTTCTGTGGTAATTTCAAGTTTCCATGTGGAACCTGCATTTAGACGTAACCTCATCTCCTTGATTCATTAGCGTTCTTAATAACATCAAGTTAACTGCATTGAGTTTGGATCAGCCAATAGCTCCCAAGGGGAACATTGTAAAAGATGTTGACAGTTTTTGCCTTCTGAAAGCCTTTAATCTGATCAACATTGATGTGTCAAATCACAGAAATCTTATATTTTGTGTGAATTTTTGTTTTTTATTTTTTATTTTTTATTTTATTTTTGAATTAGTGGAAGCTTTTCACTATGTCAATTTTTTTTTTTTTTTTTTTGGGAGGGACCTAATCTGTCACTTTTAGCTGTTATTGTTGGCCTATTAGTATAGTGCAATTTGGGCCACGGGGTCCTTGATTGGTTTTTCAAGTCCCAAAATTGATTTTACTGGTAATTATTGCACTGGATCTGTTTGTTGGACAAGTATGCTCTCCATTTCATTTGAAATGGATAGTATCTATTTCATAGTTTGAATTTAAAGTTGGTGCATCTAATGGTGTATATGATGCTACATCATTTAAAATTTTTAAAGGGCGTGCCAACATTGACTCCTTGTACTCCGTTAGATGTATCAACTTTAAACATGAAATAGATACTATTTATTTAATTTGAAATGGAGAGTATTCTTGTCTCGGTCTTGAATAGGTTTTTCAATTTTGAAAATTACTTTAGTTGTAATTATTGTAATTTGTGTTTTTAATAATGGATTGTAAAATTTTGAGATATGTGATAGCAAAATAATGGAGCAGTAAGAATAGTTGGTTGGAGGTATAAGAAGAGAGAATGGAAAAAAGGAAAGAAGGAAGAGGGACAAATTTGTAGAAATGCATCACCCCGCTTGTAAAATTCTATAAACACATCACCGCATTACCCCGCTTGTAAAATTGTAAAAACACATCACCCTTCTTTCTCTGTTGTTTCCCTTCCATAATCCTCTCATAGTTGAGGGGATGAAAAAGTTTGGGCCCTAGGTGGAGATTCCTCATCCCTACCTCTTTCCCTCCTTCCCACTATCTCTACCTCTTTCCTTCCATTTTTCCTTGAATCAAACAATGAAAAGATACTGTCCACTCTCCGGTTTGGTTCCCTTTCGTCCCTTCTCCCCCACTCCTCTTTTCTTTTGTAATAAACGGATGTTATATTTTGAGGGACTAGTAATGTAGAAGGCCCATCTGAATGATTCAGTATTGCAAGTGAAAACACACCAAACTTTGGTGTAGATGTCTCAGCTACTGTTGTATTTACCTGTTCCATGGTTGAGACAAGAACAGTTGGTTTTAATTATGTAGAATGTTGACTTTGTCAAATGGGGAAAGTGGAATTTCATCCAGTCAAATTTTCCATGTGCCAATGAACTCAAGCTCGAGTGGCACATTGTCCATGCATAAGAATCGGCTTGAGGGTGAACTTGTGGGTTCGAGGCTTACACCACCAACACACCCCAAAAAAAAAAACAACAGATTTTCCGTTTTTGGCTGAGTAGGGTTTTTTCTTTTTTCTTTCTTGGTATAAGCTCAGTATTTGTCCTTTATAAACATTTTCTAATGAGATCAAAGCATCCCATGTGCCTTGTTTATTCAAAATATGAAATCAATTCAAGCTTTTTCTTTACAGGATATGGAGAAATAGAATTATAAGCAACTTAGAATCTCCAAACAGCCTAAACTTTGATGTCCACAAGTACAAGATATGTGGTCTCCTTGTAAGAGTTGTGCTTTGAAGCTTGGCATGTGTCAACACAAGTTTGGCATCAATGAAAGATCTGGTGTATGACTGTTGGATTGGCAATGAGTGTTGTTCTGCTGAGTTTCTGAACCTGACTATCTGCTATAACTGGGTCGAATGGAAATGTGCGTCTGTAGAAACTTTTGGACCCCAATTTAACGAGTAATGCTAGAAGGAAGACTTTTGTCCCCCTCTTGTTCCTCCAAAGGTGATGGGACTTTTAAAATTACCATTGAATTTTTAAAAGCCACATTACCTTTGGAGGTACAAGAGAGGGACACAAATCTTCTTTCTAGGATTACTCCAATTTAAATGAAACTGTTGGCTTTTACTAGATGTTATGCTAGTGCATTTTAGGCAGTTCAAGCCATCTGTTGGATCTGGAATTATGCTGTTTATAGGGACATGATAACCCAGTTTGGACAATGTTGATCCAATGTCAATTCTTTTTTGTTTTTGTTTTTATTTTTAAATTTGCTAATAGCCTCAGTTCAAAATGTCTTCATTACTTGAATGTAAAAATTATGCTTACCATTTTAATTTTCGTGTGTACATCCTATTGTTGTTGTTCCAAAATGGTAACAAATATGATTATTCTTGTTCAGGATGTATTGATACGGGTGGAAAGAGCTTTTGGTGTTAGTTGTATGAGCCAAGGTGACAGTGGAAACATGGCACTGCAACAATCTGCAAGCCTAGTCACAAAATCTTCCTCTTTTCCTCCTAGCAGTTCATCAGCTACAGATGCTTCTAATTCAGATTTAGCTGCTAGTGTGAATGCCTCAGAAAATCCGTTATCGAGAACTTTATCGGAGGAGACACTTGAATATGAAACTATGTTGTCAACACTTGATATTGGTGGACAGAATTCAGCAAGGCCGTCCGGTCTTTCATCTTCAAATGATCTGTCAAGGGCCCCAGTTGATAGGCCTTTTACCACTGTTGATTTGAAGTTCAAGTTGCAGCTTTATAAAGTTCGGTTTCTGCTTCTCACTAGGAACCTCAAGCAAGCAAAAAGAGAAGTCAAGCATGTTATGAACGTAGCACGTGGGAAAGATTCATCCATGGCTCTCCTCCTGAAGTCTCATATTGAATATGCACGTGGAAATTTCCGTAAAGCCATCAAGCTGTTGGTGGCATCAAGTAATCGGACAGACATGGCAATTTCAAGCATTTTCAACAACAATCTTGGGTGCATTTATTATCAGCTTGGGAAGTACCATACATCGTCGATATTTTTTTCGAAGGCATTAACAAATACTTCATCTCTTCGGAAGGACAAGCCACTAAAGCTGTCATCTTTCTCGCAGGATAATTCTTTTCTTATAATATATAACTGTGGTGTACAGCACTTGGCCTGTGGGAAACCAATACTTGCCGCCCGCTGTTTCCAGAAGGCCAGTTTGGTGTTCTACAACCGGCCTCTCTTATGGCTCCGACTTGCTGAATGCTGTCTGATGGCTTTAGAGAAGGGACTAATAAAAACAAGTTTGGCTCCATCAGAAAGATCAGAAGTCAGAGTTCATGTTGTTGGGCAGGGAAAATGGAGACAACTTGTTATGGAAGATGGCGTATCAAGAAACAGACATGTAGATTCTGTTGAAAGGGATGATTGTTCGTTGAGCAGTGATGGGCAACCAAAGCTCTCAATGTCGCTTGCCCGGCAGTGTCTACATAATGCTCTGCACTTACTGAACTGCTCTGAATCAAATCATTCGAACTCTGATTTGCCCTCTAATTCCTCCTTGGAGGAAAATGAACCAAGTGAAGCAGCTTCTTCCAAGAACTCAAACCACAAGAGCTTACACAATATTGATTCGAAGGCGTTTACGGTAACAGTAGCCTTAAGTCAGGTTAGTTCAAATGGAGATGCAAGAGAACCAAAGGGAGGAACAAGTCAGGAGCTCATACAAAACTCTCTTTCTTCTTATGAAGATATTCGTAGAAGAGAAAATCACTTGCTAAAGCAAGCCATTCTTGCTAACCTGGCATATGTAGAGTTGGAGCTGGAAAATCCCATGAAGTCCCTTTCAATCACCACGTCTCTCTTGGAACTTCCAGAAGGTTCTAGAATTTACAGCTTTCTTGGTCATGTGTATGCAGCGGAGGCTCTCTGCCTGTTAAATAGGCCAAAGGAAGCTGCGGAGCATTTGTCCAATTATTTGTCTGGGGGAAATACTGTTGAATTGCCATTCAGCCAAGACGACTATGAGCAATGGCGATTGGAGAGGAGCATCGATTGTGAAGAGTTTAACGGAGGATCAGTGACTGCCAATATTCCTCCAATCGAGGGCTCGCAAGGTGTTGTTTTCCTCAAGCCAGAAGAGGCGCGTGCAGCACTTTATGCAAATTTTGCTGCCGTGTCTGCCATGGAAGGTGAGCTTGAGCAGGCACACCAATTTGCAATGCAAGCACTAACCATATTACCCAACAGTCCGGAAGCAACTCTGACTTCAATTTATGTGGATCTCATGCTCAGCAAGTCAAGAGAAGCTCTCACCAAGTTAAAGCAGTGTAGTCGTGTCCGGTTCCTCCCAAGTGGCGTAACATTCAATAAATCTTCATGATTATTGCATTGGTTGTTCTTGAGTCGTTATGTCCAGCGCCCCCCTCTCAACATTAGTTAGTGGGTAGATCAGCAATCCTTTAACAGGATTTGTAACATATATATAGTTCAATTCAGAGAATAAGTTTTTTCTGTTCTTTTTTTTTTTTTCCTTATAATTTTTCACTTCTAGGGTTCATTACTGGGTGGTGGCTGTGTTTTGGTTAGTGCGGATGCCCACCTTTCAGATTTGAGATTTAGTTTGATTCCGACCATTGTGTTTTAGTGGCTAATCCAGCTGGTATTCAAGAATAGAGAGATCATGTGCTCCTTGAGAAAAGAACTGAAATTTTTTAATCCTGAATTTGAATTCCAAGCCTTTTCCATTTGATATCCAGATGACCATTTGCAGTCTCACATAGCTTGTTTTACTGTTTCATCTTCCTTTCATTACGTGTGGATGCCTTCTGAAGAAAGAAATAAAAGAATTATCCAAGCACAATTTTTAACTAATGAGAAAGTGATCAATTTAACGAGTCTATGGTGGCCTTTGGCCACAAATATCGTAGGAGTGATGAAGGACGGGAGCGACGTGAAGAGAAAATAGAGGGAATGTGATAAAAACATAAGAGTGAGTCAAGGGGGATGTGAGATTTGGGGGAAGTTAGGGTTTCAGTAGAGGATGATCAATTAGCTGTAAGTTTAACACGTGGCGCACATCGAAAGATTGCTACAGATTGGGCTTAGTTGGCAGTCTAGTGCGGTTGTTTATATCGTTGGGTTGTTTGTAAAAAGACAATAGTCTTTCTCAATGGGACATTCATTCAGGTCCTTTGTAATAGAATATTAGTTCTTAGATACTTGTAGAATGAGGCTGGCCCAACCTCGAATTGGCCATTCATTTCCATTTCAATACAAACTTTCAATCATCATTCTTAAAAAATAATCGCAGAAATCAGTGAAAAATTAAAATAATAGGTGTGTTACAGGCTGCGAGCTTCGTGCGACGCGATGTTGAGTCACGGCCGTTTGCTGCCTACAACCATA
Source organism: Corylus avellana (assembly GCF_901000735.1). Lineage (NCBI taxonomy): Eukaryota > Viridiplantae > Streptophyta > Magnoliopsida > Fagales > Betulaceae > Corylus > Corylus avellana. The sequence goes on along the minus strand of NC_081551.1, from coordinate 15,781,945 downwards.
GTGTGACACCGTTCTACCTCTTGGTCTTCGACGAAATCACCTTTCTCTCTCTCTAAAGGTAAGCTTTTCTCTCTTTGGTTTGTGCATAGGCTGTTTGTTAGCAAGCCTCTTTATTCAAACGTTACTAAATGAATAACGACATTTTTGGGGACTAAAACGTCACTATTCATGGATCACAATTTTTTATTTTTATTTTTTTAAGTTTTTAATATATATATATAAAATCTTTTGTCACATTACCTAGGGTTCCAATGAAAAAATGATAAGGTTCAACTAATTTGGGCTGGTCGAAAAGCTTCAATAAGCAGCTAGGTTTTACGGCATTAATATTGTATCTTTTTCTCATCCTTCAAAAATACATCCTTCTTATGTTTCCATCAGCTCTCTCTCATCATTCTCTTAGCTTTTTTTGGCCGAACATTCCCAACAACTTGTTCGATAACCGCTTGTTCCTCGTCAGGTTTAGTTCTTCGAAGTTCACTAGAGAGACGAAGAGGTCAGAAACTGTTATGCCAAATACTTGCCTAAATTAATAGGCGAATACTCAGTACGTTTTAACTCGCAAGTATACAAGATCAAACGATAGTATAGTGAGGCAAATACCTGATCATTCCGACGAGGATTGTTGATTCTTCTTAGAATTGATTTTCTAAATTAAAATATCGAAATTGTCACGAAATTGATATTATGAAAATAGATAAAGATAAATGAAAGCGTTAGGGATTCGACATCCACCACTAATCAGACTAATTAAGATAACAATATGCCAATTCGCCAATCATACTGGTATATTTAATGTTTGCCAACCTAAGGGCATATGTACTTCTTAAGCTATTGATCTCCTTAAACAACGAATTAGACATGAGTGTCTATTCTAATTGTTTTATTTCTCAAAGGATTTAGCATAGGTGTCTACTAAGTTGTTCTTTAAGAAATCATAAATCTATGAAAATCGATAAATATATGAGGCCTAGGGCATGGGCGTCTACTCTCTATTCCTCATGTTGATTACTTCAAGAATCCATGAGAAGATTCTGTTGTCACTTTATTAAGACAAGACTCGATCATCCAAATTGACTTAAATAACTAATCCATATCACATATATATGTTGATCAGGTACATTCATATGAAAAATTCAATTAAATAGAAAATAAACAAGTTAAGTATCCCAAAATATGATTGTAACAAATACGCAAATATTGAAATCTTAAAAAGACATGATTAGGGCTTCAATTTAGCCCATAACTAAGAGTTAGTTACAATAATTGAAATAAAAATAAAAGAAAAGGGAAAGAAGAAACCGAAAAACGACTCCTGAAAATAGCTTTCAAATTCTCCTCCCTCAAGTTCCGTGTTAAATTGTGAGGCTTAGAGGTCTATTTATAGACTTAGAAAAACCCTAAAAATCCTAGTAAACCTAGGAAAATCGTAGGTTTTAAGTCTTAGTTCAACTAGGACTTGGGAAACCTAGTTTGGGAAGGAAAAAGGAGTCCTATCCGCCTTTGGGTTTTCCTCCAGCGCACGAGTGCACTCGAGCGTAGACCTGCACTTGATCACATGTGTGATGCGCTCGAGCTTCTTCTGATGCATGTGGTCGCAGCTGTGCTCGCTCCTTGGCTTTGGGCGCTCGAGCGCTCGAGCCTAGGTGTAGTGCGATCGATCGCACGACCCGTGGATGCTTTTGCTTGATCCAAAACTTTTAGCTTTTTCCAATTTTGTCCTTTAGGCCCAATACTTCTAGAATTGCCTCATTTTCTTCAAAAACCTAGAAAAACAGAGAAAACATAAAAAGAAAATAAAATAGCACAAAATAATCAAAACTAAGAAATTAACAAATGTAAATTAAGGGCTAAAATATGTATGTTTTGGCACTTATCAGAAACCACCCCGGAGAGTGCTGCGGAGTTAAGTCAAGGAAGACAATTGTTTCAGAATCGTGACTTGGAGGGTGTTTTCGGAGAGGTCGAGGAGGAGGAGGCACGGGAGGGAGGATATCACTGGCGAGATCCAAAGCTCTCGTGGAGATGGAATAGGTGTTGCACATCCTCGGTGTGGAGGTGGAATTGAATGGGCATTTGTTTGGATGCTATCAGATAACTCGAAGCCTTTCAGTTAGAGAGTTGGCTGCACGTGAACTAAACTAATAAAGTTTGAACTTCTTCAGTTGTAATTTAGTTCATTCTGTTTTCAGTCAAAGTTGAAGTTAGTTAGTTTAGTTAGTTCTCAATTTCTGTTATCAATGTAGCCAAGTATATAAGTAGTATTCATTCATTATTATCATTAAGGTTGATTATATAGAGTATAAAGCTCACTCTTTCTCTTTCTCTCAACTTGTTCAACCTTCTCTCTTATTTCTCTCTTCTGTTTGCATTACTCTGTTTTCGGCTATTTCTACGGAGCAAGCTATACTTGACATGGTATCAGAGCCTTTCACATTTTTGTGAAGCTCCTTCGTTTTCCTTCAATGGCATAAGACTTTGCTGCCTCTTCTTTTGCTCTTCCAAACACCATTCCAAACAATCGTTCCATTGATCCATCTAATCATCTTTTTCTTAACAGTGGTGAAAATCCCGCCATCTTACTAGTTGGCCAGCCACTAACAGGAGAGAACTTCAATACATAGAGTCGCTCAATGCTTGTTTCTTTGAGTGCCAAGAACACAATTCGCTTTGTTGATGGCTCAATGCTCAAGCCATCGGATCATGACAGTCAATTTCAAGCCTAGACTTGCTGTAATGACATGGTAGTGTCATGGATTCTTCATTCTGTATCAAAGGACATTGCCTCCAGCATCATCTACATCACCTCATGTAAGGACAATTATTTATCAATTGGATGTGAATAATGCATTCCTGCATGGGGATTTAAATGAAGAAGTTTACACTACTATGCTCTCTGGTTTTGCTGCAAAGGGAGGGACAAAGATTTGTAGGTTGACAAAATGCTTGTACGGTTTGAAGCAAGTATCCCGGCGGTGGTTTTCTAAGTTTTCTACCACCTTAGTTGATGTTGGTTTTATCGAATCTAAGACTGATTACTCATTGTTTACACGGCTCAAAGGCTCCTCTTACATTGCTCTTCTAGTCTATGTTGATGATGTGGCCATAGCAAGCAATGACTCAAAGGTAGTTTATGAGTTTATCACTCTCTTAAATAATAAATTTTGTTTGAAAGACTTGGGACCTTTGAAATATTTTCTAGGACTTAAAATTGCTCGATCCACAGAAGGTATTTTTGTATGTCAAAGAAAATATGCCTTAGAAGTTCTTGAAGATTCAAGCCTCTTAGCTTCTAAACCTGTTACTTTTCCCATGGAGCAGAATCTGAAATTATCCAAGGATGCATGAGTTCTTCTTGCAGATTCTATAGGTTATAGGAGATTAGTTGGCAGACTCCTCTACCTCACTATCACTCGGCTTGACATAGCATAATCAGTGCAGATCTTAAGTCAGATCATAGACAAACCAAGACAACCTCATTTAGATGCTGCCACCAGAGTTTTGAGATACATAAAGAATTCTCCTACTCAAGGGCTTTTGTTTTTTGCAAAATCAGATTTTCATTTGGAGGCTTTTTCAGATTCAGATTGGGCAGGCTGTATAGATACTCGAGGATCCATAACTAGATTTTGTGTGTTCCTTGGTGATTCATTAATCTCTTGGAAATCCAAGAAACAACAGACAATTTCAAGGTCCTCTGTTGAGACAGAATATCGTGCAATGACTTCTACTTCTTGTGAGCTAATGTGGCTATTTTTTCTACTCCATGACTTTCATATACCTCATTCAAAAGCTGCTTTATTATTCTGTGATAGTAAGTCTGCTCTCCACATTGCAGCTAGCCAATCAAGTTTATCATGAAAGAACTAAGCATATTGAGATTAATTGTCACTTGATTAGGGAGAAAATCCAATTTGGCATTCTCAAAACTTTACATGTTTCCTCTCAAATTCAGTTAGCTAATATTTTTACAAAAGGAATTGGATTCAAAGATTTCTCTCATTTGTTGTCCAAGATGTCTGTTGAAGATATTCACCCCCATCCATCTTGAGGGGGAGTATCAGACAACTCGAAGACTTTCAGTTAGAGAGTTGGCTACACGTGTACTTAACTAATTTAGTTTGAACTTCTTCAGTTGTAATTCAGTTTATTCTGTTTTCAGTTAAAGTTGAAGTTAGTTAGTTCCCAATTTCTATTATCAATGTAGCCGAGTATTTAAGTAGTATTCATTCATTATTGTCATTAAGGTTGATTATACAGAGAATAAAGCTCACTCATTCTCTCTCTCTCTCAACTTGTTCAACCTTCTCTCTTCCTTCTCTATTCTGTTTGCATTACTCCGTTTTCGGCTATTTCTACAGAGCAAGCTTTGCTTGACAGATGCTGGGAAAATTTCAGCAACCATTTTTTTTTTATTATTAATTTTGATTTACGTCGTTTATTTAAATGACATCAAAATTTACGTCATTTTTACACTAACGATGTAAATTCTTGTTGTTTAGAAGAAAAGAGACTTTAAAATTTTTTTCTCAACCCAATGTTACATGACCTACAACAAACGACATGAACAAAACAACATCAATCGTTTCATTTTGTTTTTCACTATTCATGTCATTTTTTAAACAATGTGAATTAGCTTTATTTTGTAGTGTTTGAACCCTCTCGTGATGAGTAGTGTTAAAATATAAATTAAATGATTAAATTTAACTCTTTATAACAACTTCAATATTTAGAATAATAGATGATTTAACAATCGAAAACTAAAAGGCTCAAATCATAGTTGATCAATTAAAATGCTCTGCCTAGCTATCATTAGTTGTGGTGGTTTAGTGACCTCAAGGAAATTTTCAAAATGGTTAGGCATATACTCGGGTGAGAGTTTGACTTTCGAAATGGGGAGTTTCAATCCTATTAGTATTAACTGTATTGGGTCTTATTGATGTCTTGACGGAGCTGAGTCAGGCTATGATTCAATCGGACTTGAGAGAGCATCTGCGGTTCGTATCGTCTAGTTCTCGCTTGTACAGCTCCTAGTGGACAAGTACTAGCTACTATGGTCTCGCCTAAGTAGAATAATTACTATTTGATTTCTCCCACCCACCTTTTTTCTCATTAATTTTTTTTTTTTTTTGATACTCTTGGCCTCAAATCTTGAGTACTGTTACTGTATTTACCCAGAGACACCAAATAAACCAAGGAATTTCATGTGATTTCAACCGACAGGAACCTCATCACAGACACCCACATGTTTCAATGGGAAAAGAGACAAAAGAAATTCTTGTGCCATAGCTTACAGTGGTCCCTACTTTAAATCTAGTCGTGGGCATTTCTCTTGCATTTGTTTTCTTTCATTATCTTCTCACTCCCTCATACTTTTTTTTTTCTTTTCTTCATGGTGAGAAATAGAAAAAGTGAGGCACAAGTTAAGGTTCTGAATAATGAACATTTACCTCCCACAATGAAAAATCTTCTTCGATCAGTAGGATTTTGAGACAGGTCCCATAATTATAAGTATACATAAATGAGGTAATTAAAGAATCCTAAGACAAATGTTGATAAAGAATATCTCGTCATTTTCAACTGGAACCTACTTGGTATGCTTTTTTTTCGATGGGACAAAAGATTCATTGTCCTTAAACTTTACCACAGGATCGTCCGGTCATGATATCTTGTTTGCTACATTTGTTAAAAAAAACAATGACACCCCTATGAAGTATGAATTTGAATACTTTCCATTGCATTGGATCATCATTTGGGTGCTTCAAGATCTCTCTCTCTCTCTCTCTCTCTCCCTGAGGGTCTATTACTCACTGTAGTGGTAAAATGTAGCACTTTTAGAATGATGGTATTTCTCAACCCCCATTGGAACTCTCTCTCTCTCTCTCTCTCTCTCAGGTTCTATTACTCACTTGAGTGGTAGACTGAAGGTATTCCTCAACGCCCATTGGAAATTACAACAACTGGATCTCTCTCTCTCTCTCTCCAATTATATATATTGTGTTCTAAAGTGAGAAAATTACCCATGCGACCATGCGGGCCTGCGGCACATGCACTTAGAGCAGAAAATCTCTCCTGAAAAAAAGATTAAATGTAAAAGACGATGCCCTTGTTCAAGCTCCACAGGACCACAAATAAACTAGTAAATGTACTAGACTTGCTTCAGTTTTTTTCGTTTAAGAGCCTTAATTAATTTCATTCGTTTTACAATAACTATCAAACTGGCCGGTATCTGTTAGGATTTTAGTGACCGAAACATTTAGTGTCAAAATATGTTTGGTGGTGAATTTAGGTCAGGGTTAAGTCGGTGTAAAAGTTAATTAAATACATCGAAATTCAAGTTTGTGTTGCTATTATGCATTATCAAACATAGGCCTAGTCGGAGTAAAACATTCATATATTTTATTTCTGACACTAGATGAAGGCGAGCTTGGTGACATTGGAAAACTATCTCAAAATTTTACAACTTTTTTATTTCACGAAATTTTTTTAATTCCAATGTTTACGATGTCAAAATAAATATTATTTATTTTTTTTTTTTTTCAGTCTATATACGTCCTCTTCTTGATAATTCTTTTCATTCAAACCATAGAAAAGTTATCAACCATCAAAGTCATGATTTGAAGCAGACGAGGTTCCTTTTTTAAGAAGGCCAGAGTATCTGGAGCAATTATGGTGGGAAGAAACTGCGTCATTTACCGGAATTACAAGATTGAGTCTTAAAAGTTACTGCAATTTTAAATAGAATAATTTATAATTAACATAAGTCTTTTATAGTTGAGGCATTTAGAATTGGCTGGCTTCTGGAGTGATTACACTTTTTGAAGGGTTTCAAAAGATTTCAACTTCGTTACTAAAATCTATGTGCTTATTTCTTTTACGCATGCTTTAATTTTGGTATTGATATCTATTGTACTGTTTGGCTTTAAAGTTGATAAGTTTGTTCATCATTATTTTATTTAGTAAACTGGATTAAGAACAACTTGGGGTCTAAAATTGAAAATTTCAGTTTCCTAAGGCTCACTACTTTTTTTCGTTTATTTGTGGATAGAACTCTTATAATTATAAATGTTGGATCAGGTCTCGGTGTTCGGCGAAGAAAACCAAAGCCGTTTATGACATTTGAAATTGTACTCCGCAAAGCATCTTCTAAGAACCATTCACGTGAACAAACTGTCGTACCTCAACAAGAAAAGAAATACAATTACAAGAAATTGTGGAACAAGGTGAGAATCCGATAAAGAACTGAAATTGGACTCAAAAAGCATCTTTGATAGCTTCCTTGCTTACTTAAGACAAAACACACATGCAACAATCCCTTAATTTAAAAACAAATGGTGTACAAATGATGCCAAACATCAGAATATCAATCATGAAAAGGATAAGATTTTTTGGACAAAGAAAGAAGGGGGGGCTCGACATCCTCTCATGTCGATTCCGCCGTTCCATGCTATCATCAATCTGACAACCTGCAATCAGTTCACCACGACATACGATGAGCCAATATTTCCCGACATATATTCCAATAAATAATAAATTCAAGCCATCTCTCTATATATAGAAATAGTAGAAGAATTTGCTTAGAAAAAAAAGTACAAGAATTTAATTAGTATTCTAAACAAGATCTAGTATAACCTCAATATTTACAAATTCAAATTATATATATATATATATATATAACGTAGCTAGCTAGTTAGTGATCTGTACGGATCTGATCAAAAGCTGATATGCTTTTCATTTTCAAATGCTACTTAGGAATACCATACAATTGAATGCCGTAATAATAAAAAATTAGTATCTATGACTGATAAAAAAAGGTAAAAAAAAAGAAAAAGAAAAATTAATTTTAATTCAAGGGTTAATTTTTACTGCTACGTCGTCTAATTATATGTGAGTTATACGTAAATCTACTAAATAAAATTAGTATATAAGTGAAGTAGAAATAAAGCTTTTTTTAACTAATTACTTAACTCATTTCTAGAGAGAGCAGGTGTAACCAGGAGGGGGTTCTTTTCCACAAGTTACAAGGAGCTGAAGAGCTAGCGGAACAAAGATGTTGAGGTTGAGAAGCTTGAGCTTGAGAGTGGTGCACAAGCAAACCGCGGCTTCCAGCCCAACAAGTCCATGCAAGACAGGGCAGCACTCATTGACCACCGGATCCCCAAGGCCAATGTGCACCAACCCACCAAGAAGATCCACACAAGCACCCAGTTTCAACGTGTCAATGGGGCACGTCTCCTCCGGCGGCGGGGGGCATGGGAGAGTCACAGGTGGGTATTCTATGGGAGGGTGAGTCACTGGTGGCTCTACTATAGGAGGGAGGATCCCCGGAGGGTTTTCTATGGGAGGGTGAGTCACTGGTGGCTCTACTATGGGAGGGAGGATCCCCGGAGGGTTTTCTATGGGAGGGTGAGTTACTGGTGGCTCTACTATGGGAGGGAGGATCCCCGGAGGGTTGACTATGGGAGGGAGAGTCACCGGTGGCTTAATTGGAGGGATTGGCACTGGTGGCAGGGTGACTGGGGGCACCGGTGGCAGGGTGACCGGTGGCTTAATTGGAGGGATTGGCACCGGTGGCAGGGTGACCGGGGGTACCGGTGGCAGGGTGACCGGTGGCTTAATTGGAGGGATTGGCACCGGTGGCAGGGTGACTGGGGGCATCGGTGGCAGGGTGACTGGGGGCTTGACAATGGGGGGCTTGACAATGGGAGGCTTGACAATGGGGGGCTTGACAATGGGGGGCTTGACAATGGGAGGCTTGACAATGGGGGGCTTGACAATGGGTGGAGTGATGGGGCCTTTTGGGGGATTTCCCTTGGGGGGTGGCTTGCCACAATATGGACAGCCAAGAATGGGGGTGGCTGAGGAGATGAAGAGCATGGAAATGAGGAAAAAAGCATACATCTTAGAGGAATCCATTTTCTTGGGTGAGTCCCTTTGGAACAAAGAGAGAGAGAGAGAGAGAAGTAATACAGAGTGGCCTGTGAAGTTGTTTGTACAGGAAAGAGGGTGTTAAATAGGAATAGTGAAGAGTAGAAGAAAACAAGAAGCTGAAGAAGCAGATCACGTGAACATGGGGCTAAGCTTGGCCTCAAAAAGGCAGCTGCCAAACTATGCTAGTTGGCAACTACCATACAAACGCATGAATCCATATGGACTTATGTTTTTGTGCTATTTATCATTGTTTTCGTTCATTTCTATTGTCTTTGTAACCATTCAAATGGAGGAAGCTACCTAGCTAAAATGAGCAACAACAAATACAAACAAACACAAAAAAAAAAAAAAAAAAAATCTAATCTTGATAGTAATCCAACCATAGCTCCATAGGGAATCCTCGAAGATAGAAAAGGCAATCAAGAATGCTGTCAACAAGGCTAATTGTAGCGACCTACAGTAATCAACTTTGATATATATATATATATATAATCTCCAAACTTAACACTACGACTTTGAGTTTTTTTTTTTTTTGTTTTTTTTTTGGCATGTCCGCACAAGGAGATTTGAACTAGTGACTTCTGCTTTATGAAGCATAGTTCTCAGTCTATTGAACTACCCATTAAAGACACGACTTTAAATTTCTAGGACTGTGTTAGAATCCTTAAGATTTTCTTACCATATTGTTGTTTAGTAAATGTCAGGATCCTTAAAATCTCTCTAGCTAGCTACCTTTTCAACCAAACCTTACCTATCCATTGTATTCTATATAAATAGGACCATTGTAGTACAATGTTATTCAAGTCAATACAATCGAGTGTAAACTTATTTGACATTATATTTTTCATATTTTACTTTAATGGAGTTGATTGATTATTGTAGTGAAGCGCAGTACTAGCATGCATGCATGTTTGATGTTTCCATCCCAATAATTCAGGTCTGCACTCATGTTGCTTTCTCTCTCTTTCTCATAGAATATTGAAAAATATTAATCCTAAGATTTACAACTTGTTTAAACTCTTTTTTGTTGAATGTAGTAGTATATCTCAAAATTAATAAAATTTATTATATTTGAACAATCTAAAATATTATACTTGAACATCTTAAATTCTTAATTTAACTATAAACAATGTTATCCTCATGACTTTTTTACCGACATATATATGTATGTGCATGATTGGAAGGTGCATGTTAAATTCTTTTTAGAACTTCTGCGTGCACTCTTAACTCCACACTTCCAAGTGTACACTTCATAACGTGATACTAAAAATTACTATTAGATCCAAAATCTAATGATAATTTTCATAATCACGTTAATGAATGTGGACTTGGGAGTACTGCATGTAGAATTTCTCAACTTTTTTTTAGTGTTTGATTTGGCTCTAATCACATGCTAACATGTGTCAACAAATTGTAAAAGAGTCGTAAGCGAGATGACCTATTTCATGATCAAAATTTTATTTTATTGCATCTAATGATGTATATGATGCCATGTGGTGAATATATTTCCACATTAATTTACATAACGTAGTATAATCTTAACTACAAAATGACTCAAAATGGAGATTGAGTATCCTTATTCCGAGAAAGAGCATCTGAATTAATTAATTTTCCTACTCTAAATCTTAAAATCAAGCCATAAATTTGCTTGCTAATTAAACTTATTTAAATTGGTTGGAGATGTGGACCATATGATGCCACATCATTGGAGGGTGAACCTTCTTTTTTTCTTTCGATCTAATTCTTCTAATCTACCGCTAAGCTTAGTGATGTACAGAGGATTCCTTTCTTTTTTCCTTGTTTTTTTCCTTGTGTTTTTTCCTGGGCATAGGCATGTGATACAGAGGTGGGTTTCTTCTTCTTTTTGAAACCTTGTGATTTAGAAGTTTCGTACGTAACATCCATGGAAAGAGCTAAATAATGAATTTAGTGTTAATAAATTTATCCTACTCCAAAAATCAGTGAGATTCAAAAATAAATATACAATCACAAGATTCACAACCACATAGAAACAATATAAGAGGTGTCAATTACATCCCCACAAAACCCTAAATTAATTATAGGCGATTTTAAATACGATCTCCAACAAGGTCAAAACATCGAAATGGGTCAAAATTTTGTTCATAAGCTTCAGAAAAAACCTCATTTAAACTGTAGCACTTCCAACGTGATCATCCGGGTCGAATAGAAACCACGCTCCACGTCGCCTAACATTTAGAACCTAAAATTTAATGATCATAAAAATAAATAAATAAACTAAATGCACAGATGTAGAGAGTACGTACAGCTATGCAAGCATGTGCAATGGTGGGGTTAGAGGAAGTGTAGTGGAGGTGGAGAAGAGAGGGCTGTGAAAGTCTATGGCTTCGTCCGTGAACTTGAAAAAGGATATACTTGAGAGGCTGGAATTTTTGTAAGATTGTGGATCCGTGATTCTTCATTTGCTCACTCTGATGTGATCGGTCTCTCTCTATCTCTCTCTCCTGCGCCAATTTCTCCTCTCATGAGTATCAAATTATTATTCTTTTTCCTCTGAAGGAATTGTGGGCCAGCTGAGTGACTCGTGAAAAATTCAAACAACTTGTTAGCCGTGACAGTGCCAGTAGGCAAAATATACTGTGGGATGTGTTATCATTTTCACCAAAGAAAAGAGAGAGAAAAGGTAAGGATGTCAAGTCGTTTTCATGCCAAGAGATCTATGCTACTGTACATGAAAAATCATACTAATTAATCGAAACTCCAACCTAGCTCCTTTGCATCTCATTTTAGAGGGTTTGAAGCAGGAATTTTTATTAGGTTTTGTCATTGTTTGTGTTAGAATATTTTATATTATATTGTCTTATATGTTTTAGGGTTTATTCTAGGGAAAAGGATCCTCTCTATTTCAAAACCCCTCTATTTTCTCCATTTAATGTATTTTAAAGGGTATTACATTTAATGCACTACCATCATTAAAACTTTTGGACCACACTACCCTTTAAAATGCACTAAATGGAAGAAATGACGGGATTTTGAAATTGAGAAGATCTGTTTCCTTAGTCTAGGATTTCTTATACACTACTTTTTCTCTCTCTATAAATAAAGAGGTATGTAAGAGCATTCCCAATGGAAGAGATAAATGTTACTTTTATCTAAAATAGCTCTTTAAATGTTTAAAAAACCTCCTACATTGGATTAACCAAAAGAAAATGTAAAATAGATATTTGATTAGAAGAGCTAAAAAAAAAGCTAAATGTAGCAGCACTTTTTAAGGGAGCTATTTTATTTTTCATTGTTTCTCTCACCTATTTTCTCTTTTCCCGAATCTTTTCCTATTTTTTCTCTGCATGTTCTCTTTTTCTCAAAACTTTTCCTATTTTTCCTCTCACATGCTCTCTTTTTCCCAAAACTTTTATTACTTTCAATAATATTTTAATAGAATAGATGGAAATATAGCTAATTGGATGTAGAGACATTTAAAAATGGCATAACTAAACTAGATAAAAGTGAGTTTTGAGAAGTCATTTTACATAAAAATATGGCTCCTCCATTGGGAATGCTCTAAACATATCAAATATAGAAGAGAATACAATGTAGTCCTTAGCTTCCACTCTCTGTCTTTCTTCCGCTCTCCAATATATTTAACATGGTATCTGAGTTATTTTCTTGTGGCCTCCAATAAACGTCTTGGACGTTTCTTGGCGCTCCCTCCGACGACGTCATTGTTTCGGCCGTCCGCATGCTGCCAATCCTCTAAAGCTGTTGTAAATCTCTTCCACTCCTTCACCGCAGCAAAATCTGGAAAAGTAATCCCAGAATCAAGCTCATAAGGCACAAATCTACCGATCTGTGGAAGATCTGCTGCCAACGGCTCACTCACGTGCCGCCACGCGTCCACCTGCAGAATTCCATGCGCCGGGAGCTGCGCCTAAGAATCTGTCTCTTTAACCGCACCTCGACAAAGCACTGATCACATCGATAGTAGCGCCAATCGACAGATCAGGGCCAGACGAGTCTAGATCCGACAAGAACTCTGCCGAAAACGCTCCGACGCGCTGCTACATCCACTCGATCAGCAAGGTGGTTGGACCGTTCCATAGATCTGCCGCCGTTGGTTCCAATTCCGTCCAGGAATCCGCCAGCCGAGCTCCGACGCGTCGCCACTTACCAGTAGAAGACTCTGCGCATGGGCTTCATGCGCCCTAGCACCTCACAATGGGAGGCGTGTATACTACACGCGTAGACGGTTTTCCACTTTTCCTCTGCCATGTGTCACTAGAGAGGCCGCCACGTCAGCCATAGCCGTCCAAGAGCACCTCTGCCATGTCAACACCTCCAACCCGGTTTCTAACCAGGTTATCAGGTCTAAAATGGGTCCAAAATAGGTTTTTAACCGACCCAATCATTCACGACCTAGCTACCCAAGTCGGCCCACTCTCAAATCGGTCCAAATAGTTAACCCGGTTCAATGAGTTAGACCCGGTTCACTCAGATCCGAAACAAATCGGATCCTACCCGGTTCAGTCGAATAGGGCAACTGGGTCAATTCCTATAACCCGGTCCAAAGTAGTCAACCCGGTTCACTTCCTTGCTGGTCAGACCATATTCAATGGTTCATAGGTTTTGGCCAATTTTGTCCCAATGAAACTAGCCCACCACCAACAATTAAGTCCATCAAGATTTATTCAATAAGGCTCCATCCCAAGTCTCAAGCCCATTCCAACGCCCAAATCATTCACTGCCACCAGCAGCCAACACCGGCAGCCAGCATCCGGCCGCCACTCTCCGACCACTACTCTGGCAAACAAAAAAAAAATTCATTATTTCCCTTTCTTTTATCCAAACTCAAGCTTGCACCTTGAGTTTGAGGGGGGATGTTAGAATATTTTATATTATATTGCCTTATATGTTCTAGGGTTTAGTCTAGGGTTTCTTGCCCACTACTTCTTCTCTCTCTATAAATAGAGAGCTATGTAAACATATCAAATATAGAAGAGAATACAATATAGTCCTTAGCTTCCACTCTCTCTCTTCTCTCTCTCTCCTTCTTCCGTTCTCCAATATATTTAACAATATATTTAACAGTTTGCAATGAGTTCCCATATGAAAAATAGTTTAGTAATAGTCTAATGCTCACGCCCTATCTTAAGTTAGGATAATTCGTAAGCCTAACCCATGTAGACAGGTTTAGAGGGTGAGTTGTGTTAGTTTTATATTGGCTAATTCGGTGTTTCTAATGTAATAGTTTGAAAATGAGTTCATGGATTAACAATTGAAGAAAGAAGTTGGTCTCAGCCTTGTGTGTCCGGGCAACCATTAGACGTGTATGGACATAATTTCCAAAGACTTCAATTCACAAGTCATATTCGGACAGCTAGAAGATGTGCCCGGACATGATTTTCAAAAGACTTCAATTCACAAGTCATGTTTGAACAACTTGGGGACATGTTTGGACAGAAATTCTAGAGAGTTTATTCAGTATTGGATGTCCAAACATTGGGACTTCATGTCCAGACAGGTATGGTTTACAACAACTTGTAACCCTAGCCATGTCAGGACATGCATTAACCCTGTTTGGACACAACCACTTTATTTTAACCTAATTCTATTTGGAATAGGATTGTGCTTAAGTCTATGTATAGGAGATTGTCAAGCACATTTTCTTTTATGTATTCCAAGAGCGAATACTATTGTGCTAAGAGAGCTTTTGAGATTTAGAGCTTTAGGTCTCTCTCTTAGAGTTAGAGATTGTGTCTTCATCCACAGATCCAAAACAACTGAAGCCTATTGGTAATCTAGTAAAGGAGATCACATAGAAGAAATGGTCCAGAGGTTCTAGGAGTTTTTTTACTTTCTTTTTTTTTTTTTTTTTTTTTTTTTTTTTTAAGGTTTTTTTTTTAAAAAAAACAAACGTTCCAAAAGTTTTTTTTTTTTTTTTTGTTGGGTTACCAAATATATGTGTCTCCTTGATTTACAGTTTTTATATATATTTGGTAAATTATTGCATGCTTAATATTTTTAACTTCCACATGTTGGTCATGAACACATATTCAACCCCCTTTTAAGTGTAGATTGGAGTCTATTAAGTTTTTCAAATTGAATTATTTTAGTTAAATGGATCAAAACACCACTAAGCATGAAATAAAGCTTTTGATTTAAATTTTCTTTTTTCTTGAATGATATGCTTGGTTTAATGGTTTAATTGGCAAACTCAATACTCGAAGGCCTAAGATTGAGTTCCCAGATAAGCAAAATTTCAGTTTACACTAATTTTTACTTAATTACATCCATAAAAGTATTAAAAAAAAAAAAAAAATCAGCTTTCCATACAATTACAATATGGGTGTTGTTGTTTTACAGGCAAAAGAGTAATGCTAGAAACTAGATTCTTATCGCCAATGTTGATGTGACAGTCATAACTAACCATTAGATCAGCCATTGTTAAAATTTCATTTTACACTAATTTTTTACTTTCATCCTTAAAAGGAAAAAGAAAAAAGAAAAAAAAAAAAGGTTTTTCATACAGTACTTATATGAGTTTCTGCCTTATAGACATAAGAGTAATGTTAGACATTGCATCTTTATCCCACAATTCTGACATGGTTGTTCCAACCAACCCTTGAATCAATCATTCCTAAAAAAAGAAATGTTGAAAGATTAGTTAGGACTGTCATGATAGCATTAAGGGATATTTGTGGGATAAAAAAGTTGTATATAGCATTACCTTAGACAAAAATGTTAATACTAAGAGTAATGCTTTATAATCTATTTTTATCACATAACCATCCTACAATGTTGGTGTAGCAGTACCCTAACCAAACCTTGAATGTATTTTTTCTTTTTATTTTTAACAAAAACTGATTCAATAATTGTTTGAAGTTGTCTTTTCAATATTATAGGATAAAAATGTAATTTTTAACACTACTCTAATACTTTTTTGAAGGAATATTATGAATATTCATTATCTTAAAAAGATCTGTTAAAAGATCACATAAGTAGGAGAGATTGCTCTCGTTATACAATATCACATACACTTGGTGGGGCATCCCCCAACCAAGTAGACATAGTGACATGGGTGGTAGCCAATTTTGCTAGCATATGCGAAGCATTATTGGCGTCCCTAATTACATGCTTAAAACTAGCATTTTCCAGAACATGTAGCTCTCTTTGGATACATTCTATGAATTGTCCATAGCTACTAAGACACGGCTCCTTTGAAGCAATAGCCTTGATAACTTGCAGGGAGTCACCTTCAAAAATAATATTGTCGAAGCCCAATTCCTTGCAGAAAATAATAGCATGCACCACTACTAGAGCTTCGGCCGAAGTAGGCTCAGTGTGAATTAAGAGACATACTCCGAGCAGCAAGAAATGTACCAATTGAATCTCGGCCTATAAGCCCCAATCCCACACGTCCTTCCTTCAAATTCAGCCTAGCTTCCCAATTCAACTTAATCATATTGTGTGGTGGTGGCCTCCATACTACCGCTTCGGTTTTATTGTCAGTACCTGCAGCACATTGGACCTTGTTATTCACTCTGTGAAATTCTTCCAACGATGTCTATGCTTCCTATATTAACCATGTCGGATGATTAAACTTTTCTCCATGTATGATAGAATTTCTCCTCAACCATATTTTCCTTGCCAGGACAACGAAAAGTTTGTTGTCCCCCGTGTCGCATCTTTCACTAACTGACTCAAAAGTTTATGGGAAACTACTCCCCATTCCGCCACATTTTTGCAATTTAACTGGCCCACCTCCCCACACATCATTTGATGATGGGCATGTCCATAGGATGTGCGCAACCGTCTCTTCTTCAAGTCCACAGATGGGGCATAAAGTGTTTCGGACAATTCCCTTCTTAGCCAGGTTCACCCTAGTCGGTAATAAATTATGTAAAGCCTTCCATAAGAAGAGCTTTGCCACATTTGGAATCTTTAGCTTCCAGCATTCTTTCCAGGCAATCTCGCCATTAGGTATGGATGTTCCACTTCCTTTATTTGCCCTGTTTTCCATTTCCAAAAAATATGCACTTCGGACAGAGAAGATCCCATTTTTTGTACCCCGCCAGATAAGGCGATCCTTAGGTGGTAAAGGACTAATAGGTATGTTTCTAATTACCTCAGCCTCATTGTTCAGAAAGAAGGCTTGTGCAATGAGGTCATCTCTCCAGCACTACTGTAATACTTACATTACAGTAGATAATGTAATAATCTACTGTAATACTAACAGAATATTATTACAATATTCTCACATTCACACACATTATCGCATTTAATTTTTAGACATCAAATTAATTCACCATGGACAAATGTCCAAAATTTATTCATATCATAATTACTACAATGATGGGCCATAAATGGGTACACATGATCACATTTTAAGTTAATTTTCATTCTCATAGTTCTACATCACTAAGTTAATAGCTTAGGATTTTTATTTATTTTTGTTAACTTAAACACCCTAATCATTTGATTTGCCATGTGATCATAATCTTATGAGTGAAATAATATGTATTCAAAAAAATTCATTTCTAGAGTGCTATTCTTAAACCACACGCCCATATCAAAATTTTCTCCAAAGTAATTATTCTTTTTTCTTTTTTTTTTTTTTTTTAAAAAAAATAAAAAATAAAAAATTCCATAGTCTCTCCAAAACTCTTCAATCAAAATACTATAGAACTCATCAAACTCTTTCCCCACAACATATTCGACTTAATCTCTTTTTCATTCTCACTCTCTCAATTTTGTTTCTCTCAACTACTTCTCTCAAAAATTCGCACATGCATCTCACTCTCTCCTAATCTACATGACACTTAAGGGGCATCAAAACAATTTCCTCTCTTCTCTGATATTTTAAAACATGTAAGCATCTATAGACATATGCATGCATATGGAGAATAAATTCGTGAAATCATGTTTGTTTGCACATTATTCATTCTCTTAGTTTCATGGGTGAATATTAAAATATCATTAGAATAGGATGGCATATTAATGTTTCATGAATTAACACACATGCACCGCACAGTTTTTGCACTAGGATCAACAAGAAAAATGGAAATACGCTTTAAGAGTATAATATCATAGGGCTAAATGATAAGAACCGGCCTAGATTTTCAGGTCGCATAATTTCATGCTTAATTGATCACTAAATGCATTCTTATCAATGTTTTAATAAAGTCATGACGTTACGGCTAGGTTAGGGAAATTTGTGTGACTCTCTCAAGAATATATATTGAGATAAGTCTCTTACTAGCTCCTTCCCAAGTTTATTTTCATGACATATTTTTAACCAAGTTCTTTTATAAGATGATGGCAGATGTATGGAGGAAATATTTTGGCCTCTCAAGATTCAAAGAAAAGACAACACGATATCGGGCGCAACCACTGAAAGATGTTTCGTGAAGATATGAATCCAAACTACGTTTGCCACGCTAAGTGCACCTTCGTTAATCGGTGTACCACTACATCTAAGGTCATAGGCACTACCATAGTCATAAAAATGATTGTACAAACCCCTAGTACACAATACATGAACCATAATAAATTTTACAAAAAAATAAGAGAAAAATATAAAAAAGCTCCTCAAACTACCAGCTATTTGCAATATAGCCTTCTAATGTTCAAAAGGTACTAAAGTAGGCCCCAAACTACCACAATGTATCAAAAATGCAACTTATTTTGGGGAAAAATATAAAAAAAGCCCCCTAAACTACCAGTCGTTTACAATATAGCTCCCAAATGTTCAAAAGGTACTAAAGTAGCCTCCAAACTAGCAATGGTAAATAAATACAAAAAAAAAAAAAAATTGCAATAAATAAATAATTTAGACCAACTACAGTGACTATTCATGTCGTATTAAAATAAAATCAAATGTACGGTTCTTGAGATATTCCAAAATAATAATAATAATAATAATAATAATTTAGTCCCTTGATTTTACTTTAATACGACATGAAGCAATTTGTAATTTAGGCCAACTATAGTGACTAATTATTTATTTATTCCAAAAAGCTTTTTTTTTTTTTTTTGTATTTATTCCCCCATTGGTTTTTTTTGTATTTTTCACTAATTTTTTGGTTTTTTTTTTCACAATTATTTTATTATTTTATTTGTTAAAAGAATAGGGGTATTATAGAAATATAAAAAAATAGGAAAAAATATAATTTAGCCCCCCAAGCTACCAGCCATTTCCATTTTAGCCCCTTAATGTTCAAAAAGTGATAAAGTAGCCCCCAAACTACCAAAAAGTTGCAATTTGATCACTCCGTTAGTCGACACATTCAAATTGGATGGAAAATGCAAAATGACGTTTTTTTGAGGTTAAGTTACTAAAATGCCCTTTTAGAAAAAAAAAAATCAATTAAAAAAATGCCTTGCAAAAACAACGTCGTTTAAAAAAAAAAAGAAAAAAGAAATGAACGGGGTGGTTTAGGGGTGGCTCGCCCCAGCACCGCCATTCATTGAACCTCCAAGCACAACCATCACTGACCCGCAAATATCTAGTTCGTCGATCTCAGGACAGTTGGAACCCCAAGCATACAGATTGTACTGCCGGAGCAAGCCCAGCATGACCGCCGAAGCTCCAAGCGACCAGCACCTCTGATTTGTCACCGCCGATCTCGTGACCCACACAATCGGGGACCCAAACGACCAAACCAGATCGCCGGTCGCACTCCACTGCAGATTGCCGGCCATACACCCCTGCATATCGTCGGTCGCATGCCAGACCTGCCAACCCATTCAACTGCCGTTCACCAAACCAGCGGGAGACCCAAGCCACGTCGCCGAGTCTCCAAACCAGATCGTCGGAGACCAACGCACAGCTAGACCCACCGCTGTTGGAAACCCACTCCAGCGGCCACCCCATAGGGCATGGGGGTGGTCGGTGAGCCACCCCCAGGCCATGAGGGTGGCTGGGTGGCCATCCCTAAACCGTTGTTGTTTTTTTTTCCCCCCTTAAAACGACGTCGTTTTGGGGGGCATTTTTTAAATTGGTTTTTTTTAAAAAGGGTATTTTAGTAACTTAACCTTGTCAAAATGACATAGTTTTGAATTTTTCATCCTATTTGACTGTAATGACTAATGGAGTGGCCAAATTGCAACTATTTGGTAGTTTGGGGGGCTACTTTATCACTTTTTGAAGAATATGGGGCTAAAATGGAAATGATTGATAGTTTGAGGGGCTAAATTATATTTTATCCAAAAAATAAGTGGCCTTTTTGATACATTTTGGTAGGGGTGGGCACGGGTCGGGGTGGGGCGAGTATCGGCCATTTCCCTAACTCGCCCCGCACCTTGCGGGTTTGAAAATTTCAACCCGCCACCCGAGCACAAGTAACAATACCCGCGTGAGTTCGGGTATTGCGGGGCGAGGCGGATCAGAGCGGGTATTGCGGGTTGTGCGGGTTCTTTTCCAGATCCTCTCATTTCTTTCCTCCACCAACTTCTGTTCTTTCTTTTCCTCTTTCTTCTCCATTTTCGTCTTTTCGTCAGATCCTCTCAAAACCCTGAGAAACAAACACAACCCTACATCAAATAACAATGGAAAAGAAAACCAAAGAATGATTCATGAAAGAAGTCTATAGAGAGAGAAAAAACCTGGATCGACAAGATCGTGGTCTGTGGAGGTGGGAGCGGCGTAACAGCAGTGATCTGAGGAGGTGAAGCGGCGGCGTAGACTAGAGAGAGAAGCAGACGAGAGGCGGAGAGGGAGAACACACCGGAGAGAGAGCAAAGGAGACGAGAGAGCGAGAGGGAGAGAAAAGGGGACGGCGGCAGAAGAATAGAGAGAGAGGCTAAATAGATTAGGGTTAGGGTTTTTTAGTTTTTATACTTATGCGGGGCGGATCGGGGTAGGGCGGGTACCCGCGGAAAAAAAATACTTAAAACCCGCAACCCACCCGGCCCCGCCCCGCACGGGTTGGAAGAATCCTACCCGAACCCGCCAAAAAACACATAAAACCCAGGCGGGGCGGGGTGGTTCAGGTTTGCGGGTTGGACGGGTTTTTGCCCACCCCTACATTTTGGTAGTTTGAGGGTTACTTTAGTACCTTTTGAACATTAAGAGGCTATATTGCAAATAGTTGGTAGTTTGGGGGGCTTTTTTATATTTTTCCCCTTATTTTTTTTATATTCCTATAGTACCCATATTCTTTTAACAAATAAGATAATAAAATAATTGTAAAAAAAAAAACCAAACAATTTTTTAAAAATACAAATAAAAAAAAAACCAATGGGTGAATAAATACAACAAAAAAAAAAATGTTTTTTTTTGGAATAAATAAATTATTTAGGCAAACTACAGTGACTAATTTATGCCAACTATAGTGACTATTTATGTCGTATTAAAGTAAATCAAAGGTATAGTTCTTGAGATTTTTTTTTTTTTTTTAAAAAAAAAAACAGTTTAGTCCTAGTCAAATTCTATTAAAAAATTGTTTTTATTTGCCCATTAATTTTACTTTAATACGACATGAAGCAATTTGTAATTTAGGCCAACTACAATGACTAATTATTTATTTATTTCAAAAAACTTTTTTTTTTTTTTGTATTTATTTTTCACTGATTTTTTTTTGTTTTTACAATTATTTTATTTGTTAAAAGAATAGGGGTATTATAGGAATATAAAAAAATAAGTGGCCTTTTTGATACATTTTGGTAGTTTGAGGGCCACTTTAGTACCTTTTGAACATTAGGGAGCTATATTGCAAATAATTAATAGTTTGGAGGGCCTTTTTATATTTTTCTTAAAAAATAAATTTATTTCTTTTTCAAACATACTCCAATCTTTGCCATCTTCCCTTTTCCCAAAGATTGGCAAAGAGTATAATATTTCTTGATATATATATATTGTTTTCTTCCAAAAATTTCCTCAGGTTGATCTTGTATTTTTTATTTTTGTTTATTTGTTTTTCTATGGCAAATTTAAGGCTTTGGATTAATTTGGACGAACGATCTGAGAAAATTCAGTCACTGTTTTACTGAGCCTTAAGAAAACGTGTTTAATTGCATCAGGTTATTATTTTTTCGGCCTAATTACCAGCATAGTTAAAAAAAATTTACTGAGACTCGTTTCATTTTCTTGCGAGAAAATGCGAATTTATCACGCGACAAGACTCCTATAACCATGCAAACCCATGCATACGCTATATATATATACCACCAAATTGTTCTGCGCATGGGACGCGGGGGCCATTAATTGGTTCTTGTCGCCTGTGGTATCTCAATACAGTAAACGCTAAATATTCCAGTTAAATCCAAGGGTTCGGATTTCATCCATGGTATATATATATGGCCCTGAATGCGTCTCTCTGAGATGAAATCTGTGTGGTACGTTCGTGATCTAGTCGTTCTGGCTTCATTGTCTCTGATTATGTACTTGGAAAAAGTACATCCACAGGATGTTTGAGATTACATTTGTTTATTCAAATAGGGAGCAAAAGAGTGTTAAAATCAATAATGGCACGATGGAGCATGTGGAGAGAGAGAGAGACAGAGATATGATGTGGAGGAGGAGCTCGTATTCATTTGTTTATGTATTTTGAGCAGATACTGAAACCATGGCATAAGATGATGTTGTAGCAAGCCAATGCTAGCTCATGTCAAAGTCCTTGGGCCGACAAACAAACAGCAATACAAAATATGGATGGATTACTCAACAAATACTTCAAAAAAAGTTTGTATTGTGCAAATTGGTCCTAAAACTATATGAGTTAAAAAAAAAAATTAATCAGTCCCATTTGAGTCTTAGCTCCTTGTCCAAGATAAAGGCCGCCACAAACGGCGGTTTGATACGACATTTCAACTGCCTGTAGATATACTAGCTATAGTAACAAACGAGCTTGAAAGTCATAGTAGGGAAGACCGTTTGAGCAGAGCACCACTGCGACATCCAAAAAGAGAGGTACTTGGCAATGAAGACAGACATATGGGACATTGCAAGATGGTCTACAACAAGAGATGAAATTCCCCATAATCAAAATGAGGGTACTAAATATGGAGATCCAAAAAAGAGATAGAGAGGAAGTCATAGATCTGGCGTGTGGCCAAAACCATAGCAATTGGGACGGTGGCGCGTGCAACACACGTGCGCTTGGGTGGAACGTGGAGTGCACATGCGCTGGTGGAGACCTCCAAACGAAGGGTCGAAGGATATAGATGAAGGATGTTCAGTGCGTATGTGGAGATAGTTGTGAAAAAAGGAGTAGATTTGGCTTAGAAGATTCAAATAAAACAAGAAGAAAAGATAAAATGAAGAGTAAAGAAAGAAAGAAAAGAGAAAGAGAACTAGTCGGAGGGAGCAAGAGGGGCTCAAGGCTTTTAATGGTGAGCTGGAAAAACGCATAAGAAGAGAGACATACATGAGAGATGTTGGCCGAAAACAACCCCAAAAGATCTTTTGCTTCAAGATAAGGATGTATTTAAAAACAAATACATTAGTCTGTCTTACTTGAAAATTCGACCTCTCTTAGGTAGGGGTGTAAACGAGGCGACGTACTAAAAATGTTGTCTAACTTCATTAAGCAACTCCTTCAACATCTTGCCATATTTTCTAACTTCATTTGATTACACCAAATTTACACTTTTTGTCTAAATGTTTCAAGGGATGTTTAAAATACAATTAGTTAGTATTTTTGTTGGCCTAATTCGGTTCCAAAATGCAAAGGCTACAGTCCATGGGCTCAAACACTAATATATAATTCTCATAATCAAATCTCCACCGTTCACAATGAGGATTTATGTGTCATGAACATGCCTGCAAAGTTTCAGCTCAATTGGACCACAAACACTCATCAATCGGAGCTGTTGATCAAGGCCCAAAAGAAGTTCCAGAATGCGATTTTCACTCTCTGCAGGCCCTGTCTGAACATTCCTTCCCCCTGTTTGGACAGCATTTTCAGAAACTAAGTTTCTGCTCTGCAAGGCCTTGTCTGGACAGCCCATTAACCTGTCCAGACACCCCGTAAGTTTTACATCCAAAAACATGATTTTAAGTGTGTTATGTTTAGGGTTTTGTCGGGGGTATATATACATCTTTATAGAGTGATAAAGAGATGTACAAAATTCCACCCCAGCCTTCGTGAGAGGCTGTGCTTAGAGAGAAAATCTGTGTAAGCCTAATTATTCCTCTTAGAGGATTTTGTTAGTTTCATTGTGCGCTTCGTTGAGAAGTCTATCTAAAGGATCCGGTAAAGGAGAATTACGTTGAAGAAGATTATGAGCAAGGAGACGAGTTTGAGGCTTGTCGATCTTACAGAGTCAAGGGCTTGTATAAGGTTGTAAATGTCCCTAATGTCTGTAATCTCTCGATAATCTTTTGATAGTGATTTCCTGGGTTTTGCTGCCCCGGAGAGGTTTTACTTTTAGAGCGTTTTCTAAAAGGTTTTATCTTCGTTACCAAAATCCTTGTGTGTGATTGTTCTTATTTTGGTGATTGTTTGCTTTGATAAATATCCGTTAATTCCGCATAAACTGTGATATTTATCTGTTTAGAGTTTTTCAATTGGTATCAGAGTAGTTTCACTCTATTTTGATTAAATTCCTGAGTGAGATCTTTTGACTTCTTTTTGCCATGAATACCTCTCAGTTTAGTTTCATTAATTCTGATTATGAGAATGATGTTCAACAGTTGTATAATGATTTTAAAGTAGTGTTCAAAGCCTTTTACAAGGTTTCCAGTAAACTTAAAGATGCTATGCATGATAAAGAGTCATTGGCTAATGAATTGTCTGAATCACATGTCTTAATTGACTTTTTGAAATCTGAGAAAGAATCTTTGACGAATGATTTGTCTAAATCTCATATCTTGATTGATTATTTGAAATCTAAGATTTCTGTGCTTGTTGAAAAGTCTTTATCACTTGAGAATGAATTGAATGTTTCTAAGGAACTCTCACGAAATTCCTCTAGTGTTAATCTGAAAAGCTTTCTTTGAATTGAAGAATCTGTTTCTAACAAGCCTAGTATGATTGTTGATAATGCTGGTGCATCTACATCACATGCTTCTAATGAGTCTTTGAATATTGAGCCTGTGAATGTTAAAGAAACAACCCTAATTTTTCCAAGACTCCTTCAGTTAAAAAAAATCAGGGTAAGTTTGTTTCTACATGCCACCATTGTGGGATTGTTGGTCACATTTGTAACATCCCTGCTTCAAGTGGTATGATATTGTCCACTTTGGGCCAAACCTGCACGGTTTTATTATTGGATTTACCCCTAAAAGACCTCATACCATTTAGAGAGAGTATATTCCTTATAAATACATCATCTTTTCCATGCCCAGACAATGTGGGACGTCACAATCACCCCCTCTTAGGACCCAGCGTCCTCGCTGGCGACCCTCATGGGCTTGTGCACACTCCCTCCATCTCAGGCTGGGCTATGGCTCTGATACCATATGTAACATCCCTGCTTCAAGTGGTATGATATTGTCCGCTTTGGGCCAAGCCCGCACGGTTTTATTATTGGGTTTACCTCCAAAAAGCCTCATACCATTTAGAGAGAGTATATTCCATATAAATACATCATCTTTTCCATGCCCAGGCAACGTGGAACATCACACTTCACAACCACTTTGTGATCATTAGTCTTTGAGGGGATAGCCTCGACCCATTTAGACACATAATCCACACCCACAAGAATATATAAATAATCGAATGAGTTAGAAAATGGTCCTATGAAGTCAATACCCCAGACATCGAAGAGCTCTACAACTTGAATATTTTGCAATGGCATTTGATTTCTAGATGAGATGTTACCTGTCCTTTGGCATCTATCACAAGAGCTGCAAAACAAGAAAGCATCTTTAAATACATTAGGTCAATAAAAACCATATTGTAATACCTTAAGAGCTGTTCTCTTGGCCCCAAAGTGTCTACCACAAGCAAACTGATGATAATGCTGCAAAATACTCAAATGCTCTTCTTCTGGAACACATCGTCTAATGATTTGATCAAGGCAAAATTTGAACAAATAGGGGTCATCCCAATGGTATTGTCTAGATATAGACATCAACCTCTTCCTTTCTTGACTAGACATACCTGGAGGAAAAACCTTGGCAGTTATATAATTCACAATGTCTGCATACCATGGGAGTTTGATATCAACTGCAAACAACTGCTCATCTGGAAAGTTTTCATTTAATGGAATCTCATCTCCTTCCTCCTCATGGAGTAGCCTGGATAAGTGATCTGCACCACATTCTCACTGCCCTTCTTGTCTTTAATCTCAAGGTCAAACTATTGCAGTAGTAATACCCATCTGATCAATCTAGGTTTTGCATCTTTCTTAGCAAACAAATATCTCAAAGCAGCATGATCAGTGAATACAATAACCTTAGAACCAATTAGGTACGACCTGAACTTCTCCAAAGCAAATATGACAACTAATAATTCATTCTCAGTAGTAGAATAATTTAGTTGAGCATCATTCAATGTTCTAGAAGCATAATAAATGGCATGAGGTACCTTATTGATTCTTTGACCCAAGACAGCTCCCAAGGCAAAGTCACTGGCATCACACATGAGCTCAAAGGGTCGACTCCAATCAGGTGCCCGCATTATTGGTGCAGATGTGAGTAGCTTTTTCAGTGTGTTGAAAGCAGTCACGCATTCTTCAGTCCATTCAAACTTGGCCTCCTTCCCTAGCAATGCACAGAGGGGTCTAGAGATCTTGGAGAAATCCTTGATAAACCTTCTATAGAGTCCGGCATGTCCAAGAAAACTCCTTACCCCCTTCACTGTCAGAGGTGGGGGAAGTTTGGAGATGATGTCAATCTTAGCCTTATCCACCTCAATGCCCTTGCTTGAAATAGCATGACCCAATACAATGCCCTGTTGAACTATGAAGTGGCATTTTTCCAAATTGAGCACTAGGTTGCAGTTTTTACATCTTTCGAGAACACTCTTCAGATGGTTGAGACATTCATCGAAACTAGACCCAAAAACACTAAAGTCATCCATAAATACCTCAATGGATTTCTCCACCATAATAGAAAAAATGCTCATCATACATCTTTGGAAGGTGGCTGGAGCATTGCATAATCCAAATGGCATCCTTCTATAGGCAAATGTGCCAAAAGGACATGTGAAGGTGGTCTTCTCCTGATCCTTTGTTGCTATTGCAATCTAATTATAGCCACTGTACCCATCCAAGAAATAGTAGTAGCTATGGCCAGCTAACCTCTCTAGCATTTGATCAATGAAGGGTAATGGAAAATGGTCTTTTCTAGTTACCTTGTTCAGCTTTCTATAATCAATGCATGCCCTCCAACCAGTAGTTATTCTTGTAGGTATCAATTCATCATCCTCATTCTTCACCACTATGATCCCACTCTTTTTTGGAACTATTTGGACTGGACTGACCCATTTACTGTCTGAAATGGGATAGATAATGCCCACATCCAGTAGTTTTAATACCTCTGCCTTAACTACCTCATTCATGTGTGGATTGAGTCTTCTCTGTGCATCCCTGGATGGCTTTGCTTCGTCTTCAAGGAAGATTTGATGCATGCACTTGGCTGGACTTATTCCCTTGATGTCAGCAATGGTCCACCCCAAAGCAGTTTTATGCTCTCTAAGAACTCTCAACAGCTTTTCTTCTTCCTCACAACTCAGATTTGCAGCAATTATGACCGGTAGTGTCTTGTTCTCTCTTAAGTAGGCATATGTTAGGTGTTTTGACAATTGCTTCAATTCCAAAGGGAGGAGTGTACTTACTTGAATGTTTTGGAGAGGCTTTAAGGAGGTGCACGGTTTCAATGATGTCATCTGTAACATCTTTAGGTTCTGGCTCAATGTCCTGCATTGTGAAACTCTGGGTGAAGGTGGCCTCCAATGGATCTTTATGTTGGTCCTGCAAAACTAGCTCACTAACATCTTGAATCATACAAACATCAAAACACTCTAAATCATCATGAGGTAATTTCATTGCATCAAATATTTTGAACTTTATTGTCTCAACATTCACCTTCATACTCACAGTACCCTTTTTCACACCTATAGTAGTATTAGCCGTTCTCATAAAGAGTCTTCCTAAGATGATAGGCAAAGGTGATGGCATAGGGGATTCTTCCACAGCCAACACAATGAAATCAGTAGGTAAAATGAATGTACCTACTTTTACCAACACATCCTCAAGTATACCTCTTGGTCTATTGATGCTTCTGTCTACCAATTGCAAGGTGATAGAGGTTGGTTGAAGCTCCCCCAAACTGAGCTTTTCATATACAGTGTAAGGCAGCAAATTGACCATAGCTCCCAGATCCAGCAATGCATGCTCAAAAAGATGGTCTCCTATCCTACAAGGCATGGTAAAACTACCTGGATCTGTTAGCTTTGGTGGTAATTTTCTTAACAAAACTGCACTTACCTCTTCTGTAAAGGCCACTGTCTCATGCTCCTGAAACTTCCTTTTGTTAGTGCAACAATCCTTTAAAAATTTAGCATATGAAGGAATCTGTTTAATTTCATATAATAAAGGAATGTTGATTTCTACTTTCCTCAAGGTCTCAAAGATATCCATGAGTTGTTTTTCTTTCTTTGGTTTGACTCACCTTTGAGGGAAGGGTGGTGCATTCACCTTCTCCATTTTGTTTACCTTGGAAGTTGATGCTTCATCTGGAGATGCTTGCGGTGGCTCTTCAGTTCCTACGACCTTGCCATTTCTGAGAGTTGTGACTGCTTTCAGCTGCTAGTGACCCCCTGGATTGGGTATTGTTTGGGCTGAAAATTCTCCCTGCTTTCTTTCACTCAGCTCCTTTGACATCTGCCCCATTTGCACTTCCAGTCTTTGGATGGCTTGATCGGCTCTTTGGAACTCTTGATCGGCCCTTGTATTGATTTGTTTTTAATCAATCATAAATTGTTGTTGTGAAGTCACAAATTGTCGTAAAAGACTCTTCAAGTCATCCTCTTCTGGGTCTTGGGCGAGTTGGACTGCTTGTTGGAAGTTGCTTTGCTATCCTTGAGGGTTCAGAATATTCCTATTGTTACCCCATGAGGAATTGGGGTGGTTGCGCCACCCTAAATTATAAGTGTTGGAGTAAGGATTGTTCTTGGGAGGATAAGTGTGATGTCCCACATAATTTGCTTGCTCTTGATCTGCAGATGAGTACAAAGGGTAGGTCTCAGTAGTGTGATCCAAATGAGAACATATGGCACAACCTGGAGTTGGGTGGCTGGCTGAATGAGAGAGATGTTCTGAGTAGTCATGGAGTTTACAAGCATATTTAATGTCTTCTGCATGGCAGCCATCTGATTTTGCACTCCACTATTTTCTTCATACATGCCTTTGCTCCTTACACCTTGCCTCACTCTTGATGGAAATTGTTGGGTGTGTTCACTCAATGTCTCAAAGATTTCTATGGCTTACTCACTGCTCTTTTCCATCAGAACACCTCCACAAGCTTTATCAACAATACCATTGTTAAAATCATCTAATGCTTCATAAAAAATCTGTACCTGTTCGTCTTGAGGTATGTTGTGATTTGGACACTTCAGAAGCAGCGCATTGAAGTGGTCCCATGCTTCAAAGAAAAAGTCCCCATCTCTTTGTTGGAATGATTGTAGCTCCTTTCTAAGCTGCCTTGTTCGTTGAGCTGGGAAAAACTTCTTCAAGAACTTACTGGACAACTCTTCCCATGTATGAATGGATTATGTAGGCAAGGAATTATACCACAACTTAGCATTTTCTTTCAAGGAGAATGGGAATAAGACTAAACTGAGTTTCTCCGGAGTTAGGCATTGAACGTGCTAGAGCTTGTAAAGATCAAAGAACTCCCTAAGGTGCAAGTTTGGATCTTCAGTAGCTGTGCCTCTGAAGTGAGTCAGAACACTGAGTATTTGTGGGGATATATAGTAATCGCCTTCGACCTCCGGTTGATAGGCGATGCATGATGGCTAGTTGAGGTTTCTTGGGATGAAAGACTATTTCATGGGCCTTCGCACTGGTGGCGGGTTTTCTGAAAGATCTTCCATTGTTACCTCGACTCCTTCTTCTTCCTCTGTGTTGGAGTTGTCTCTAGGCCTTTGTTGAATGGTCCCCTTGAATTCTTGCATAAAATATTTTGCCCCTGCAGTCACAGCAGCTTCAGTGCTGTTGTTCGGATACTCCCTAGCACTGCGCTCGATCGCACACGATCTCCGCTCGATCGCAATAACAGAAGGCAGGCACCGGTAGAGCTGAAACAGAATAGAAACAGGGGAATAAAATGAAACAGAAAAATACTTTTGATTTTTTACTAAAAACAGGCTAAAAATTAAAAATTAAAATAACAAAACTAAAGGAAAATAATTCTAAACAAAATTTGCTGCAATCCCCGGCAACGGCGCCAAAAACTTGTTGTCACAATTACCTACCTAAATTAATAGGCAAATAATTGTATGTTTTACCCGCAAGTGCACGAGGTCAACATAGTGGTATAGTGTGCAAGTACGGGGTCATTCCCACGAGGATTGCTAAATTTTGTCTAAAATTAAATTCCAAAAGTAAAGCAAAACAAAGATTGATTGTTGATTTGATGATAATAAAAAGGTAGAACTTTGATATCCACCACTAGTTATATTTAGATAATATGTCAATATGCCAATGCTTTGATCATGTTATGAATATCTAATGTTTGTCAACCTAAGGGCATGGATGTCTACTCCTTAAGCTATTGATTTCCCTAAGCAACGAATTAGACATGGGTGTCTACTAAGTTTTTCTTTAAGAAAGCAGAAAACTGTGAAAATCAACAAACACATGAGGCCTAGGGCATGGGTGTCTACTCCCGGTTCTCCATGTTGATTAACCCAAGAATCCGGTGTGGATTTCTTTTGTTACTTTTATTAAACCCAGGACTCAGCCATCCAAATTGATTTAACTAACTAGTCCATACCACATGCATATGTTGATCAGGTACACACATATGAGGAATTCATGAAAGCAAGCATTAATCAAGTTAAATACCACAACATGATCATCACAAAGGCACCACTATTGAATATTAACTAAACATAACTAGGGCTTCAATATAGCCCTACTAAATAAATTAGTTACACATAAGTTCGATGTTAAACATCTTCATAAAATAAAAGAAAGGAAAAGAATAAACCCGAAACTTGAACTTGAAGAGCTCCAATTCTTCTCCTTCGAAAGTATATCTATTCTAGAAGCTTAAGGGTCTATTTATAGGCCTTTAGGAATACTCTAGAAACCCTAAAAATCGTAGGGTTTGAGCCCTAGTTCGCACAAAGCTACAAAACCCTAAAAATTGCAATTTTCATATGAAGGTTGGCCGCTGACTTGGCCATCACGCACAGGTGCGCTCGATCGTAGCCCGTGTGCAATCGATTGCAAGTCTGCGATCGATCCTCCTTGTGCTGGCGCTCAATCGCAAGTGCCTTGCGCGTTGTGGTCCTCGCCTGTAGTGCACTCGATCGCCGCTCCCCTGCGATTGATCGCACTACCAGAGCCTTCCAATTTCTAAAATAGCTCTTTTTAAGTCCAAAACTTCTGAGATTGCTTCTTTTTCTTTCAATGACCTACAAAATCAAGGAAAACACATAAAAGAGCTAAAATGACATAATGAACTAAAACTAAAGGATTAAAACATGTAAGTTAAGGGTTAAAAATATGAATATTTTAGCACTTAACACTTTCTTTCTCTTAGAGTTTAAATTTCGTTTTTCAAACCACACTATACACATCCTCCTATCATCAAGAAGTCTAACAGTGGGTTGATAAGGAAAGTCACTCGAAGAAGATTGGCTACTAGGGAGCTAGAGTGGAAACAAGCGGGAAGCTTGTTGTTTATAAGGAGTCTTAGCCTTACAAAGTGTTGTAAATGTCTATGTCTGTATTTTGAATCTTCTTCATTATAGTGATTTTCTAAGTTTTGCTACCCCATAGAGGTTTTACCTTTGATGTGTTCAAAAGGTTTCCACTTCGTTAACAAAATCTTGTGGAGTCAAGTGTGAAGCTTGTTGTTTATAAGGACTCTTAGCCTTACAAAGTGTTGTAAATGTCTATGTCTATATTTTGAATCTTCTTCATTATAATGATTTTCTAAGTTTTGCTACCCCAAAGAGGTTTTACCTTTGATGTGTTCAAAGGGTTTTCACTTCGTTAACAAAAGCTTGTGTTGTTCAAAAGGTCGTGATGTTTATGTACTTTATGTTTCAATAATTTTATCTTATGAACTTATTGATTGTGTGGTTGTTTTGGGGTTGGAACACAATCTCTAGTTTCGTTTCAATGGACAAGAGGGCCTACATAAGTGATTTACGACAATAGTTTTACTAGCGAGGACAATTTGGTTAGTAGTGATATGGTTTGGCTTCAGTATGGTGTAGTAATATTATAGTCCCAAAGTGAAATGCTTAGAGATATTATAGTCCAACAGTAAAGTGTCCAACAATGTTATAGTGCAACAATGCATTCATTAGTGTTAGATGCAATAGTAATATGATAGAAATACTTCATGATTTTATCAAAGGTATACAAGATGGTAACCACTAAAGATACATAGGAAATGAGGAAAGTACAGAGAAAGAGAGAGAGGAGATGACCCAGTGGTTACGGAGCGAGGCGAGTTCTTCTCCAATTCAATAACGGAAGACTAATTCCCTCACAATGATGTATATATTTTTTAAATGTGAAAATGTTTACTTCATATAGTATGAACGACAAAAATTATTTTCTTTTCTTATACAAACAAAATTAATTATTTTTTTCGACACTGGCTTTCACAACAGATGAAAAACAGCACGAAAAAGACAAAGTTAACTGATTGACATCGTTTTCTTTTTTTTTATACTGTTCACAACATTTAAAACACACAAATATTGGTTTTATTTGTAGTGACAAGTTGCATCATTGTCCGTTAGTGGCTATTTGTTTCCGCAATGATATAGTCACTCACTTTTTTATAGGGATAAGATAAGCAACATTAAACACAATGTTTTGATCACTGTCGCTCCTTTTCAAGAAATGTCTTGAACCAAACGGCTAAAGTTAAAAGTATTGGGATGCATGAGTTTTTATGTCCTAGGTTTAACAAGTTGAATAAGTTGATCGAAAAGTTAGTCTACCTCCCTCACGTAGTTGCCCACCAAATACACCCATGCGGCCAAACTCAAGCAACTGAAACTCAATGTGTGCAAAAACAATTCATGATACACTTGACATACCAATGATGCAAATCAACATACACAATCCATCAAGATTATCAAGCCTCATGTCAAAAATCCACACATAAATAATGTGTGATATTCACTCATAAAAGACAATTGAATTTTGATACTTTATTTTCTTGTGTTAGTGATACCATAACACCCAAAAAACATTTCTTTCCTTTTTTTTTTTCCTTTTTTTTTAAAAAAAAAAAAAATGAAAAACAAAAACAAAATGTAAGGAAAATATGCAAAACAAATGCAAACATAAAAGAAAAGAAAAAAATAAATGCAAAACATGCTAATCACACATAAACAAAAATGCATGAAAGCAAATAAACATGCATGGTCTAGGATGCAAATGTATATGCATGAAATATAGTCTTAGACATGTTAATAAACACTTAAACTATGTAGGTCTCTTACCACTCCTCAAAGGGTGAGTTACAGTCCCTCCTCTAAGCCTGTTCATATTCTCTCTAAGAACAGTGTGTGATACCTCTAGCTTCTATATATAGCCCCTAGATACTATGTCCTTCATTATCAAGACAAACTTGTCCAAGTCAATCATAGGCAAGGGACTTTCCCTCTTAAGTGGGCTAGACCTATATTGGTAACAATGAGGTTGAATGTGACCTATTTTAAATTTTAGCACAATGAAGCACTTAGGGACGAACCAGGGTTGACACCCTCAACCTTAGACTTCAAGGAAACCGCATTCAATTAATGCAATTTTTCACACAAGGATTCCTTTCAAATTCCACATTAACCAACTTTGAAAAAAGTGTCTTCTTCTTTTTTTTTTTTCTTTTTTTTTTTTTTTTGGTTTAGGATATTCCTTAAACAGTATTTGTTAGAGATTAATCTTCTCATCAGAATTGGCTTGTGATTCCTTATCACAAGTTTCTACAAGAACGGGAGGGTCAAGCTGACTAGAAGCACCAACCTCATTCACCGAGGCGGGGAAAGCCATATAACTTATGTTCTTTTCCTTGGGAGTCCTCGAAGTAATTAGACTCGGACTCACCATTCATCGACGTGTTGGGCAAATTTATTTAACTCGCAAGTGCACGAATCGATTGTAGTTTAATGGATTGCAAGTGCAATGTCGATCCCACAGAGAATTGTATTTTTGAAAGAACAATTTATATCTAAACTAATTTAATCCTAAACTTGTTCCAAAAGGGTTTTGATTTTAGTATTAAAAATTAAAGGACAAACATAAACTAATTAAAATAAACTAAGAGATAAAAGGCAAAGGTTTGAGAATTCACACTCATCGAATCATAACAACATACTTCCATGTTTATCAATATTAATCTGAAGTTCTCACAATTAAAATCTTAGATATGTTTTACTATGCTTCAAACAATTAATCAAAACCATCCTATGTATCCATTCATTGCACAAATCATAAAAGGAATCCAATATCAATTAAATCATTAGATGTATCCGTAAATCACAAAAGATATCCAATCTTAATTGAAACACCAAATGTATTCGTAGAACAAATCACAAAGGATATCCAATTATTTAGGCAAATAAAATCAAGCAATCAATTATGTGAAATTATCTTAAATCATCAAGTGTATCCTTGAATCACAAAAGATATCCAAAAATCACTCCACACATTGAAAAGAAGTAAAACAATTGAAATATTAAACCCAATAAAATCATACAAATAAAGACTTACATGAAAGTATTGATGTTCTCCATCGGTGAGGCTTCATCTCCAACCTTAGTTGAGAATTTAGTTCCACATGAAAATAAAACCTAAACTAAAGAAAAACTAAACTAAAAGAAAAGTTGTGGATTACATTCTGTCTCCAAAATTGTGTCCCAAAACTGGTCTTTGGAATTGTGTATATTTTTTTGAATGCAAAGAAGTCTATTTATAGGCTTAGGAAAGTCCTAGAAGCCCTATTAAACTTAGATAATTCGGAGGTCTGTCTCCCAGTCAAAATAGAAGTTTGAAATCGGAATAGGATTCGTCCAGATTTGTGTCCTTTAATTTTTGGGCAATTTTGGCATAGTAACCGTCCGAATTAGGAAAATCTTATTTCATAACGAATTGTATTATTTTGAGTTAGCTTTCCAACACAGCTTGAATCACTTTAATTTGATATTTGAACAGAAAGTTATGGTTAAAGTACGGAGACATGTGCAGAATCTGAATTTGAATCCAATCCGAAATTTTATCCAATCTGAACTTTAATCAAATCTGATCTTTAATCCGATTTAACCTTTTCTTGGATTTGGTTAAACTTAACCACATCATCTAGGTCTTCTCAAAGTATGCTTTCTTCCAAACTTTGCATTTTTCCCTTTAAAGCTGTAGTTTTTCTTTAATGACCTACAAAACATTAAAAACACAAAACTAACACAAAATATTAAATAACGATACAGCTAAAGGATTAACTAATGTAAATAAAGGGGTCCAAGTATGCAATATTTGGCACTTATCACGACGCATTAAGGGCCTTTTACCCTTTGCCTTCTTAAAGTTAAGAAAATCAATCCTAACACGCCTAAATCACGACAACTCATAGCATTGAATACTACACGCAATTTGTTGTTCTTAACTGGTGCGTATGATTTCTTAATATCTTGCGTCTCTAAGTCTAGTAACTTATAAACCCGACTCTTAATTATGGGTCGGGGGCATTACCTGCATATTGTGGATGTCTAATTTCTAAAATTTATATTTCAATTACATCTCTATATTCTAAACTCTCATCTCTACATCTCTCTCTCTCTCTCTCTCTCTCTCTATATATATATATATTAAAAAAAAAAAAAACTTCACTTACTCCCTGAACTGTTAAGCAATTTTCAATGTCCCCCTTAAATTTTAAAAATTTGCAATGTGGAGTTATAATCTTTCAGCCCCTTTCAATTAAACCTTATGTAAAGATTTTCATTTAATTACTAACAAAGGAAGCAAAAATAGCAAAATAGTCATTTTATAAAATAAACAATTAAAAAAAAAAACAAATAGTGAAGAAAAATCAATGACCCACTGACATGCATGTCGTGGGTCACTTTTTTTTTTCTTTTTTTTTTTTAAAAAAAATAATAATAAAAAATCGTTTTATTTATTTTTTAATTTTTTAAGGGAATAATTGTATTTTTATAATTTTTGGGGCTATATATATATATATTTTCTAATTGAATAAGGAAAGGGCTACAGGGAAGGATCTTTTACACTTCTGATCCAAACGAAAGGAGAAGTGGGAGAACCTGAAAACGAAAAAGAGGTGGGCTCCCCAACAATAAACCCAAAATAAACTAAAACAACACAGAAATAAAAACTAAAGAGAAGGCCACTCCAACAACAAAGCCCAAATGGTAAAAACAGTGCAAATACAAGAACAAACTCTGGATCCAGTCCAAAAGGGCCAAACAGCAGGCAATGGTAATTACCAATGATCCCAAAAGAATCATAAGCAAGCCGGGCTTATTCCTGGACCGCACAAGGCGGTGTAAATTGCAAAGAAATTCTGTGAAGAGATCATTGCGGGTAAAACAACAACCACTGTTAAATGGTTGTTGCAGACTAGGCACTGCAGAAAACCAAAAGGAAGCCGGTATAGGACGACCACCAACATCAATCTCCTCCTCAAAATCAAACCAAGTCATTGCAGGGAGATAAAAAACCACAAAAAACGATACTAACAGCAAAATAAAACTAAAATTACAATAAAACAAAAATAAAATTACAACAAAAACAAACTCCAAGAACACCAAAAAACAAGGGCAGGGGCGGTGGTAGCCGACCGAAGAATAGATCGGGCACCGACAAGCAGTGGACTGAACGAGGATCGGCTAGCGGAAAAGGGAAGCTAGGAGGATAAGGAGGATGGTGGAAGGCCTCGATTGGTGGATGGGTCGGCGTGGAAGAGTAGATCGGGTTTTGAAAAAACCCAATCTAAATCCCCAAAAACCAGATCCACAACCAGGAACTTCGGCAAAGCACTGAACGGCGATGATGATGGATTGAACGGCGACAGGCTGGGCAGAGACAGGCTGGGCGTCGGGCTGGGCGACGGGCGTGACAATGACGAAAGGTGAATGACGGGGACGGTGGGACTGGACGGCACAAGGGGCTGGATGGTGGCTGAACGACGACGGTGGCTGGACGGGCTTCAAATCTGCACATGAAAAAAAGAACAAAACACAAGAAACCCAAACGAAAAACACAGCAAAAAGGGAAAAAAGAAGGGGAAGGGGAGGGGGAAAGGAAAAGGCAAAAAACCTTTTCCTCCACCCCGGGAAGGCCACACAAGGCGGAGAGAAAGACCTCACTAGGAGGCGGCTGAGGGAAAAAAACCCTAAGGGTTTCCCAGAGTTTCTCTCTCTAAACAAGAGAGAGAAGGCGGATAATTATCGAGATGGAAATTAATCAATAACAAAAATTTTAGATATTAGTCGTTTAAGTAAAAAGTTAAACGATAGGGATAAAACCTACATTGCAAATTTTTAACGTTTAGGTGGAACATTAAGAATTGCTTGGTTTGTTAAAGGGGATAAGTGAAGTTTTCACAAAAAGAAAAGAAAAAAAAAATCATCGTAATTATTAAATTCATCCAAAATTATATTTCAAAATTTTAACTCATATTTTCTTATTTTATTTCTCTATAAATCATCACTTTCTGTTTCTTAATTTATAGCTCTAAAATATGATATAAAAATCAATAAGAACTAGTCTTAAATTAATATTTCGGGCATACAATTATGAAAGTATAAATTAATGTTAAATTCTTTGAACAAGAGAAATGCTATTTTTTCTTCTCTTAGATCTCTCATCCAACTACATTCATATTTTAAAAAAAATTTACCATTGAATCTATTTTTACAAATCTAATGGTGAATTTAAAAAATAGTTGGACAGGAGATAGAGAAAAAGTTTACGAACGGTGTGGGGGTAACACACTTAGGGCCGGCTCAAGCCCTAGGCGAGTTAGGCGGTCTCCTAGGGTCTCAAATTAAATAAGGCCCCAACTGATAATTATGCAATAAATATTTTTTTCTAGAAACAATTTTTAAGGCTTTAATATGGTAAAAAAGTAATAAATAGTATCCAATTAAGGCCTCAATTAATAATTGTAAAGTAGAGATTATTTAAAAAAAAATATGTTAAGGCTATATTAATAATTAATAGTTTCTAATTAAGGCCCCAATTAATAATTGTACAATAAAATATTTTTCTAAAAAAATATTTAAGGTTTTAATATGGTAAAAGTTAATAAATAGTATCTAATTAAGGCTCCTAATTAGGGTAATAGTAACTATGGATTTTTTAATTTTTTTTTGAATAAAAAAACTGCAATCGCATTAATGAAATTCAATGGCAATTGGAGCAACTTGCTTCATTTGCAAAATCTCAGATATACACTCAGGTGGTTCATAGAACCACGTTTTATCCAAAAAACTCCTTATAGCTAGTTTCGACAGTGTATGAGCTGCCTTCTTTCCTTCCCTACGTACAAAGGTAAAACTCCATTGCGGCAAAGCCTGTAGTTCGTGCTTGATATCTTCCGCCACCAAACCCATACTGCTCCAGTCAGAATCGGATGAATTAACCGCCGTAATCACCATCTTTGCGTCTCCTTCGAAATGAACGTGACCAAGCCCCAAAGATCTGCAGAACTGAATGGCTATAAGTGCTGCCCTTGCCTCCGCTTGTGCTACCTCCAGATTACCCCTCAAAGCTTTGCTACAGGCCGCAAGGAGCTGCCCTCGATCATCCCTCACCACCACGCCAAAGCCCATCCAACCCTACTCCTTCCCCAACGATGCATCCCAATTAACTTTCCACCAAACCTCATCTACGACCATTTCATTCCTTGCCTGTAGCTTATCCTCCACAGCGTTAGCTTTGGCAAACTCCTCCACTGCCGTTGACAGTAACTATGGATTTAAATTCATTATTCATATTCATGGAAGGACACTAAATCAGTTTGAAGGAAATATTCTCCACTTAAACATTTAAAATGTACATTAAATTTCGTCTAAGTTAGTAAACTGCTATTAATGACGTTAAGAATTTAATATGCCTTTTAAATGTTTATAAACACTTGACACTATTTTAAATGGGTTGGAGGATATTTCCTCCAGATTGGTTTGGAGGAAATTTCTGTCCTTCATAAAAATTCTCAACATGCAGAAATTTTTAGAAAGTGAAAAGTTTTCAAAGTGCATAAAACTCCAATTGTTTGCATTGTGCATAACAGTTAAAATTACACTGTCATGACTTTTCAACATCCAATTTATTTTGTTCACATTGTATTTCACAATTTTTTTTTTTTTTTGAAGAATAGTGATATACTTTTCATTGATAATCAAATGTCTAGAGCAATTCCAAATAAAATGGTGTCCCAGATACATTCAGGCGTTTCTTCACGCCAAGTTTGATCCAAATCATATTGAGCTGCAAATTTGGAAAGAGTATGGGCTGCTTGGTTCCCATCCCTCTTCACAAACGTAAACTGCCATGGAGCTAAAGCATGCACCTCAACACGTACGTCCTCAACAACATGACCCAACCTGCTCCGGTCAAGACTCAAAGAATTTATTGTATCAACCACCACCTCGTAGGGGTGTCAAAAATTACCGAGGAACCGGAACTGGGAAACCGGGGACTCGGTTCCGGTTCCGATACTGTTGTGCAAAAATCTACCTAAATTAATAGGTAAATAATTGTACGTTTTACCTGCAAGTGCACAAGGTCAACATGGTAGTATAGAGTGCAAGTACAGGATCATTTCCACGAGGATTGCTGAATTTATGTTTAAAAAATAAATTCCTTAAGCAAAAGTAAACTAAGATTGATTATTGATGAAATGATAATAAAAGGTAGGGCTTTGATATCCACCACTAATTATGCTCAATTAATATAACAATATGCCAATACTTTGATCAAGTTATGCATATTTAATGTTTGCCAACCTAAGGGTTAAACTCTAACTCCTTAAGCTATTGATTTCCCTAAGCAACGAATTAGCCACTTGGTCCATGTTCTAATTCTTTTCTTTCCTAAAGGATTTAGCATGTCTATACTAAGTTGTTCTTTAGAAAAGCATATGTTCTATGGAAATCGACAAACACACAAGGCCTAGGGCATGGATACATACTCCTAGTTCCCTATGCTAATTAACCCAAGAATCGTGGTGTGGATTCTTTTGTTACTTAAGTTAAACCCAGGAGTCGGCCATCCAAATTGATCTAACTAACAAGTCCATACCATATGCACATGTTAATCAAGCATACACATATGAAGAATTCATACAAGCAGGTATTAATCAAGTTAAATAGCACAACATGATCATCACAAGGCGCCAATATTGAAATATTAATTTAACATAACTAGGGCTTCAATCTAGCCCTACTAAATAAATTAGCTACACATAGAGTTGATGTTAAACATCTTCATAAAATAAAATAAAATAAAAGAAAGAATAAACCCGAGACTTGACTTGAGAGCTCCTATTCTTCTCCCTTCTCCAAGCCTACCTATTCTAAAGGCTTAGGAGTCTATTTATAGGCGTTAGAAGTCCTTGGAAAAGTAGTAAACCCTAGGGTTTTCGTAGGGTTTCAGTCCTATTACAATTTGGAGTTTGAAAAACCCTAATATGGAAATAGGAACATTGTAGCCGCCACTTGGAATGCCTCCTGCGCACGGAATTCCCTAGTGGACGAGTGAAGTCTCGTGAGTGTTTTTCAGAAATGTTACCCACAAACATCATGCACAGTTCATGTCATCCCAAAAATTAAAGCATCACTTCAAGATCATGATTTTTATTCATTGGCAAGCTTAAAAAGATGAACTCTATCTTCATAATGAATTGGAATCTCAAAGTGCAATTACTTACAAAGGACAAGCTAAAATATCACAAGTTTGAAAATAGTGTAAAGTGAATTAGCACAAAATTATTAGGCTTCCAAATCTTTCCAATATGTAAATGTTTCCAAATAGCAAAATTCACTGAAATTCCTATTAGAATGGCACACTGGCATTTTTTTTTTTTTTTTTCTTTTGGTCAGGTTGTGCAATGTTGGTTCCCTTAAGCTTTCTATTTGACTCTTGTAGCGAGTGTTAAGTCAATGACTCCCAAACCAGATGGTTTTAGGGCATTAGGTGTAGAGACACCCTTAAGGACCTACTAACTCGGGTCAAAAAAGGCTACGAAACCAACTAACCATGACACTGATCAAATCCAAATTTTTCACCTTTTGACGTGAACACTCAGTGCTTTGAAACAAGAGGTCCAGTTACTTAGTGAAAAGCCATCAATGATCATTTATTTCACTCCTTTTTTTTTTTTTTTTTTCAATATATATGCCAAGCGTCATCTAATAAGTCATCCAATTTCATCCAAGATGCAAAAACACACACATTAGACCTTACGTCATTCCCCACAAATTATGTGCTAATGTGCTTGTGTGATTAGATCCAACATGTGATTTTTCAACTGGCCTAAGTAACCAAACTAACAGAGTCACTCATCAGATCATGTGTTCAAAATTTTTAAGCTTACTGATGAATTCAAGCCACAATTCTTTCTAAATCAACCTAAATTTTTGAACAACAAGAACATGCATAAATATTATATATATATATATATATATATATATATATATATATATTTTCAAACAACACACAAAACAACAACATGAAATTGGGACAAAGTGTGTGAACATGTGTGCCCATACCCCCAAACTTAAATGACACATTGTCCCCAATGTGTCTAGATTAAGGAAAGAATGTACCCGGGATGTGGTGGACATAGTCGTGGAAAGCATGACTCAGAACATACCCCCAAACTTGAATTGAAGCACACTTGTCCCTGCAAAATAATAAAACATACAAACAAGTAAAAAGGAACAAAACTAAAATGAAATAAAAATTAAACAGAGCAAAATAAAAATAACTATGGGATGCTGCCAAGTGCGCTCGATCGCACATGTTGTGCGTTCGATTGCACTAACAGAGTGCGGTAGCATCACCACTGGAGACCTGCGCTCGATCGCATGTGTGGTGCGATCGATCGCAGTAACAGAATGGAAAACATCAAACTAAAAACACCAAAAATACTAAACATAATGAAAAACACAATCAAAATAAAAATCAACAACAAAAAGAAAAGGATATGCTATGGGGTGCCTCCCATGAGTGCTAAGTTTTACGTCTTTAGTCAGACTGTGGTCCTCTCTCAATGTGGTCCAGAAGTGGTTGCTCCAGAAGGTGGAGGGGGTAATCGGCTCAAGATGGACCGCATGGCTTCCTCCATGGTAGTCAAGCGTTGATTCATGTGGACCTTATCTTCTCGGGCCTCCCTTCGTTGATCAGCAAGCTCTCTTTGAAGTCCTTCCATTTTGTCACAAAGGGCTCGGTACTAGATGGCTCGAATATCAATTGCAGCGGCATCATCATGGTCCGTTTCCGGCTCAGATGCTAGTTCGTCTTCAGCCATTGGTTCGGCCTCATCCATCTCTTCCCCAGCTTCTGGGAGTGCTTGGGGCATATGGGAGCAGCTCTTATTCTATTGGCGAATGCCAAATATTGGATTTGTCGTGACTGGCTCGTCAGCTGCAGTGCCCTTGATACCCTTTTTCCGAAGGATATATGTGATTAAGTAAGGGAAGGGCAGCCCCCATGAGTGAGTGAACTCTGCTCCCCCAACATGCACTCCATTCCAAAATTTGTAGATTTGGGTCCATATGATGTCGGGGATGGAGTACCATGCATCCTTGTGGAAGGCGTAGAGAGTTTGGAGGAATTGATCACGCCTTTGAGTTTTGTGTCCCAAGGGGAAAGCATTTCGGTGAAGTACCAAATCCACGAACCATAGCCTTTGCGGCGACTAGGACCAGCTGCCAGCATTGTGGTGTGCATCCGCATAGAGCCCTTGACATATATTTTCAATGATTTTCGTCACATAATATCGGGCCGGTTGCTCGGTGAGATTTGCAGTTTCGGGAGGATGCTCATCATTGCATTGCAAGGCGGCAGCTATGTCAGCTCTTGTCACATGAATTATTTGCCCCCGAACTTTGGAGGACATTGCCGCCCGATTGTCACAGTCATGAGAGAGCTTGGCGTAGAATTCTACGACCAGCTTTCGGTAGACGGTAGAGGTGACCAGTTTGAACAGCTTCTTAAGACCCCTTCGCCTAAACTCTGCAACCGCCCATTGAGTAGCTTCAAAGGCTGGTGGGGGAGAAACGGCATGAGCTGCTGACCCTTTGGAAGATGAAGCACGTGTTCGAGGCATTTGGAAGTTAGTTGGGAACTTTCGTCGAATAGGTGGTGTGCACTTTTGATGACTTCAAAGAACACTCCGGCCAACTATGCTCCCAACTCCCTGCAAACACCCAAAAATCCCAACACAGAGGCATTGTGGGTGGATAAACACCCACAATTGCAAGAAAAATTGAAAAAAATTAGGAGGTTGGATGAGTGTTCGGGAATTTTGATGGTTGAGGTGAGGTTGGAATGTGATGTGGTTTTCGGTGAAAGATGGTGGTGTGGTGGCCGAAAAAGGGTCTTGGATGGTGGTGGTGTAGTGGATTTGGTGAAAGTTAGGTAAAAAATGGTAGAAGAAGGAGTGCCAGAGGTGGAGGTGTGAAATGGGGTTGTACGGCGCCGGGAGAGAGGTTGTGGGCCATGGGGAAAAAGTGACCTAAATAGTTTGCAGGCCTTGCTGGCCGAGTGCGCTCGATCGCATTCGTCCAGAGGCGCGCATATCTGGGCATAGTGCGCTCGATCGCACCTGGGGTGCGTTCAATCGCACTAACA
Source organism: Corylus avellana (assembly GCF_901000735.1). NCBI lineage: Eukaryota > Viridiplantae > Streptophyta > Magnoliopsida > Fagales > Betulaceae > Corylus > Corylus avellana. Next base: position 15,738,082 of record NC_081551.1, on the reverse strand, counting down.
GAGAGTATTTAGCTCCTCTTGGTTACTACGCTCGATCGCAGATACTCCGCGATCGGTTGTAGTACCAGAATGTCAATTTTTTTTTTTTTTTTTGAAATAAAAGAAAAGTAAAGGGCAAAACATCAGAGAAAATCAAGACATATGTGAAGGAAAGAAAATAAGATAAAAAGACGAGAGAAAAAAAATGTTATTGTCCTTTTAGTGGCATCAGTACCACTGTTGTGGGTAGATGCGTTTGAGGGTCTTGCCTGCTCAATGCATCTACTGGTGACTGTAGGACTCCTAGTGTGAAGAGCTGCACTTGAGCTCTTCAGATTAAGGCTCAAGTGCTCTTGTAGGAGTTGGACCTCTTAGAACTATGACTGCCTTCAGCTGCTGGTGATTGCTTGGATTAGGTACTGTTTGAGCTGGGAATTCTCCCTGCTTTCTCTCACTCAGCTCCTTTGCCATCTGACCCATTTGCACTTCCAACTTTTGTATGGCTTGCTCAGTCTTTGTATTGACATGTTTTTGATCAGCCATAAATTGTTGTTGCGAACTCACCAGGTTATGTATCATATTCTCCAGTTGGTTCATCTTTGGTTCTTGAGCTGGTTGACTTGTTTGTTGGGGCCCTTTCTGCTGTCCTTGATTATTACTCCAGGAAAAATTGGGATGGTTACGCCATCCTGGATTGTAAGTATTGGAGTATGGGTTGTTTTTGTGGGGGTAGTTGTTCTGTTCAACAAAGTCTACCTCTTCTTGTTCTGCAAAAGGACACTTCTCAGTGGTATGATCTAGATGGGAACAAATAGCACATACCTGGAATTGTGTGTCTTGTTGCAGAGGTGAAGTTTTCTGGACAGTCATGGGCTTGACAAGCATATCCAATTTATTTTCTACTGCAGCCAACTGATGAGTTGATCCTCCACTGAGATTCACTTCATACATGCCCTTGCTCATAATTCCTCTCCTTCCTCTTGAACAGAATTGATGTGAATGCTCACTTAATGTTTCAAAAAGTTCCACAGCTTCCTCACTACTTTTTTCCATCAGTGTTCCTCCGCAAGCTGAGTCAATCATCCCTTTATTTGTATCATCTAATCCTTCATAGAAGATTTGCACTTGCTCATCTTGAAGGATGTTGTGATGTGACACTTTAGGAGTAAGGAATTGAAGTGATCCCATGCTTCAAAGAACAAATCTCCATCTCGTTGTTGGAACATTTGAAGTTCCCTTTTAAGTTGCTTTGTCTTCTGGGCTGGGAAAAACCTCTTCAGAAATTTGGTGGTCAATTCTTCCCAAGTATGAGTGGATTTTGCAGGCAAGGAATTGTACCACAGTTTAGCATTATCTTTCAAGGAAAAAGGAAAGAGAACTAACCTGAGTCTCTTTGGAGTTAGGCCTTGGACATTCTGTGACTTGCATAAGTCAAACAATTCTTACTTGTAATAATTTTTTTGACGTCCATACACTTCTCCATGCATAAGATGGCCGGCTGCCAAGGTTGGAAGGGATAAAATCTGCATCAGGGTAATACTTTTCTTTAAAAATCCTTGCCACTAGAGTATCAGGATTCTGAATCATCCTCCATCCTTGTTTTGCAAGCTAAGCAAGGTTAGAACACTCTAGATCCCTAAACCCCATGCCTCCTGGGTCTTTACCCCTACCAAGTTTCTCCCAATTCATCCATGCCATTCTATTTTCATTTTCCTTATGCCCCCACCAAAATCTAGACATCATTGAGTTTAAATCCTAACATAGTGTTTTTGGCAATAAAAACACACTCATAATGTATGTTGGAATTGCCTGGACCACCGCTTTCAAGAGGACCTCTTTTCCTGCTTGAGACAGGAATTTCTCCTTCCACCCATTCAAAATTTCCCACACTCTTCCTTTTATGCTAGAAAGAGCACTCACTTTTTACCTACCAATAAGGGCGGGGAGCCCTAAATACTTCTTATACCTTTGGGTTAAGGCTACCCCTACTGATTCTAAAATAAAAGCCTTAGTCTCCTCCTAAGTATTCCTACTAAAAAATAGAGAAGTTTGTTCTCTATTTAATTTTTGTCCAGAGGCTTTCTCATACTTCACAAGGACATCCTGAATGTGCCACCACTCAAAAATACTCGCTTTACAAAAGTGCAAACTGCCGTCAACAAAAAACAGGTGATTAAACCTTGTACCCCCTTTAGTAATAGGAAGACCCATGATCATTCTGTCCCGCTCCGCTTCTTGGATGAGAGAACTCAAACCCTCAGAACACAAGATGAAAAAACAAGGCGAAAGTGGGTCACCCTGTCTAAGTCCTCTAGATGGGATAATTCTACCATACGGTTGACCATTAACTAGGGCTCAGTAGGATACAGTGTGTACACAAGTCATTGTCAAATGGACCCAACAAGCATCAAACCCAATTTTCCGCATCATTGCCTCCAAATAATTTCATTCCACACTATCGTAAGCTTTACTCATGTCTAGTTTGAGAGCCATATAACCCTCATTGCCTTTCATACGACTGCCCATGGTATGCATGGCCTTAAAAGCTACTAGAATGTTGTCAGTGATTAACCTCTGAGGAATGAAAGCACTCTGCTTAGGAGATATAATGTGGGGAAGGACCTTCTTCATTCTGTTTGCCAAGGCTTTTGCAATAAGCTTATAGATAACGTTACATAAGCTAATCGGTTGGAAATTAGGAAGAGCATCAGGAGATTTTTTCTTGGGTAATAGTGCAATATTAGCAGCATTAATATCCACATCAAAAACATCATTATTCAGAAAGTCAAGAACTGCATTACATACCTCCCCTCTGACAGTGGACCAAGATTGCTGATAGAAGCATGCCGAAAAACCATCCGGCCCTAGTGATTTCAAGGGGTGCATCTGGAACAAGGCAACTTCCATGTCTCCCATTGTGAAAGGTCTCAAAAATTCAGCGTTCATTTCCTCCGACACCCGCTTCTATACTTCCTCTAAGCATTCATTCACTCCCTGAGACTCCCCGGTAGTGAACATGTTAGTGTAGTATTTGGTGAGTGCTTCTCCAATCTCATCTTGTTTCTTCCATATCACCCCCTCCTCATCTACCATCTACCGTATATGGTTTATTTTCTTTCTATGATTGGCCCATGCATGAAAGAAAGAGGTATTGCGATCACCTGATTGATATCAATTTTGTTTACCCCGCTACTTCCATTTGAAACCATCTTGCTCCATAATAAAATCTATATCAGTTTGCAGCTCTTTGATTTGTTCCCAGTTTTCCAGTCCCTCCTCTTTCTGAAGCACCTCCAAGTCTTTCTTCTTCTTCTTGAGTTTCTTGGCTGAATCACCAAATTTCCTAGCACTCCATGTAAAAAGATCAGTTTGGCAATTTGCCAATTTTTGTCTAACCTGTTGCATCACAGTACCCTCAAACTCCCCCTTCCTTCCAAGCATCACCCACGACTTTGTTGTATTCTTCATCAACCATCCATGTAGCCTCAACTTTGAAGCTTTTTGAGAACATTCTCCTCCCCTCCTCCCTGCCTCTCAACCCCAGAACTAGTGACTTATCATCTGACGCTTGAACTGGTAGAACCTGGACCTCTGCCATTTTGTACATTGAGCAAAAATTCCAATTAGCCACCGCCCGGTCTAAGCGCTCTTTTATAAACTCCTCACCATCCCTGCAGTTAGTCCAAGTGAATTTTGGCCTCGTGAATCCCAAGTCACTTAAAAAACAATCTTCGAGATTTTCCCGAAACGCCTCCATCTGTCCCTCTCTTCGCATAACCGATCCATACTTTTCTTCTTGAGCCACATTTCGTTAAAATCTCCAATGCATAACCAAGGCTCTAGATTGAACAGTTTAAGGTGTCTCAGCAAGGCCCAAGATTCATGCCTTTTTTCCCCAATTTGGATGTCCATAAAAACCCGTAAGCTTCCAAAAATGCCACTATCTTCACATTTCACAATAGCATTAATATGCATTCTTGAAAAATTTTGGATTTCTAAAAGTACATCCTCCCTCCAAAATAAAGCAAGCCCCCCACTCCTCCCTACTGGATCCACAATGAAAAGACCCACATACCCAAGCTTCACACGCAAATTTTCTAACTTATTTTTATTACATTTTGTTTCTATTAGGAACAAAATGTTGGGATTATTCTCCTTTACCAAACAGCAAAGGTCACGAGCTGTCTGAGGGTTCCCAATTCTCCGGCAGTTCCAACTTAATACAATCATTGCTCGCGGCAGGGCTGTTCCACAGCCACCACCTGAATACATTCCTCCAAATTTTGAACCTCCATCAACAGTCGTACTCTTCTTTCCTCCTCCATTCGAAACCTTTTCTGCATTCTCCGCCACTACTTTCCTTTTACATTGCACTGGGGCTAGTTTGTTATCACTAGTCTCAGACCCCTTCTTGTTTCGTGCCTGTTTCTTCCAAGTCCTCAAACTAGACCCCTGCACTGTTTCCATCCCTGCCAAAACCAGCCCCTCCTCTTCCCATTGGTCCGTATGTATGGGTTCACCCACCTCCCCCTCAATATTTTGCATGCAGCCCACCTTACTATTCTGCAAGGGAGCCACAATAGCCGCTTCGATGGCCTTGTCATCATGGCCTGTGGGCTTATGATTGTCGTACTCGCCCATAGCTAATTCCAAATTTACCACTTGTGAGCTAGCCGTAATGGGCCCACGTTGATTCTTGTTTGACACGCTTGGAGCTGTAACCTTGTGAGCAAATAACCCAACCGTGATTTCCTCAGTAGCATTCTTGGAAAGAATCACATGATTCTCGTAGGATTGTTCCCCAGTATCCTTGTAACTGCCCAAACCTTTGCGATTTCCTCCCCAGATTTATTCATATCGGATTATGCGCTGGCGTTCCTCCATTCTGATTGGGTAAACCGTTTAGGGTTTCCCACAAAGCTGGAATTACCATAATTGTCCTCTCTCATCTCCTCTCTGCTGCCGCCATCTCCTTGTTTCTCCGCCGTGCTGGATCGCCGTGACTTGGTTCCACCATCACCATAACTAGACCGTTTACGTACCTCCGCCCTAAGCCACGGTCCCCATTTCTTCATTTCCTCAGCCACGCTCACCTTCATGTCTTGACGTTCAAGACAACCTCGCTTCCCATGGACAATTCTTCCACAGTGGTAACATAACATCGAGAGTTTCTCATATTTGAAGTACACCCACTATGATTTCTCACCCAGTTGCAGAGCTCTCCCCCGGTCTAGGGGCTTGGTCAAATCAATACACACTCTCATACGTAAATATCTCCCCCACCCTGCTCCTTCTCCGACCAAATCAATGTCCTCCAATTCCCCCAGTGATCCACCGATCTTTACCCCAACTAGTTTGGTCATGCATAATAATGGCATGGCATGCACTTGTATCCAAAACGATGAATGATTAAAGTCCATTTGTGATGGTGGAGTTTTGCCGTCAAATTCATTGAGCACCAATATTTGCCAATCAAAAGACCATGGCCGCCCCGCTAAAACCCGTTTTTTGTCAATCTCGTCCGCAAACTCAAACAACTACAAGTTATCTTGTAACTCCATGAACACTACACCCCAATCCGTTCGCCATATACGTGAAAGTACATTTTTAAACGCTTCTTTGTTTGTGTTCTTTTCCGACCAGATCTTGCCCACCAAACAACGGTCACCCTTCTCTCTTGCATCAGCCACTTCACCCTCATATATTGAAATTCCTATTTTTTTCTCCATCCGTCAATGAGACCCGGCCGTAAAGCCTCTCCAGTTCCTCCGTCATACTCGTCCCTATTATTTGAAAACACTGCTCCAAACCTCCCCTCCTGCCAGGCAGTGGAAGACTGAAATCTCTCACCTCTGCACTTTACTTCGGGAAACCCTAGAAAGGAGACCTAGAGAGAAAGCTGAGGGAAAGACTCAAGTATATATATTAAGTTAATATATATATATAAACCGATTACTGGACTGGGTACAAACCGGACCAGCCAGTAACCGGGACCCCAGTTAACCGAGGTCCAGGTTCCCGGTTCCGGTTTCCCAAAATCAAGAACCAGGTACCCCGGTTTTGGCCAAAAACTGGGAAACCTCGGGACCCCAGTTAACCGAGGTCCAGGTTCCCGGTTCCGGTTTCCCAAAACCAAGAACCGGGTACCCCGGTTTTGGCCAAAAACCAGGAAACCGAACAGGGTTGACACCCCTACCACCTTGGCATCACCCTCTAGATGGACTCATGTATAACCCAATGTTCTACATAGCTTTACTGCAATAAATGCCGCTGAAACCTCTGCTGCCAATGGAGTAAGGAGACCCTGGCGATACGAACACTATGCCATTATCATAGTTCCATTGGAATCAGGGACTACCACCCCAAAATCTGTTTGGCCATTTAAACTGTTTATAGCTGCATCCCAATTAGCCTTCACCCAGCCTGTACTTGGAGCTCTCCACCGAACAATATCATGTTGCACCGTGTTGTTGGGTAATTCCTCCCTCTTCTCATGGATCACTTGGAACTCATTAATGGCCCTCAAGGTATTGTTGATAAGCACAGATGAGTGGGAAAAATTCCCACCATGACCCATCATTTCTCCATAGCCAAATGCATCTAGCAAGCCCTACAAATTGTTGTAATTCCTCCTGGGTACATTTACTGAAGATACCTTCAACAACTTGCAAGAAACTAGTATCCTGAAAATAGCACTTTTGAATATAAGGACTAGCCATACTCCAAACATCTATTGCAGATGGGCATTGCCATAAAATATGAAACCCAGTTTCCACTTCTCTCCCACAGATAGGACAAAGTGGCTCACTTATTATTTTCTTCTTGCACAAATTATCATGGGTAGGGAGTATATCATGGCAAGCTCGCCATAGAAAATTTTTCTCCACATTTGGCACCGGCATTGCCCACAATTCCTTCCATAATCCCCTCTTACTATTCCCAAAAGAACTTCTGGTAGGTGTTATTTGCTACAAGTTCCTGCTTAATATAATAAGCACTCTACATGGTAAATACCCCATTTGTTGTGCCTTTCCAGATTTGAGTGTCTTCCTGATTTGTGCAGCTAAGTGGAATGGAAATACCCCATTTTTTGTGCCTCTCCAGATTTGAGTGTCTTCCTAATTTGTTCAGCCAAGTGGAATGGATTTGATCACCTTGGCTTCCTCTACTATGAATAAAGATTGCAAAAGTGGAATATTACACCACTTCGTATTTTTGTCAATCAAAGCACTAACCATAGCATCGCTATCCAACAAGGTTGGAGGTGAACAAACACGAACGGTGGTTGGTGAGGGAATCCACTTTTCCATCCAAATTCGGGTTTGTAAGCCATTGCCAACTCGCCATATCAAGCCCTCCTTCAATAGGTTAGAACATTGTATTCCACTATAAATTGCACTTTATAGCTTTCCATTTTTCTCAACACTTTTTTTCTTTTAAGTCTTATTATTTCATGTTCTTTAATTAAGTGATATGTCATTCTATATCTAATAAATAATAAAATAAAGAAGGAGTTTTAAACTAAATTTTACAAATAAAAGAAAGTGTTTTGATTGACATATTAAATTATATAAAAATATTAGATTCTTTTTTAAATGTGGGGATAAATGCAAAATTGGTTCATGTGGTTGGCCTAATTTACAAATCACTCCTTGCGATTTAAAAAATAATATATAGGTCCCTATGGTAGGCCAAAATAACATTTTACTCCCTAAACTCATTTTCCGTTAGAGAAATGCTAGAGGTCAATAAGTTTATCATATTTGGCCCATATTTCTTTACAATCAACCATTGAATTTGTAAACTTATGTATATCCAACATAAGTCAATGGTGGACCCCACAAATCCAATGGTTGATTGTAAGGGAATATGGGCCAAATATAAGGAACTTATAGACCTCTAGCATTTTTTTTTCCGTTAAATAACTTAACAAAAACCGTTTCATTGTCACCTCACACCCAATAAAAATAAGACATGTGTTCTTTTTTATTTATGCTTTTAAAAAATGAAAAATAAGCTTTTCTACTTCATTTTGAGGCTCCAGCACACACTCCACATCAAATTAAATAAACCTAATCGCTCTATATCCCCCTGTGCCGCCGTCATCCTCATCTTCCCCACCGATTCACTATCCATGCCGTCGTCTTCATGTCTGATTCTATGAGTTGAAAATCCACAAAAACAAAACAAAACAAAACAAAACAAAAAATTGACTGCCAACCACCACCCAATTTTTTCCTCCTTTATTATTATTATTTTTTTTCCTTTCCTCAAACACTCTTTTGTGGTATCCATATTCATACATTGTGCCTGATCTTACTCCAAAATGAAGATATTACTCCAAAATGACATCTGATGTTTATCATTGTGCCTACTAGTAAACAGCACAATTGTGCTTGCCATAGAAGAAAAAAGAAAAAGAAAAAGAAAAAAAAAAGAAAAAAAAAAAAAGATACATAGGCCCAAAAACAAATCCGAATTTCCATAAAAAGACTACCCAAAAACACACTACTCAAAAAACGTAAATGCCCAAAAATCTCAGAGTAATTCATAGATTGAAGATGCCCAAAATCTTTCCAGCGATTCTCTAGAGGTGATTTTAGTCGTGCTACCAATAGCTCACTTGGAGAACGCAAGAATCGGTGGGGAAGATGAAGATAACGGCATGGACATTGATCGGTGGGGAAGATGAAGACGAGGGCAGCACATGAGGGATATAAAGGGATTGGATTTATTTAATTTGACGTGCAGTGTGTGCTGGAGCCTCAAAATGACATGGAAAAGCTTATTTGTCATTTTTTAAAAGCATAAATTAAAAAATTAAAAAAAAAAAAACAAAAAAAAAAAGCATGTCTTATTTTTATTGGGTGCGAGGTGGCAATGAAATGGTTTATGTTAAGGCATTTAATGGAAAATGAGTTCAGGGAGTAAAATGTTATTTTGGTCTACCCTAGGAACCTATAAATTATTTTTTAAACCACATAGAGTGATTTGTAAATTAGGCCAACCACAGTGACCAATTTTGCATTTATCCCTTAAATGTATCGCTGATAAAATTTAATTGGAGTAATGCTAGGTACCAGCTTTTTATCCTCCTAAAATCCTCCTAAAGTTGATGTGGCTTTTAAAATCACCATTAAATTTTAGATGAATAATACTTGAATTTTGATTCAACGGTGATTTTGAAAGCCACATCAGTTTTAAGAAGATTTTAGGAGGATAAAAAGATGGTACCTAGCATTACTAATTTGATTAACAATACATGTTAGGTTGCTTATGAAGAAATATTTTTTTTCAAAATTAAATTTGGTAAAATCCTACCAGAGATAGACAATGTGACAAAAAAAAATTAAATGGAATAATACCATATTATCAATTGAAAATGAGACGTTGGAAAACTTGATTATAAAAATTTAATTAGTAATTATGCATCGTAAAAAGTAAGAATAATGATTTTTAAATAAAAATATATAATATAAATGTTAAAATAAATATAAAATAATTAATATTTAAATATAACAAAAAGACCTCACTTAAACTTATTGGATCTTATGCCCCAAAATCTCTCGAGCCGGCCTTGAGCACGCTTACTCTCGCTCTGCCCATTTCATTCAAATTTGGACAGAAATTTTTCATAAATCAACTTTAAAAAGTGGCATGTATTTTTAAAATGTATAAGAAGTATAGTATTTTTCTGTTAAGGATGCTATTAAAAAAAAAGTAAAAAATATGTTTTATTAAAAAAATATGCGCTTCTCATATGTTTTAAGACTGTCCGTTTCCTAAGAAATTTGTGTACGTACAAGAAAATCCACCCTGTCCTTCCTAAAATGGAGCTCGAATCCAACGTCCACATGGTACCTCGACATCCTCTATATTTATCCCACTTGTCCAAACCCAACTCTCTCTCTCTCTCTCTCTCGCCAAATCCTGAAACCCACGCACGCCCATCCCTGTCTTTGCAATCTGAGAGACAGAGGATGGGGATATTGTATGGCATGCTGGCCAGGGGCAACGTCGTGTTGGCGGAGTTCAGCGCCACGCCGACGAATGCGAGTGCAATAGCGAGGCAGATTCTGGAGAGAGCGCAGCAGGGGATCGAAGATAGCAATGCCTCCTACTCCCATGATCGCTACATTTTTCACGTGAAAAGAACAGACGGCCTAACCGTTCTTTGCATGACCGACAACGCCTTTGGACGTAAACCTACTTTTTTTTCTCCAATGTTTTGTTTTCTAATGTTAATTTATTTGTGTTATTAGAAATTTGAATATTAAATTATTTCTAATATAAAAAAGATGGGGACCTATAGGTTTTTTAGATTAATGTTTTATATCATGTTTGGTGTAGAGGCTATGTAGTCATATTTGGCATTTACAAGTGCTGAGTTAAGATAACACCTGAAGTTCAAACCAATCATTCATCTGCAGAAGATTCAGAGAAGCACAACCTCGTTCAAACTGCAGAAGATACGCTTGTTGAAGATGCTGCAGATAAATACAAGCTCATAGTAGATAAGTTCGATAGAAATTAAGTGAGCTAGCTAGTAATATTGTTTGGTGTAATTAATGAAGGCTGTGTAGAGGAAGATGATTCAACCATTGTAGGATTAGGAACGGTGAGAGATAGAACTAGAAATTTAACTTTAAAGAGGACGGAATAAAGTTGAAAAATTTATAATAAAGTTGAAAAATTTATTATAATGGTCCCCTTAATTTTCTTTTAAGGGGACCATTATAATAAAGCTGAAAAATTTATAACCTAAACATGCTACAAGTTTTTTTTTTTTTTTTATAGAATTTTTTTTTGGTGGGAGGAAGGGGTTTGATTCGTCCCTAGGAATAATGTTAGCCAAATTGCTCTGATACCATAAAAAAAAATAATAATAATTGGACGGGATAAAATGGTAGCTTAACTTTTCGGCTTTCATTATTGTGTATTTATACACTTCATTATATTTGTTACAAGCTGTTTATGTACAGATGAGATAAGTAAAAAAAACAGATAATACATTTGATTTATTTTTTCTAAGCAATACAAGAAGAAGAAAATTGCAAAGGTGAGTCTTTTTCACTAATAATCTGAACAGAAGAAGAAAATGAGAGTAATTGGAAATACTTCCAAAATTTTGTGAGAAGTATCCCATTTTACAACCTGACGTGCTCTATAGTACATATGAATTTTAAATACATTTAATACATTTGAAACTTATGCAGATGAATGACTGATTTGAACTTCAGCTTGAACTTCAGGTTTTATCTCAACATGATGTTTGGTGTATTTCCATCGAATGCCTCATTTGTTAGTAATGGATTAATATAGTTCTTGGTAATTTGAGCAGTTCCAATGAAAAAGGCTTTACAATGGTAAAATGGTGAAATCCCAGATTCGGAATTTAAGAAAGATTACTAGGAATGGATTTCTAAATTTCTGTAGGGTTATTGAAGTAGATTCTATATTTTCTAATCATTGCAAAGTTTGCACATTGCATTTTGCCATTGTTGGATAACCTAATGCTTCCATCAAAGATAGAGCTAAGGTGTCTTGAGAGTTGTTTTGTGTTCCGAAGAGAGGAGGTGGCTTGGTGCTGAAAATATTGGAGGACTGGAATACAAATCTGCTATTATGAGGCACATCTGGAATCTATATGCAAAGGCAGGATCACTTTGGATTGCTTGGGTGAAGAATAACTACTTAGAGGAAGGAATCTTTAGATAGTGAAAATGTCTTGGTGTGTATCCAGAGTAAGCTTCCATTGATGAATATCGGTGAGGTGGACCAACCAGTCTAGAATTTTTCTTAGAAAGGGGTGTGCAAGTGTCCAGAAACTTGGGAAGCCATTCGGGTAAAATTTCCAAAAGTTAGTTGGTGGAAGATTATATGGTTCTCTATGGCTATTCCAAAACAAGCATTTATACTTTGGTTGGCTGCTAGAGACTGCTAATCAACAGGGGAAATAATGCAAAAATGGGGATGTAAAGGGAAGCTCTTTTCTGTTTTCTGCTGAAGCTGCATTGAAGGTAGAGACCACTTGTTTTTATTTTTATTTTTTTTAATGTGGTTTTAACAAAAGAATTTGGAAGGAAATCCTAAGTACATGTTTAGTTGATGAGTTGCATGTGGATTGGGATGACAATATGAGTTGGGGTTTAAGGAAGTGGAGGGGAAGAACTGTGAAAACAATTCTATCCAAATTGATCAGTTGGGGTGCTGCAGTTTATAGTATTTGAAAACAAAGAAATGATATTAAGCATGGAAATCAAATCATGTCAGAGGAGAAAATTGTTATTCGAATTAAGTGGGAGGTTAGATCACAGGATATTGTTTATGGAATATTTAAGTTTGTAGCAGATGGGGTATCCCTGAGAAAGTTCTCGGCTTATAGAATAGTTGGACTAGTTTGTTTGGTTTGTATATAGAATTCATATAGATTTTGTGTGTTTAGAAAGAAACATTGTAGTTAAACGTAAAAAGGTTGTTGGTGTTTGGTTTGCAAGTTGCAATTTGATCGAGTTTGGTTAAACTAAGCATGCTTGGGATTGTGTTAAAAAATAGAACTTTTAAAATCAAAAATAGCTTTTTAGAAAAAGCTTTATTTTTAAGCTTTTTCTAAAATTGAATTTTTGCCCTTTTTAGAATGAAAAAATCAAAGAAGTACTCGTGAAATGTTTTACCAAACATGCCAGCTTTTTGTTTGGCACAATTTTTTAAGGATTAAAGATACTTTTTAAGGTCCCTAATGCAATCCCAAACAAGTTCTTAGTATAAATTTCATTCATCGGATAAAGATAACCTAATGCTTTGAAACATGGGAATAATGTGGCTGGAACTTATGATTGGTGAAACTGTTGAAATAATGAGCTCTTTTGCTTAGACTTTCTGTTTGCTATAAATTACAGATGCAGAGAGTGTCTATAAAACACTATAATTTCTGCAGAAACTTTGATTTATCAGTGAAATTCATAGTCTTGTTTTTATTCACTTGTAATTATATGCAGGGAGAATCCCTTTTGCATTTCTTGAAGATATTCATCAAAAGTTTGTGAAGACTTATGGCCGTGCTATTCTTTCTGCTCCTGCTTATGCTATGAATGAAGAATTCTCAAGGATCTTGAGCCAGGAGATGGACCACTACTCAAATGATCCCAACACTGACAGGTTAAATCGTTTGAAGGGTGAAATGAGTCAGGTAAACTGTATAGGGTTATATGTAATATTTGTCATAAGCTTTGAAGCTGAGCAATCAATCCTTAAAATTACAATGTTTTCTTAGTGTTAATATAACAAGTGTGTGATCATGTGATAATGTGTTAAGCACATGAATTTCAAAATTAAATTTGAAAACAATTAGAGAAACTTTGATGACATAGAAAGATTGCAACTGACCTCCAAAAAATACAATTTAGGAATACACTTTAATCTCCTGAACTATTGCCCTGTTGGCACTAACACTTTCAAACTTTAAAAAGTGACATTGGGGCCTTTCCTATTCTACCACTTCATAACAAATTAGACATTTTTGTATTTTTCTCTCCAAAATGCCCTTAAAGTTAATCCAAAATAACCATTTGAAAAAATTAAAATTACTAAAAAAAAAAAAAAAAAAAAATACTCAAAACACCAAAAAGAGGTGGCTCCCTTTTCATGTTAGCCTCTTTACTTTTTTTTTCTGTATTTTTTTATTATTTTTTTAATAATTTCAACAGTATTTTGAAGAGAAAAATTGTACACACAAAGGACTTCTATCCTTAATATTGCTACAATTTTCTTACTAACTCCATGCAATTGAAATTTACAAATAGAAGGTTTTGCATAAAAAAATATAGTGAGACAAATATGATAACATCAAAAACCACTCATAGGGGACTACAATATACTTTAGTCCCTCATATTTTCTTTCTTTCCCATCTCAATTTCTCTACTGCTCTAACTTGCTGGTCATGTGATGATGGTGATGATAGGTGCGAAGCGTGATGATTGACAATATTGAAAAAGTGTTGGACAGGGGAGACCGATTGGCCTTGCTGGTTGAGAAAACTACCACTTTGCAAGGGGGCGCAGTTCGCTTCAAAAGGCATTCACATCGATTCAAAAATACTTTGTGGTGGAGAAATGCCAAGCTCACGTAAGTTATAAGATTAATGCAATGTAAGGTTCAATGTAAGGTTCGAACTCACTTTGACTCTGATACTATGTTAAATCATCAATTTTTTCAAAAATTTAAGCTGATAGAAAAGAATAAGTTTAATTATTTAATCAACACTTTAAAATATAGTTTATACCTGATACCTTGCATTCTTCAAGTCACCATTGTGAGCGAAATACTACATTGCTTACCACTTGAAGGGTTGTAAATTATCTTTAGATTTCAAAGTTTTCATGATACATATTGCAGCAATTCGATCTTGCAGGAATGCTGCTTGTCTATGCAGACAATTTAGACCCAATTTTCTTGCTTTATATACTTTATTCCCCTTTCTTGCCATATGGTGGTGTCATCACTCCACTGTTCTTCTTCCTCTTTTTCTAGTACTTTTGTCTTATGAGAGTTAACTTGCCTTTGTCATGAGATATATCCAATTTTGATCCTTACATAATATGGAGGTACTAAAGAACCCTTGGATCAATTGGAACAATATTGACGTGTCAATCTCAACCAACCTTTAGATCAATTCTAGGTTTAAAAAATAAGAATAATAAATCTAAGAGTTAATTGGGACTATCAGGTCAGTATTATCGAACAGTTGTAAAATAAGAATATGGTATATAACATTACTACATGATCTTTGAGCAGGATGGATCTTTACTATTTTGAGTTACCTTTTACCATGTTATCAAAACTGTAATCGGCTCATTATGAAGTTATTTATGTGTTGCAGGTGTTCCTTGGTATTTGTTCTCTTGATCATCATTTATGTTGTGCTTGCATTTCTCTGTCATGGTCCCTTGCTGGCTTCTTGCTTGAAGTAAACAGAGCAATTGCAGTATGAGTGATTTTGTATGCCATATTTGTAGTCGTAGATTTGTGGCCTATTCTTTTATATTTGCTTTTGTAATTTATATATGCAAAACTAGGGGACCCAATTTTCGCATATAGTACAGTTGTCCCTTCCATCTAAGGGTACAATTGCTTGTACATGTCATGAAAAGCCCTCGCATTGCCAACTTATTGAATTCATTCTGTAATGTAATCAATTTTTTTTTTTGTAAACTATTTTCTATGATCAGTTCTGTAGGAAATGCATATATGATATAGCGTTTTGTCCACTAATATTTATTATTTTCTATAATATTGTTCTAAGGTGTCATGTCATTTTCTAGCTAATTAATTAGGCATCACTCGAAAAAAAAATTATTAAAATTTGAAAGAAAAAAATTATATTTTTGATTCTTTTATAAAAATTGAAAATTTTCGTTTTTATTTAAATTTTATAATTTTTTTAAATAAAAATTCCGTTTTAAAAAAAAAATTACGTTTAAAAAAAGTCGATTTTTTTTAATAAAAATTTTCGTTTTATAAAAAAATTAAAAATTAATTTTTCAAGGTCTATTTTATATATATAATTGTTTTTTTTTGGGGGACCACCTTGCCCCTCAAGCCATAAGGTGGTTCCGCTCTTGCTTGTGCACACACATTCCTGAGGACCCAAAGTAAAACAAGGTGAACACACCATGCCCCACCAATACATATAATGGGTCAAGAGAAATGATACACAACCTCCCAAATTTATACTCCAAAATAGTTACTCTCTCACGTAACAGTGAAAATAACCATTGAATTTAAAATCCAAAGGTAATTCATCTAAAATCTAATATTAATTTTCAATGTCATTTTAGGAGATTTTGAATTTGATATTAACATCTCAAATTTACTCTTAAACCAAAATCCATCAATTCCATCACGGATTTAAAAAGGAATTTCTAATGAGTAAGGAGTAGATTATTCAAATTAAAAAGTATTAGGGTTAAACTGATATTATATGTCAAAATGGCATGACAGTGTTTGTATTTTTCTCTAATATTGGAAGGGGAGGTGAAGGGCAAATTGTAGGGTGAGAACACAATCTGAGAATGCATCTAGTCGCAAACATTATCAACCTTAAAGAAAAATTCTAATAGAATCATAACAACAACAACAAACACCGACCAACCTAAACACAACCATAAATTAGTTTATTGCTTTTTGTAATGAATATTAGTCTTAATGTTTGATATCAAACATTAAGACTAATATTAAACATAATTAGCATCGATGCTAATTATGTTTAATATTGTTCCAAACAATTTTTTTTAATTTCTATACGTGTGCCTGTTAAAGAGCATTGGATTAAGGAAGATTAAAACTAGAAGAATGATGCCTTCCCTGTTCTTTCTTTCTTCCTTCTATCTCGTCATTGCACACTAGTATGTGCATTTCTTCACAAGCAATTGTGGCTCATTAGGCAAAAGAATTAGAAAGAGGAAAGTTTATACCTTTCCTTCATGTCCATTGTGAAATATGTGCAAATCAGATTAATTTCAACAAGATAAGGGGCTTTATCTGAGTTCTAGATCTATTGATACACCTTTTGACTTTGTATACGGATCAATTTCAAGATGAGAAAAGTATTGCAACTTTGCAAAGCTATGATCATTTCACCAATTGAAGATGACTTGCTTAGCGAGGTTGCCACATTCACACTAGAGACTTGAGAAATGCTGCAATAACCACTTCACCAAATAAAAAAGACAAACAACAACTAGATTTTCTCTCACAAAACCAAATAAAAACACTATCATTTAATAGAGAAAGGAGAAAGAAAAATAAACCAAGTCTAACGAAATGTGAATGTAATTGAATAATAACATCATAAAGGGGAAATGATCAAGAGCGAAAATGACTATAAGTAACCTATTAGCATTTGACTTTTGAGTAAAATAACCAAAACTAACCCATCATCCAAAGATAGTACCTTATGTTTGTTGGAATGGTACCTAAAGTTTCTCTAATAATACATTAATTTGATTGAATATGTACCTGATTTTTCATTAAATGGTATCTTTTTTTCGTGTTGGATATGAGAAGATGAAGTCATGCCATCTATTTGTTAGAGTGGTACTTAAGGATACCTCTAGTGACACCTCTCCAATTTATTGGACATGTACATGGGAAGTTGGAGTGGTACCATCCGTTTATTGAAGTAGAATCTAAGGGTTAATTAGAATCTAAAGGTTAACTTTAAAAGTACTTGTTTAATGGACATGTACCTAGAGTTTCATTGGTAGCACCTTCTCTGTGTTGGACATGAGAAGTGGGGAGATACCATTTGTTTATTAGACAGTAGCTAAGCGTTTTTCTAGTAGTACCTTCAATTAATGGGACATGTACCTAAGGCTAGCTCTAGTACTTCCTTCAGTTTATTGTGTGGTCACTTAAATTTGGGTACTTGTGTATACTTACTTGCAATTCCATCCTAAAAAGGTCCCAAAACACTAACTATTTTTACTGCTTATCATAGAGCCTACATTTTCCCTAAAATGAAAAAGACTATCTTAATACTTATTTAAACTCATACTCATTAGGAACTCACCCTATTAATATTGGAAACATTGCCTTCTGAAGCATACAAATAGAAGAAGGATAAAAGAAAAGGCTCATAAGAATCCTCTTTTTTCTAAGTGGAACCCCAAAGAAATATAGGATCAGAACTTTTCGATGTATTACTTCTATGCAAATTTCTTTTTTGTTGACAAGGAACTCCTACAAGGTAGGGCACTTCGTGTATCCACCCTTATCAAGTAAACTTCGGACCTGTGCAAAGCATCCCCTCTATATGGATCGGATAATACTCCGGCTTCACCGGTTAGCTGGCCTCAAAGAATTGTTTGCACCCGAAGGGATTCGAACGCGCAAATTTCTTAATCTAATACAATGCCAAAAGGTTTTCATAGAATACTTAGCAGTATCAAGATAGCAGAGCTAGCATTCTTCTAATAATCATAACCCTCATAGTCCTGAGTAGCAGTTCTCCAAAATAAGATGAATGGTAATTTTCTTTGGTCTTCTCAAAAAGGACAAAAAAAAGACAGATACGAAAGAGAAAAGAAGTGCAAAAGAGAAAAAGAGTAATCTCACACCCAGGATGCGGCTTTGATATATGGGATTCAGCAGCAGTAGCTCAAACAGCACTCACGTACCTCATAGGGAAATTGCCCTCTCTAAACTGCAGGCTTGCTGTCACAGTTCTCTCTTGCTTCAAGTACATCTGTGCAATACCGTTGTGATAGGATTTCAACTTGTTCAGCAAATGACTTGCTGGCATGCTCACCAATGTGTTTGACCATTTGGTCCCATCGCTCTCGACATACATCTCCAGACCTATCCTCAAGCAGATTATCCCAGTCCACATCTTGTATGCAGAAAGCATCCAAGTTATAAATAGCATCTATCAGGTGGTAGTCATCAGTGTTGGCCCATATACCTTCACGCACCATAGGTGATGTTAATTGGTCATACCATTTCTGGCAGCAAAGAACACTGCTTCTGGTTCTGAACTTGTTACTAATGGCTTCCCAAGAGAGATCATCTCGCAACATACCGTGCTTCGAGTTTTTTTCTTTCTTTTCTTCCAAGGCCTTCATGCGCAGATCCATGTTAACTAAGCCAAATAAGATTTGGTACTAATCTTGTTCCCAACGCCCTTTCTTCATATTTGGCAATCTTATTCTACGCCATGTATCCTTTACATGAAACCTATGTTTGCCAAGTTTATCAGCCAACTTTTTCCACTCTGATCCATGTTTTTCATGGTAACTACGGATAAGTTCATACTCTTCAGGGGTCCATTTACGCTTCTCACCCCTTTCGAACAAAACATGGGCTCGATGATATACGCTCTCGGGAGGCCTCCAAGGTAAGTCTGCTCCTATTTCCTTCCAACAATTTTTTAATTCAGAGTGAGATTTACAGTGAAGAACCATATTTAGGCCTTCATCACCTAAGCTATGTACTGCTATGTAGTGGAAAACAGCCTGTTTAACCATCTCATCTTCTTCTTGTGAAAACCTCTTACCCCGTAATAATCCATCATTGTCATCATTCTTTGCATCAATTGGACCATCAGATAAAGTAAAACCCTCCAAATGATCAGAGAATCTTACTCTCTTAGATGTGCCCCCAGTTGTAGAATTTTCATAAATATTCCCAACACCTTTTTTGGTTCTTGCCACCCCTTTATCATCATTTTGTTCTGAAACCTGTTTATCTGACTTGGCCTTCCTCTTCTTCTCCTTCTCCTTCTTCTTCTTCTTGTTCTTCTTTGGCTTCACATCCTTGTCTCCATCTTCTGCACTAATGGCGTGCACAATTCTCTCCCCCATCTCATTCCTAGGTGAACGTGCATTAACTCCATTATCTTCAACTCCCTTGCTTTCATTACTTGGTTTTCAGTGATGGTCTCCCATAGTTCAATTCCCAGATCATCATTATGGCTTTTATTCTCTTTCCTTCTCTTTTTTACAGGATTGGCCTTTTCCAAGTTTTTCCCATCTGAGAGCTCCCTTTCTTTTCCAACGTCTCCTCCAGTCACACCATTGTTCACTAGAACGTCACAACTCTCCATGTCCCTCTTCCTTTTCTTCTTCTCCTTCTTTTTCTCTTCTTTCCCATCTTTCCTTTCATCATTCTCTCTTTTCTCAGAGCAAGCCTGCCCCTTAACTAGCTCTTCCATATTGTTATTATCCTCAAGGAATTCATTCATATAGGAAGCCACCCTCTTTTCCACTCGATGCTTCTTTTTCTTCTCTCTTCTTATTCCCAACTCAGAATCCTTGTTGTCATTCATTCTTAGGTTCATGTTCTCTTCTCCTATCTTGTTGGTTTCCTTCAAAACCTCTCTAAGTTCACCAACTTCCTCACCATCATTAATTCTCTTATCCTTCTCTCTAGCCTTCTCAAATTCCTTCCCGTCGTCATTAATTTCCAATTTTGCCTTCTTCTTCTTCTTCTTTTGTTCCTTCTGCTTTTCCTTATTCCTTACATGTGTATAAGCCTCCTCATTCACATCTTCATTTTGAACAGTCCCCAATTTCTTCATATTTGCAACCCCCTTCAAAACCTCAAAGACCAAAATCATTGAAAACCTTTCCTGAAAACATAAACCTTCAAAGTGTTAGAAGAAGAAACCCAATCCTCCTTTCAGTTTCCGAGGGAAGAAAAAAATGTTAGCGCGAGTTGTCATCTGGAATTATTATGGGAAGAAAGATCCTGGATTGCCAATCACTACGTATAAGGATCGATTGGCAATCCCGCCATATAAGAATGAGATCCTTTATTCTTGCCTTGAAATTAGCCTAGCCGAGAATAGGTTCAATTGTAATGCTATTTATACATGGTTATTCCTTGTAAAGAGATATGGAAAAAAAATATATACAGAATTCTACCTCTGTTTGTTGTCATGGTATCAGAGCAGGTTTTTGATCCTGTCACCTACAGTTTTTTCCAATCCTAATTCCTTCCATCTACTTTACCTGCAACTATGAGCGGCACTGACCAACCTGCCGACAACCCAACATTTGACCAACCTTGCTACGACCCCTTACCAACATCCATCCTTACTGAATTAACCACTAGAATGAACGAAGTTTTGACCAAAGCTTCGGCTCCAACCCAGATCACCAACACAACTGCTGCTCCAATTGGCATTAAGTTGGACGGCTCCAACTATGCCCTCTGGTCCCAAGTTGTCGAGATGTATATCTCAGGCAAAGACAAATTGGGATATATTAATGGCAATATCCATCAACCTCCACCAACAGATCCATCCTTTCAAAAGTGGGGCACAGACAATGCCATTGTCAAAGGATGGTTGATCAATTCCATGGAGCCATCACTAATCAGAAACTTCATCAGATTTCCAACCGCGAAACTGGTGTGGGATTCCATTGCGACCACCTACTTTGACAGAAGTGATACATCTCAGATGTATGATCTCCAGCGACGTGTGACTCGGCTGAAACAAGCAGGCGGCTCTCTTGAAACATATTTTACTGACCTCCATGGCCTATGGCGCGAGATTGATTTTCGCCAACCAAACCCGATGGAATGCATGGCTGATACTAAGCACTACAACGATATTCTTCAGGAAGACTGGGTGTATGTCTTCTTGATGGCCTGGATGATCGGCTTGATAAAATTCGAGGGGACATACTAGAGATGAAACCTTTCCCTACTATTAAACAAGCATATGCTCATGTTCGTCGGGAAGCTGTCCGGCAGGCAGTTATGATCGCAGGTGATTCTAGTGATAATCCGGGAGCAGTCTTGGCTTCGAAGAGCTTCAGGTCTGGACAGAATATCCCATCTTCGACCAAATCTCTCTCTCTCGGCAATGGGAAAGGCAGCAACCCTTCTCGACCACGAATTCCCTCTAATGGAACCAAGTGTTCACATTGTGGAAATTCAAAACATACCAAAGACACTTGCTTCAAACTACACGGACATCCTGACTGGTGGAATGAACTTCAGGCTCGAAAACGCCATGATGCTAGCTCGGATGGAGGAACTGGTCAGGTTGCAGTGGCTACAACAGAACCATGTCTCTCTCTTGCTTCCCATGTCGAGACTTCTAAGGGAGATGCACCAATCACGGACCCAGGTAAATGCAGCCCTGCTCTTTGTAGCTCCTCTCGAGATGATGATAACGGCTCGTGGGTGGTCGACTCTGGAGCGTCGGACCACATGACATTTGATGCCACAGACTTTGCACAAACGTCTTAACCACGGCAAACGTGTATTGCAAATGCAAATGGGGTTCTTTCCCCAGTCACAAGAGCCGACACAATCAACTTATCACCTACTCTATCATTAACCCATTGTTTACTTGTTCCCTCTCTGTCACATAAGTTACTATGTGTGAGTCAGATTACCACAACCATGAATTGTGTTGTACTCATGTATTCCACTTTCTGTTTGCTTCAAGATATTCTTACCATGGAGATCATTGGGCGTGGTACTAAGCAGAGGGGGGAGGCTCTACTATGTGGATGATCTCAGTGTGGGACGTGCAAATCACATGCATCATCCAGTTGACGACAAAAAATGATAGATTTGGCTATGGCATCTCCAGTTAGGACATCCGTCATTTGGTTATATGAAACATTTATTTCCTTATTTATTCTTCAGCATGTCGCTATTTGATTTCAAATGTGAAACATGTATTCTGGCTTAGAGTCATAGAGCTACTTATCCTTTGAGCATGAATAAAAGTAATGTTCCTTTTGCTTTAATTCACTCCGATGTATGGGGTCCTTCTCCCGTTTCTACAACATCTGGAAATCGTTGGTTTGTGATATTTATTGATGATTGTACTCGCATGACCTGGCTTTACTTGTTAAAACACAAAAATGAGGTACTACGTGTTTTTCAATCGTTCCACACTATGGTTCAAACTCAATTTTCTGCTAAGATTCAGATTCTTAGATCAAATAATGGCGGTGAATATGTGAACCACCAGTTTCATGAATATTTCCGAAGTCACGGTCTTATTCATGAAACTTCTTGCCCTCAGACTCCTCAACAGAACATGGTGGCTGAGAGAAAAAACCGTCATTTTCTTGAAATTGCTTAGGCTTTATTACTTGGAGCCCATATGCCCAGTAGACATTAGGGTGATGCTGTTGCCACAGCTATGCATCTTCTCAATCGGATGCCCTCCAAAGTTTTGGATTTTAAGACTCCCCTACATACGTTGTCTACATATGTCACCTTACCTACAATGTTAATGATTCCGCCCTGAGTTTTTGGTTGTGTTGCATTTGTCCATCTCCATAAGACCCAATGCACGAAGCTGGATCCTTGTGCCGTCCGCTGTTGCTTCTTAGAGTATGCCTTACATCAGAAAGGATACCATTGCTATGATCCAGCCAATGACCGCTCCTACGTGACTATGGATGTCACTTTTCTGGAAACAGAACCATTCTTCCCTTCTTCAGTACCCAACTCTGCTCGTTAGTGGGAAATCCATAGTGAAGAGCCGAATTGGTTGAGATTGGACTGGGCAAGAGTTAACGAGGCTAAAATCCACGATCATGAAGAAGTTAACAACGAAGAGGAGGTTCACGAAAGAGAACCACATAAAGGACTAGATATGTCCGCAGAGATTGAGCCAGACCCCAAAGAAGTTTCTACACTACCTGAAGCTAAAAGAGACACCACCCACGCCTCAGTACTCGAAGGCCCATCTCCTGAGAATATCCTTGAGGTAAACTCCCCAACTATGCCTCCAAACTCTAGTAATATGGATAACTCTGTTGGTTATACTTTACTTTTCAGGCATAATCGAAGCAAACCACCAAGTCAATATTCCCCAGATGTTGGAGAACAAAGCTCAGAGTATCCAATTACCAACTATGTGTCCACAAAGAGGCTATCCAAACCACTCAAGACATTTGTACATGACCTTTCCTAATACCGAGTCCCTACAGAAATCCATGAAGCACTAGTAGACCCTAAATGGACTCAGGCTGTGAAGGAAGAAATGGAGGCATTGCTGAAAAATGAAACATGGACTCTGGTCCCTC
>NC_081551.1:15699544-15709544 GCF_901000735.1 Corylus avellana | reverse complement strand
TTCAATTACATACCAACTAATTGGATGATTGACTTGCCAAATTACATGCCAATTAATTGATTGATTGACTTACCTATTTCAAGACCTTCCTTAAGCGTGATTTAATTGCCAATTTCAGTCTATTTTTGGCATGGACGAGCTGCTAATTTCAGACCAAATCAAACTTAATTTTAGGCTTTTCTTAGTTAGTCCTTTTTTACTTTATTTACTTTTCAATGTTGGAACCAATTTAATTTCCTTTCCATAGCAAGCAAGTAGTCATATTTTCAGTCATGCTTTATAAATAGCATGCACTCATTGTAATGGACATCATGAATGAAAATTACAAAAAATGTGAGGCTTGCGTCTTTTTTTGGTTCTTCAAAGAACTTGTGAACTTATCAAGGATTCTTCCTTGTAGCGTTCAAACTTATATACCTTCGATTCACGTTTCATTTATAAATGTTGGGTCGATGGTTGTTTCTTTATACCTTTAGTTCGCATTTCATTTATAAATGTTGGGTCGATGGTTGTTTCGTTATACCTTTGGTTCGCGTTTCATTTGTAAATATTGGGTTGGGGTTTTCTGTCAAAAAATCTGAATTTTAGCTTTCTTGGGTCCGTATTCCAATATTGTTGTTGGTCTCAAAAGCATGTCGATTGAGGTTCACATCAATAACCTTCTCATCAAACCAACAACATCACATAGAACCATATTACTTATCACAAAAGCATCCTAGATAGATTCATACATGATTTAACCTCAAAACAGCAAGTGATAATTCAAACAACTAGAATTACAAGAAATCTAAATAAAGAGACATGTAAAAATCATCGCCTTTGTTTTCCTTTACTAACAAGGTAGCAATGGTTCCTTCCAAATGGGGTAGTTTTCAAAAATCCCAACTTTATTGTGAGCAACTTATATACTTTGCTGAACTTTTTCACAATTCACGCCATCGATATTCCTCTAAATTCTAGCAACTACACAATTTTAATATAAAACTTATTCTTACTCAATAACAATTTAATTGTTTGGAGAGAGCAACACCATCCCCTTTAAACCTTACAGTTCTCAAAAGTTAATTCGGAAACAACATACAAGGCTAGCAAATCTTAGATTTCAACTTGGCCAATATGTGGTTCATAATGGTCCAACAGAAAAATTCCTAGTTTACCTTCACTTACATGCAACTGGTTGTCTCATAAAATTTCTAAATTGCACAACTTCAAGTGAAATTCGGCCACCCAAAATTCCTTCTAAATTTCCATGTATAAGTTTTTTTTTGGTTTTTCTCTGATTTTAGTTGATAAGAACTACATTTCTTACCATTTGGTATCAAATCAATGCTTTCTTGGGCGATTTTGCTGTGCCGTGTGGGTGCTGATTGTGTGGCAGTGGGCTGTTTCTCAATCGTATTGAGCGTGTGTGTATCGCCATCAACGTGGGTGGTAGACGTTCATCGTTGTTCCGGTGGTACGGTTGTTGTTGATTCTTGTGTGTTTCGGTGAGCGGTTGTGGGAGTTGCAAAATTTTCTGCAACTTTTGTTCTGAAATTTTGCTTCGTATGTGTTTATTTGGGAAGGAGGGGCTGTTTGGTTGTAGCAATCGGTGGAAATCCCTATTCCAGTGCACAAGTAAGCTTATTTCAGGGTGAGGATTATCTCATTCGGGTTTAGTGTTGGAATTTCTGACTGTTTGGTAACAGAGTTAAGTTAGCACTTTCTAGCGTATTATATTTGGCGAGTATCTTATTCAGGCAAAACAAAAAACAAAAACAAAGAAAGAGAGTAGTTTATGCCCTTTACTTATAATCAAAGGAGAGAACTTGGTATTACTGACTTAAATCAATACGCCATGGCTGGCACTAGCTAGGCCTGGGCAAATTCACCATGCCGCCTACCATTCATGTTCCAACTGTGTGCCATCCGTAGCCGACCGTGACCACCTAGATGACAGACGGGAGGCGACATAGTTTTCCCTATTCCGACGTTGTTGGTGCGGTAGGCAAAAGGGATTTTGGGTGATGCAGTGGTGGGCAGAGTGGATTTGTAATAGCAAACAACAATAGAATCATAACTCTTCTAAAATCAAGATTCTATCAAGAAATCAAGGCAAAAGGAATAGAAAATCACTCATAGAGTGTTTCATAAATTAATCAAAATACATAAACTCTCCTCTTACATATTAGGTCTGCTGTATTTATAACAATAAGCAAACTTGGAGTAAAAGTAAACCTAAGACTTCTAGAATAATAAAGGGAAAATTACAATTAAATAAAATCCTAATTTAAATAACATAAATAATAAAATAAATAATCTTTGATTTGCTGGATTATCTGATTTGTTGGAATAAAATCTTCATTAATGTCCCCAATAGAGCAATCAAGTATTTCCTTATTTGATTATTGCCTTTATCTCCATCCATCTTTTCAATTTTTCCTTTGCACCTCGTTTTGACCTCGTAAATATCAGAATTAGCCAAAACTCGTGAAATATGACTTTGAGCCTGTTTGGGATTACGTTTGAGAAATAGAACTTTTAAGTCAAAAAGAGCTTTTGGGCAAAAGCTTCATTTTTAAGCTTTTTTCAAAAGTGCTTTTTGGCCATTTTTAGGTTTTTTGGACCCTTAAAACCGCTTTTAATTTTTTTACCAAATGGGTACCTTTTTTTTTTTCAAACGGACTTTTTGAGTATTAAAAGTACTTTTAGACCCCTAAACGCAATCTCAAACAGGCCCTTTGTATATCTTTGAATTAGCTTTCCAACTCCACCAACGTTGCTCAAATCCGATATCCAAAACTCGAGATATAATTTTTTTCGTAAAACTCATCAGGTGCGAATTTAACCAAAATGGGTAAAATTGGCGTGCATCATTGGGGAAGTCAGTTTTTGACCGACACTGACCTGACATTACCGAGTGACAGAGAGGCTGAGATGAGAGTGAGAGTGAGCGTGTGTGACAACCCGCTTGATAAAAATATGATTAAAAATTTTCCTTTTAAAAACTAATAAACCACAACAAAGTGGATTGTCACAGTGGCATGGCAATACCTCAGTATGCCATTAACCCATGCATTAACCTAATTGACAATATAATATGCCACACATAACTACATGCATCATTAATGATTCATCAGAGTTCATATCTTTGCAACGGAATATAAATAACATTAAACATACATAACACATTTGAGCTGACAAATACATCTATGTGAATACGCTTTTACATACAAAAGAATGGCTCTACAAAAGTGTCACATGCGACACGAGTCATATACAAAAATATCATATATCTAAGCATGTACATGAATACACTACAAAAGGAGGACTAACAACTAGTCCAACAAAATAAACACTAGACGCATCTAGGCCTCAAACATCATAGTTTAACCCATATACATATAGCCACTGGGCCATCATCTATGGTCCTTATACCTGCATCAGCATTAACAACATTTTCTGCACCACGGGAATCACCACCACCCATGATGCAAGCGGATTTATGAGCTCGTCATCTCCATAAAATATAGACGTTCAGTAATATAGAACTTACTAGTTTTTCAGAATAGCCATCATTTGAAAACATACTAAATCAGTAATGTGAGTATACATAAGCCCGACCTTCCGCTCTTGGAACATGCACATACTAAGCCATCTAAATTTATACACACTTACATATAATATAGCTTAGTTACACCTATAGATGTGCATTCACTATTATGGGCGAACACAAGTTCATAAGCATAGCTAAGCAATAAAACATATGGAAAGTCATCATGCATCATCTATCAGTAACGATAGATGATGGTTGCATCTCCCATCTCATATGCACACTGATATGGCTAGTATAAAAATCATCATATAAAAACATCATAAATCATCATATGCAACAATTCGTAACGATATGCATATGCGCAGTTACATCTCCTGCCTCATATACATACTAATACACCTAGTAAAAACATATAAACAAATCATCATCATCATAAAAGCATATGTTATCCATGCTCATGCTCATCATCTTGTACCATGTGCATTGTGAGGTCAGCCCTGTGGTAAGAGACTTGTCATCACTACAGGGAGCCGTCATCCCATTTCTCTTTATACATATGAGGCCAGCCCTGCAGTAGGAGACTTGTCATCACTATCGGGAGTTGTCACCCCTTTTCTCTTTATACATATGAGGTCAGCCCTATGGTAAAAGACTTGTCATCACTAGCAGGAACCGTCACTCCGTTTCTCTTTATATGTATGAGGCCAACCCTAAGATAGGAAAACTCTAAACTTTATTACAAAACATGTTTTATACTTTAAAATATAGTATATTTTGCCCAGTAAGTAAAATATTTACCTTTAGTAGACTACAAGTGACTCAAGACTCAAGTAATCTTTTCAAAATCTTCTATCGATCCGATTACCCATACTACACATCGGAAGACTAGATTTAGTCATAAGCCTCCAATATCAAGTTACATGCCTGCAATTAACCACATCATTAGAATTGGTTAAACTATCAAACTCTAAACCTTATTACACACATAGCTACCCACATGCTCTCGCGTAGCATCACTTACTCTCCTAGACATTGACTAAGTACCAAAGACCCTCTATATAAGCCATCTCAACTAAGCCTCATTCTAATTAATTGCCTCGCACTAAGACACCCAGGGTTACTATATTCTGGTATTATGTTAACTTGATTACTAAATACATAAAACATGTTAACTTGCCTTTGTCATGAGATGTATCCAATTTTGATCCTTACATAATATGAAGGTACTGCAGAACCCTTAGATCAATATTGACGTGTCAGTCTCAACTAACCTCCGGATCAATTCTAAGTTTTAAAAAGAAAAAAATCTAGGAGTTAATTGGGACTGTCAGGTCAGTATTGTAAAACAATTGTAAATTAAATAAGAATGTGGTATATAACATTACTACACGATGTTTGAGCAGGATGAATCTTTACTATTTTCAGTTACCTTTTACCATGTTATCAAAACTGTAATCGGCTCATTATGAAGGTATTTATGTGCTGCAGGTGTTCCTTGGTATTTGTTCTCTTGATCATCATTTATGTTGTGCTTGCATTTCTCTGTCATGGTCCCTTGCTGGCTTCTTGCTTGAAGTAAACAGAGCAATTGCAGTATGAGTGATTTTGTATGCCATATTTGTAGATTTGTGGCCTATTCTTTTATATTTGCTTCTGTAATTTATATATGCAAAACCATGGCGTATCTAGAATTTAGGTGTTGAAGGGTGGGGGGCAGGGTGAAATTTTAATTTTTGAGAGGGTTAAAGAGGTGTTTTTTTAAAATAAAAAAAAAAAAATTTGGAGAATACATTGAGCCTCAACGTTCCGTCCCTGCATATAGAGTAATGCTAGAAATTATATTTTTATCCTTCAATTATCATACAATGCTGATCTAACCATTTTAATAAACCCTTGAATCAATTATTGCTAAAAGATAAAAGAAAAAGAATCTAAGAATTAGTTAGGATTTCTAAATCAGTATTGTGAGATAAATATATAGTATATATAGTATTACTAATAGCATATAACAATATACAATAGGTGGCCTATTATTGAGTGATCAATAAGTTTAGAGATTTTCTACACTTTAATTGTTTAGGAGTAAGATTTAATTGATGTGGTAAACATTATCTGCATATTTTATTTCATGTAAAGTTATGTGATGGAACTCTCTAATGATTTTTTATAGAAAGCTAAGTCCTCGATCTCTTCTTCACACATACAAAAACACTTTTTATATTTTTTTAGAGAATAATTTAAGACCTGTCTCATGATGTTTATCTTTTTTTGAGAAACTTCTTCATTTTCTTTTTGGATTTCTTGTCGTGCGTGCATATTGTCGTTCTTTTCAACTGTTGATTGACGCTCGGATTTCTAGTATGAGGATTAATATAATACACGTTTCCAATTGCATGGGCATGTGATTGCATTTTACTTATCTTACGTTTTTTAAGAAATTCATAATGAAATAGAAATAGAATACAAATTAAAGTGGAACAAAGAGAGAAATTGGAGATAAAGATTTACTGGGACTGATATCCTTAATTAAATCCACTTAATGGTATGATTGCTTTTAAAGGCGGTTAGAAAAAACCGTTAACCACCTAGGACAGTGTGATTAACAATTTTAGGATTTGAGAAAACCGCTAACTCTCTCTCTCTCTCTCTCTCTCTATATATATATATATATATATATGAAACGATATCGTTTGGTGTTTAAATATATAAAAATATATATAAAACTCTAAAAATGACGTCGTATGTAGTAGGGTATTACAATATTAGCATAAAAACAACATCATTTTGGTCTTTTCTAATTTTTTTTTTTTTCTTCTCCTTTTTTCCTTTTAAAAAGCAGTTAATAGCAATTTTCATTTATTAAATAACTGCTAACTTGTGGTTATAAAATAACCACTAGCCATTTAGCGGAGACGGTTATCCAATTTTACTAATTGTCTAAGCAGTTGCGATTAGTGATTTTAGCCATTAACTTTATAAAAAAATAAATAAATAAATAAGTTATTTATCATTAGTGACGGCTATGATGTGCATATCAACAACGACGACTTTGTATAGCTATCGTTAATATGCATATCATTAACGAAGACTTTGTATAGTCATCACTGATATGCATATCATCAACGACGATATACTACAATCATTGCTAATGTACATATCATCAACAACAATTATGTATTGTCATCACCAATAGGATTGATATCAAGACAACCAAGGGTAATGCTGATAACTTGATTATAGCAACAAGAAGTCACCTCATGTGAAGCATTTCTAAGAGGACCTGTAATATTTTTCTTCGTTGATAGTAATAAAATGACTCTCAAAGTCGTTGCTAATGAGTTTTTAACAACGACATAAATGCGAAGACATTAAGGCCTTCAACTATGACTAAAAGTCATTATTGAAGACCATATTTCTTGTAGTAAAAGCATTATTAACAAAGTATATAGCGTTAGCGGTTGCTACAAAACCCAAGTAGTCTAACAACACGTATTATCAAGGCGAAATATTTCCCAAAAAGAACTATTGTATGGCAAAGTATATTATTTGTTCAAAAATCTCCTAGACCTTGGCTTAGGAGAAATACAATAGTACATGAGGAAAAATTTATTCACCCTAACCAAGTTATTTGAAGGGTTATAAAATCTCTTGATGAATATTGGAGAATAAACACTAAATATGATGAAAGTGAAGAGTAGCAAAGATTAAATTATTTATATCTTTTTGCTGGCCTCGAAATGAACATTGATAATTGTTTTTTATAATTTGAGAGCGATATTGTCTCAATTTAGAGTGACATTATCGTTTGAATTTGTATTCTGAGAAGGTACATTGACCTTTTTTAAAAAAATAAAAATAATATAAGACTTAATAGAAACCATATATAAAAATAATAATAATAATAAAATTAAAAATAAAAAATAAAAAAGAAGAAGAAGAAAGAAAGAAACCATAGCATTTTAAAAAATAATAATAATAAGGGAAAACTTCACTTTAGACCACCGAATTACCTTTAGACCCCTGAACTATTGTGTATTTTAAGAAGACTTGGTCCCAAAAAGTTCAAAAACTCTCAATTTGAACTCACTACAAAAAAATATGTGGTTTTTGACGTGGCAAACAGTAACTTATGTTTGCCACGTCAAAAACTTTTGACGTGTCTAAGAAAGCACGTCAAAAAAATTTTTGTTGACGTGTCTTATTTTTATACGTCAAAAAGTTTTTTTAATAAAAAAAAAATTAACAATAATTTTGATATAAACAAATATGCATAAAAAAAATTTTATGCCAATTAATGTTAATTGGCATAAAAAATTAATTTTTATTGTCATTAGTATAAATTATAGTTTATTATCATTAGTATATATGTATGCATGCGTGTATATATATATGATGCATGCATAAATTGATCAGTCTAATAATATTAATATGATAGCTACTCATATTATTTTTCTAAAAATATATGGGACATACTTGATACATTTATTTTATAAGACCTGCAAACTCATATGAACTCGACAAACACAATATATGCGGCCGGTTAGTTGATACATTTAATTTTATATCTATACATCTAGAATATTAATTTGTTTATTTATTTATTCTCTAATTAAGTTTAATTGGAGAGAATAAATATATATATGATAGAGTAAATACTATTTTAATAACATTTAAATAAATAAAATTTTATGAAAATAGTTTAAATAAGATAATATATATATATATATATATATATATATTATGTTTTGACGCGCCATGTGGCACGTTGAAACTTCGACGTGGTCATGCTTGGACACGTCAAAATGCATGGCACGTTGTGTTTTGACGCATCAAGCATGACACGCCAAAAAACAATATTAATTTTAATTATACATATGTATATATATATATATATATATATATATATATATATATATCAAAAATAATTTTAATTATGATATAAAAAAATATGTAAGAAACAACACTTAATGTTAATTGGCATAGAAAATTAATTTTGATTGGATAGGAAAATTATATATAGTTTATCATATTAGTATAAATTAATTGGTATATATATATATGATGCATGCTTAAATTGATCAGTCTAGTAATATTAATATGATAACTACACATATTATTTTTGTAAAAATGTATGGGTCATACTTTATACATTTATTTTGTAAGACCTGCAAAACTCATATGAACTCGACAAACACAACATATGCGGCCGGTTAGTTGATACATTTAATTATCTATACATCTAGAATATTAATTTGTTTATTTATTTATTCTCTAATTAATTTTAATTGGAGAGAATAAATATATATATGATAGAGTAAATACTATTTTAATAACATTTAAATAAATAAAATTTTATGAAAATAGTTTAAATAAGATAATATATATATATATTATAAGTTTTTGACGTGCCATGTTTGGCACGTCAAAAACTTTTGACGTGTCATGCATGGCACGTCAAAAACTTTTGACGTGTCAAGCATGACACGTCAAAAACTTATATTAATTTTAATTATATATATATATATATATATATATATATATATATATATATATATATCAAAAATAATTTTAATTATGATATAAAAAAATATGTAATAAACAACACTTAATGTTAATTGGCATAGAAAATTAATTTTGATTGGATAGGAAAATTATATATAGTTTATCATATTAGTATAAATGAAGTTGGTATATATATATATATGATGTATGCTTAAATTGATCAGTCTAGTAATATTAATATGATAGCTACACATATTATTTTTATAAAAATATATAAAACATACTCGATACATTTATTTTATAATACCTGCAAACCTCATATGAATTCGACAAACACAACATATGCTGTAGCACCCCAGATTTTTAAAGTCTTATTTTAGAGATATTAAATTGATGCTATGATTATATTAATATTCATATTAGGTAATGGCATTTACTTTGAGGTTGAGATATTTATTGATGATATTAGGTAATAATATTTATTCTTGAGGAATTTATTAGATCTTATGAATATTATTGGAATGAATATTGATTTGAGGTTATTATATCATGATGATGATTTTATATTAATTATTTTATTGGGAGATTTAAGAGATATGATAATTGATGATTGATTGGTATAATTTGGAGTATGATTGTAATAATTGGTGAAATAATAGGATAGTAAATGGAAGGTAGAAATAGGATAGGGTTGGTGGAATAGTATAGGGTTGGTGAAATAGTATAGGGTTGGTGGAATAGTGTAGGGTTGGTGGAATAGTATAGGGTTGGTGAAATAGTAAAGGGTTGGTGGAATAGTGTAGGGTTGGTGGAATAGTATAGGGTTGGTGAAATAGTATTTGATTTTCTCCTATAAATAGAACTCTTCTCCTTCACAATTTTCACAACTCATCTCCTCTCCCATCTCTTGCATATATTCTTCCTTCTTCCGCTTTTTACTCGGTCTTTCTTCTTTCTAAGAGT
>NC_081551.1:15533246-15699444 GCF_901000735.1 Corylus avellana | reverse complement strand
ATATATATATATATATATATATATATATATCAAAAATAATTTTAATTATGATATAAAAAAATATGTAATAAACAACACTTAATGTTAATTGGCATAGAAAATTAATTTTGATTGGATAGGAAAATTATATATAGTTTATCATATTAGTATAAATTAATTGGTATATATATATATATGATGCATGCTTAAATTGATCAGTCTAGTAATATTAATATGATAACTACACATATTATTTTGGATATATATTGGATGTTGGATGTTGGATATTGGATATATATTGGATGTTGGATGTTGGATATTGGATATATATGTGGAATATGGATTATATAGGTCGATTATTGATGTTGGATATATATTGGATGTTGGATATATATATATATATTAGATATTGGATATGTATGTAGAATATGGATTATATAGGTAGATTATGGATGTAGATTATGGATTATGGATGTAGATTATGGATTACAAATATTTGAATATTGAAATTATTGTAATTGGAATTGAAATATCAGGAATATTGGATGAAATATCAGGAATATTGGAATTATTAAAAAAAAAAAAAACATTTTTGACGTGTCAAACTATCTGACACGTCAAAAACCACAAAAATGTTTTTGACGTGTCAAAATGGCACGTCAAAACATTTTTGACGTGGCATTTTCACACGTCAAAAATGGTTTTTTGACGTGCCATTTTCGACACGTCAAAAAATTTTTGACGTGTTACTGTAGACACGTCAAAAACCCCAGTTTTTTGACACCTACCCTTTTAACGGTCGATAAACGTCAAAAACGACGCGTCAAAAACTAGCCCCATTTTTGTAGTGACTCATCAACTTTCAATTGCAATTAATTTAAACCCTCCGTTAATTTTAAAACGTTAAAAGTGATACAATAACAATTATACCTCTGACTTTTTTATAAAATTTCAAATTTATCCTTAATTTTAAATTAAAAATTTTTAAAAAAATTATTAAAAAAAAAAAATCACAAGGTAACCTACGATTGGGCCATCTTGTGACCCTTCTTCTTTTTTTTTTTTCATTTTTTTCAATTTTCATTTAAAAAAAAAAAAAAAAAAAAAGGAGAAATTGAAGTGTAATTTTGTCTTTTTAGGGATTTTAACTGCAAAAATTAACAAATGGATAAATTACATTAAATTGAAAATTCAAGAAATAAAATTAAAAATTTTTAAAATTTAAAAGAGTTTTTCAAATCGCACAATAATTTAAGGTCTTTTCCCAAGTTTTTTCCTAGTAATAACAACCCTCACCATGCGGAGAAACACAAACAGGCTAGCAAAAAGAAAATTACATTTGCAACAGTTGAGGGTTCACACACTGACACAAGATCTTCACATCAATGATTGAATTTTTTTTTTTTTTTTTTTTTACTTTTCTTTTGGCCAAAAATCAATTATTGATTCAGAACTAGAAATATTGCAAATGCGTCACTGCATTCAAAACAAGAAAGCAACATTCACATGCAGACAAGTTCTGTGACAACGTGACAAGCAGGGGATGGAGCCAGGAAGTTTGATGGGAGGGGACCAAAGCAATTTTTTTTTTTTTTTTTCCTTTTGGTTATCAGGATTTTTTTTTTTTTTTTTTTGGGGGGCGTGTAATGAACTAGTACTTTTTTCTTTTCTTTTTTTCTTCTTTTTCTAATCACTGGTACTTAAATACAATGGGGAATTGAGCTTAAAATTGTGTCATACTCTCCAATTAAATGTTTAAGTTCTAATAAACAATATCCTCAGTATTTAATAACTATAATATCCAAATTACAAGACCACTTAAATTAGGAATTGAGCTTATAGTACTAACCTCAAAAAATGAGGCCTGTGTTGAGTTATTTTGCACCTCGTTGATTAACATGATATTCTCATATAAGTGACACATAATCCAGGATCAAACTCCAATGAACTTTGTGCATTTTTTCTTTTGAAATAGTCAAGTATTGTATTTGACTTTCTCATCATCTACAAATAAATTTACATGATCATTTTGAGTCTTTAGAAAATAAAGAAAAAATATGTGTAGGTTAATAATGAACAAACTCACATGAATAACATAATCATCACATAGACTCTAAGTTAAACATTACACTTTTACCCTATATTATTATTCTCTTCCTACTCCATTGATCTAGCAACTTACCCCAAATTTATAATACTCATATTCACATATAATAATCAATATGATTATAATATGACATATTAGAACCTAAACCTCATGGGCATCAATTTCAATTGAATTCATGAAAGTCTAGGGTTAATTAACACTTTAAATGTAACTAACACATCCAATTAGCAATCCTAGTGTTCACATACCAAAAGCCCTAATTTAATTCATACTATACAAATTATGGTTTATGTCCATACTATAAACAATAGTAAAATTAAAGTTTTAAACCCATTAATCTAACAATCTAGATCTTAAATCATGCATAGAAATCCACTACACACAAAAGTCCCTAGTTAATTTTAGGAATTTAGCTTCTTACTAAAATTCTCCCAAATTCGGACCTAATAAAAAATTTCCTAAATCATTATGCTTTTAAACTTGAAATTCAATAGGTAGAACAAACACTCAAAGAGAAGCTAGAGATTTCTCAATGGCATTAGTTATAAAAACCCATCAAAAATTCTCATACAGCCATACCAAATCAAGAACCAGAAATCCTCACAGAAAAAAGATCCAAGATTTACATACTTACATAAATAAAATAACAACAACAAAAAACACAGAAATTTTCAAGTAGCAACAGGAATTTCCAAGTTTCCAAGCCGATAGCGAATCTATGAAGGAAAAAAAGAAAAAATCAACTTTTCATATTCTTAACCAAATTTACAAGCCAAACAATAGAACAAATTAACCAAAAGAAAACCCCAAGATTAACTTAAGAAGTAAGAACCAACCGGTGGAGGAGAGTTAGGAGGACCGAGACCTACCAATTTATTTTTGGGGGGGATCAGTATAAATTTTTTTTTTTTTTTTTACTTGTTAAAATATCTTTTTTAGGAAGTGGGGGAACCATCGCCCTAGTCGGTCCCCCCTCCCTCCGTCTCTAGTGACAAGAAACAAGTGATCATCACCTTCCCCTTTAATCTCCAGACTGCTTGCCATTTTGCTTTCGCCCTTGACTTCTTTTGGGTTGTGGCCAGCCGGCAGGTGAAAAGCGGCGAGTGTTTAATGAATATGAAGAAGATATCCACCATCCTCCTCTCTAGACCACCTGAGTAGCCCCGCTCGATGGCCTGGGGTGCAATGTATCGTCAGAATAAATGTCATGCTTGGTGGGATCGTACTTCTCGCCATCACCCCACAGCCCGTATGCCTCCTCGCCGTGAACGGCATCATCTCCAATCAACAATTCCTCGTCCGGCATGCGTAAAGGAATCACCAAATTTATCACAACGCAAATAACACTGGTCACCACAAGGTTCCATCCAATGATGAATAAGCCGCCCACGATCTGTTTGAGGATTTGCTTTCCGCCTGATCCTCCGTACACTCCTCCTCTGGAGCTTGTGATGGGCAAAAATAGCTTGCAGAGTTCGGGCTCTGCAAAGAGGCCTGTAAGGATTCCGCCCAGCAAGCCGGCCACGGCGTGGGTGTGAAAGACGCCGAGGGTGTCGTCAATCTTTTGGAACAGTTTCGTCTTCTTGTGTACGATCATCATGGTGAACCATGGAACACTGCCCGACAAAATTCCCATGATGATAGCTGCCCATCCCTGAACAAGACCTACATTGACGATAATATATGGTGTTTATCTAGCATACATCTCTATTAATTCAGTTAGCATGTTTCATTTATAGGAAAAAAAAAATCACTAAATAATTGAGCATGCCATGTAAGAAAACATTTCTCACATATAATTGATAGTTGGCTAATCATAAGTAAATAAAGTTAATTTGAGCGTCTACAAAAAGAAAACTACATTTACCCATTTCAATTTACCACTTAATTTGCAAAATCTTTCTAATATTTTAATTTAGTTAATTAATGTACTCTATCGATCTACTATTGAGCTTGTTACATCCCATTCGCAACTCCAAAAATCAAAAATAGTCTACACATTAAACAATTCTTGTAATAAAAATAAAAAATAAAAAAATAATAAAAAGACCGAAAAATCATTAAAAAAATGATTCTATTACTTTATATAAAACATTTTTGTCATTTTGGGAGCGGAAGAGGAATATTACAACCCTAATGATATGTTGACAGGGTATATTAACAAATTAAATTAAAAGATTAAAAAATTAATGACATTACAAATGGAGGGGACAAGTGTAGCTCCCATCTAGAATGATGGGGAGTTGGAGACCTATTGGCCAACTGATAAATCAGCTGGGACAGCCGTGGCTACCAAAATAGACACGTGCAAATTAAGGGTATAATAAAATCATCCTAAGTTTTGGTTGACTTTCTTTCCCAATGATTTAGCACCACATGGTCACTTACTCATGAAATGATAACTATATATGACGACTATTTTAATCGATGCCACATGCCAATATGTTCCCTCAGCTTGCAACACGTGATCTACGATCAACTAAAATTAAGCTATATATATATATATATATATATATATATATATATATGCGTGTGTTGGGGGGGTGTGTTTTGTATGGGTTTGAAGTTTGCCCTATAAGAATCAATACACACACAAGCACGAGAGGGCGCTTTTCATTGGTCTGGAGTTTGCCCTATAGGAATGAATACAAACACGAAGACCTAAAGTGATCCTGCTTTATAAGGATTTTTCATCATTAAAAAAAAAAAAAAACTAAAAACAAAAATTATATATATATATATATATATATATATATATATACTCGAGAAGATCATGCATTTTCTGTGAATGCTATGAAAATAGTGATTTAGGGAAAGTGACCAAACGCAAGGATTCCAACTGGAAAGAGATAATGAAATATCGACTTCGTGGGGAGTTTTCATGTGAAATGGCGCGGGAAAAGATTCTTTATTTCCGTGAATACCAAGTGGATTGACCCTAAATAATATAATATCATGAATTTGTTTATAAAAAGAAGAATCTCTAGTGTATATCACCTGCACCAGGTGTGATGCAAACGAGGCCGGTGATCATGCCCTGAACGGCGCCAATAACTGAGGGTTTCTTGAAGAAGATGACGTCGAGCCCTGTCCACACTAGAAGGCTGGTTGCTGCGCATATGTTGGTGTTAAGGACGGCCATAGATGAGTCAATGTTGGCAGCGTAAGGATCTCCACCGTTGAACCCAGCCCATCCCATCCACAACAACCCCGCTCCTGCCAGCGTCAGTATAACGTTGTTTGGTGGAAATCTCTCTCTGTCTTTTCTCGATCTTGGTCCAACCTGCGTATAATTAAAATTTTAATTTTGGAAGACAACATTATAAAAAAAAAATAATAATAAAATGAAGATAAAAAATTTATCTTTTAGAGTATTTTAAATTTTTGAAGGTCCAGCCGTCCTTATCTTCTTGTTACAAGTCAAAAATGTGATGGTCTACTCACAAATTAATGGAACGTGAGCTCAAGTGACAAGAGTTATGTAATAAATCATCCAATAAGGTTTAAATTTAAACCCAAAGCAATCGGAATTATTGTACCATACAGAGTTAATAGTAGTCTCACCAAAATAATTATAAATACTTTTTTTTAAAAAAAAAAAAAAGCATTTTTAGCATTAATCTTATTATTTTAACAATTCACTTTCATTATTTTATTTAAATATTATTTTTCAAAATTTTGTTTATTCTTTTTCTAACTATTAAGAGCATCCTCAATAAACTTTTTAAAATCAATTTTAACTCTCTAGCTATTCCCTTCTCCATTTTAGTGCTCGTCAAATATATCCCCACATTTAGAGATCGAACAAAATCATTTCTCTATTCTATTTTTTATATTTTTCTATTTCTCCTCACACTTTTTATCTCCCCCCACCTTTACGGGTTTGTAACTTTGTGAGGGTGCTTTTGAAAATAAAAAATGAATGAAGATAGAGTCTATAAAAGTGACATGTATTTCTTTTTTTTTTTTTGACATGTCCGCACAAGAGAAGGGGGAAGGGGATTCGAACTAATGACCTCCGCTTCATTAGGCGTAGTCCCAGCCGATTGAGCTACCTCTTGAGGACGTGTTTTTTTTTTTAATAACATGTGAGATGCACATGAGTTTTTAATAAAAATTATTTCAACTTTGTCCATGCTATTAAAAAAATATATGCGCATCATATGTTCAAGTGGACACATGTCACTTTTATAGACTAGGTTGAAGAAAATTCCTTCAACCTAGTTTGGAAGAAACTTTATCCGAATAAAAATTATATTTAAATAGAATAGAGTAAAATTTAGAGAGTTTATTATTTGGTACTTTTGTATAACGGTTAGTTAACTAGAAAAAGTAGATTTTTAGCTAAAATTTGGAGAAATTTTAGAGAGCTCATTGAAAATGCTCTAAAAAATAAAAAATAAATTTAAAAAAAAAAAAAAAAAAAGGAGAGAACCCATTTTTTATTCAATTTGTTTTTTTTTTTTTTTCAACAAATTGGCTTTTATTTTTTAAGCATTTTCGCGGTATTGTTTCACCAAAATAACAAAAAAATAATAATAATTTTAGTTAAACTGCTAATAGTGTTCTTAAAAATCAATTTAATTTCCACAACTTCTGCGGACATGAATTGGTCTAACATGTAAATTCGTATAATAGTTTATTAAATAGTATTTTTGATACTGACCCAATAAGCTGCTGTGAATCCAGCGATCCCGGAAGAAAGATGAATGACATAACCACCGGAATAGTCCATGACGCCCCAATGGAACAAGAATCCGCCACCCCACAAGCTGAAGGCTCCGACAGTGTAAGAGAAAGTAAGCCACAGTGGCACAAACATCATCCACGCCTTGATGTTCATCCGCGCCAGAAGCGACCCGGCCAAAATTATCAGCGTAATCGCCGCAAACACGCACTGAAACCACACCATCGTCGCCATGGGGTAGTACGGCGTAGCCATGGGGGTCTCCACTTCGCCGCTACCATAAAACTGCGTCGTTTCAGGCAGCGTAGCCCATTTGAGGAGGAACTTCTGCCCAAGCGCGGGCCCGGCTTTTCCCCAGAAGGGGAGGAGCTTGTGGCCGAACGACATCTTGTACGCCCATGTTACCCAGCAGATGACGACGGCGGCAAAAGCGTATAGAGCCATGAAAGCCGAATTCACCGCCCACTTCTTCTTGACAATGCTACCGTAGAGGATGACAAGCCCCGGCACGCTTTGCAGGCCGACGAGCGTGGCGGATATCATTTGCCACGCGTTGTCGCCTTTGTTCAGCCACGGCGGCACCGCCAGAGACGTGCCGGCTTGGTACGCCACCGGCAGCGGGTTTGGTGGAGCAGCAGCCATGGCGAACTGTTGTTTGTTTGTTCCAACGTTGCGTAACTGGCAGGTGATTAATGGGGTTTATAAGAAGACTAAGAAAGGGCGATGACTTTCTGTGGAATGATTCTGTGCATTTGCGGCTTATCATTTTCAATGGTATAGACTTCCTCCCGAATGCTCATCATGCATGATGCATCACAATTTTACAAGGTCAGAAAGGACCAAAACGGTGATGTGTATCTTGTCGTATTAGCCAGCTTGAGTGATCCATAGATATTCTCTCTTAGGAATCACTGACTAAATACGTGATCAGCGTGGAGCCGTGAATTTAGCGTGTTGTCCACACGTAGAGCGTGCTATTTAGCTTGAGTGATCCATAGATATTTCCATGGTGTTTTTTTTTTTTTTTTTTGTATTTTTCTAAAATTAATATGTGACTTTTATAATTATAATTGAATCAAAATTTAATAGTAATTTATCACAAATTAAAGGCACATTAATTTTGAAGAGACACAAAATCAACAATTTTTATTTTTTTTTTTGGTTTCTAGAGTCAAGTAATAAGAGACTGTTAATAGTACAAGGATTACCACAAGAAAATTGTTTGGGGATAGTGTATAACTTTCATTGACAATAAAGTCGTTTACAATTTGATTTCACAATTTTATAATTCGTAAAATAGTTAATAAAAATATGTCAAAAAACACACATGCACACGAAAACAATTGATTATCCTTAAGTAATGAATAATGCTAAAAACTACAATTTTTATCTCACAACTATTTTACACTGTTGATATGTCAATACCAACCAACCATTAGCCATCAGTCCTTTTTTAAAAAAAAAAAAAAAAATAGAAAAATCTAATGAATATATCAAAAGGAATATATATATCAATTGATTGTTAAATTTTTATGTGGATGAGAAATACTAAATACTCCAATTTTATTCCACAATATTGATGTGACCGTCCCAACCAAATTTTGAATTTTTTTTCTTTTAATGACGACTTATTTCAGGGTTGATTGTGACTATTACATCAACATTGTGAGATAAGTATAAGATAATTGTAAAATAAAAATGTAGTTTCTAGCTCTTTTTTTTTTTTTTTTTTTTAAGAGAAAGCTCGTTATCTTCTAGATAAATCAACTAGCATATCAAAATAACATCACAGATTCACTATACATTCAGGAATTTCTTCCAACCATATCATACATCAAGGAGTTTCTAGTATTATTTAGGGTCTGTTTGGGTGTACGTTTGAGATGCCTAAAAGTGTGTTTAATACTAAAAAAGTCTGTTTGAAGAAAAAAGTACTTGTTTGGTAAAACAAAAAAATTGAAAGCGCTTTAAGGACCCAAATTAACAGCTTAAAAAATGGCCAAAACAATCTTTTGTTAAAAGCTTAAAAATGAAGTTTTTGCCAAAAAATAGTTTTTGACTTAAAAACTCTATTTCTCAAACACAATTTCAAACACCCTCTTATACTTTATTATAGAAAAACGGCCTTTTAAACCTTCATTACAATATTAATTTCCATTCTAAGAAAGAAAATTTTTTGGATTATAATACATTTTTGGGTTAATAACTTTTTTGGTACCTGAGTTTGCATTTTTTTATTTTTTTCTTCATGAGTTTTAAAACCGTGCAAATCTAGTACCTAACCTATGGAAAAAGACAGAATCAGTACCACCCCCAGTGGGTACTGGGGGTGGCTCCTTGGTGCCCAAGGGGGGGCGAAACCACCCCCAGTGGGTACTGGGGTGGCCGAAACCACCCTCAATGGTGGTTTGGGGGTGGTTTTGGCCACTCCCTTGGCTCCATGGGGTGGCCGAGCCACCCCAAGTACCCACTAGGGGTGAATTCGGCCCCCCTTGGAGCAAAGGGGGTGGCCGAGCCACCCCCAAATTGTTTTCTTTTTTTTTAATTATTTTTAATTTTTTACGCCACGTGGCGTATTATGGAAGTGACACGTGCTAATTTTGTTGATTGAACTAACAAAGATACTAATTCTGCCATTTCCAATAGGTTGGATACTAGATTTACACAGTTTTAAAACTCAGGAAAAAAA
The DNA here is from genome assembly GCF_901000735.1 of Corylus avellana. Classification (NCBI taxonomy): domain Eukaryota; kingdom Viridiplantae; phylum Streptophyta; class Magnoliopsida; order Fagales; family Betulaceae; genus Corylus; species Corylus avellana. Next base: position 15,689,982 of record NC_081551.1, on the reverse strand, counting down.
AAATGTGTAAACTTATGTAGTAAAAAAATTATTAATCCTACAATTTTGTTTATAAAAAGATTTTGTCATAAGTCACACGATTTGGACAGATACTCAACTATATGGGTTTCGAGAAAATTCTTTTGTACAGGTCATTAGAATCCACAGCATCATAGGCAAACACCGACATTAATGTTCTTGTCTTTTATTAGTGCCTTATGCCATTGACATGTTCGGTATATACTGAACAAATATATATATATAGGAATCACTTTCATTCGGTCAACATCTTTATCAAATAAAATAAATCACCTGACGTTAGTTTTTTTTATTATTATTATTATTTTATTTATTAAAGTATATAAGATTAAATTTATTTATTCATATTTAGGATAAGTAATCATTTAACTTAATATCAAAGTAAAGGTCCAGAGTTTGAATCATATCTCCATCACTCATCTCACATCTTTATCAAATATATATAGGAATCACTTTCATTTGGTCAACATCTTTATCAAATAAAATAAATCCCCTGACGTTAGTTTTTTTATTATTATTATTATTAAAGTATATACGATTAAATTTATTTATTCATATTTAGGATAAGTGATCATTTAACTTAATATCAGAGTAAAGGTCAAAAGTTTGAATCATATCTCCATCACTCATCTCACATTTTAATTAAATATTTTACGTGATGGGCCTCACATGGCTTATTAAAAGGGAGTTCGATCCAACAATGCGGAGGCTTGGAAGGCAGTATTTTTTGGCTAAGATTTGGGCCTACGAAATTTTATTTTGGAAGGTGATGCTCTGGAGATAGTTCATGTTTTTCAAACGGAAGACCAATTATGGCAAAGATACTGGACTTTGATTGAGGATGCAAAGATTGTTTTGCACAATTTCCAGCCTTGGGTTGTAATGCATACAAAAAGGGAAGCAACTATGACGGCACACTTGTTGGCAAAGGGAGCGCTCCAAAAATCAACGTAGGAAATTTGGATGGAAAAATACCCTAACATTGTACATGCTGAAAGTTGTAATCTGTTGAGAATAATCCCACTCTATTGGCCCACCACATATACATCATGGTCCTCAAGATCAATAACAGCCCACCATAAGAATAATGGGCCACAACTTAAGTCAAGTTGAGGTAGAAGACCTAATCCAGGTCTAACTCCACCTCTTAGCCTATAAATATGTCATTACCCAAAGTATAAGCCTTATACTGAAATCTTGTGCATTGAGCATATTCTTCTCGCAAAAATTGACTTAGGCATCGAAGTAAGACCCTCCGACACCCCGCCAGCGAGTTCGCTTAACGATTTATTGTCTTGCAGTGATTCTAGGAGCACGAAGAAAAAAAATTGAAGATCAATGATACTAGAAGAACATGAAGAACGTACGGTTCACACCATGCCGAAAACTGTTCTAACATAATCTTTTTATGCTTTTGAATGAATGACGTTAACAAAAAAAAAAAAGCTTTTAGGATAAATAATTATTTATTAAAAGGAAGTTTATACTCACACATAAGGAGTATTAAAATATTTATTAAATTATTAAATTTACCTATTTCTATTAGCTTAACCACTTATGCCTTTAAAACAAGCAGTGATTTAATATAACACACTGCCTTAAAGGATATGATATTGTCCGCTTTAAGCCAAGATTGCACAGTTTTATTATTGGATTTACTCCAAAAGCCTTCATACCATTTAGAGAAAGAATATTCCATATAAACACATCATATTTTCTATACCCAAACAGTGTGAGACGTCACAATCACCACCTCTTGGGACCCAGCGTCCTCACTAGCGACCCTCATGGGCTTGTGCACTCTCCCCCCATCCCAAGCTAGGTTATGACTCTCATACCATATATAACACCACACCCTAAATGATATGAAATTGTTCATTTTGGGCCAAACCCGCACGGTTTTATCATTGGGTTTACCCCAAAAAGCCTCATACCATTTAAAGAGAAGCACATTATCTTTTCTACACCCAGGCAATGTGGGACGTCACATTTAACATTTTTTTTTTTTTTTGGGATAAGTAAACTACATGTTTAGTTGTTTAGGATTAAAAAAAAATAGTAAATGTTTTAGTCGGATACAAAAATTTTCGTTGGACAAGCCTTCCATATTCAACCGTTTAGGCTCCATTTGTTTCAATCTAAAATGTTTTCTGTCGGAAAATATTTTCAGCAAAAAACATATTCCCAAAAAATGATTTCCTGAAAAACATTTTACGGTGTTTGGTGTGTATGCAAAATCATAATTTACATATATATGTTAGTTTTATTTTTGTCTTGGTTGGATTCGAGTGAACAAAACACTTGTAGTTAACATGTTCGATTTAATTGTGCAGTGAGTAAATGAGTAAACGGTTGAATCTTAAGCCTCGTCTACAACTTCGTCTATAGCTTCGTCTACAGACCGTCCGGACGAGATGGCTGAACAAGAAAACCCAAGAGCCTCTTCTGCAAGCCATCCAGACGCGTCATGCTAGAGAATTAGGGTTTAGCCTTTTTAAGCTAGTTCTATCCAGACGAGCTTACTTCCCGTCCAGATCCCCCATGTAATTTAAGTCTATTTCCAAATAGATTTTGTGTAAGATTAGACTATGGGTCTTTATTCTGTATATATGGATCTCTACATATTTGTATAACCATGAATTCTGCATCTAGAGTTTGGTAGATTTGTGCTAAGGGAGTTTTGGTTATAGAGCGTTAATTCTCTCTCTTAGAGTAAGGATCGTTTGATCATCCTCGTTGATAAAGCAATTAAAATCAACCAGAGTTCCGGTGAATGGAGATCACGTAAAAGGAACAGTCTAGAGGTTCCAGGAGAACTACTACGGTAGCAGACAAGTGGGTCGCTTGTCTAGTACACAGGAGTGTCAAGTGCATAGGTTGTGTAAGTTTTCGACATTGAGTAATTTCTCATTATTCTACTGATTTAGTGATTTCTTGGGTTTGGCTACCCTGGTGAGGTTTTACATTATAGAGAGTTCTCTAAATGGTTTCCTCTTCGTAACCAAAATATCTGTGTCTCTTTGATTTATTACTTTACATATTTTGGTGAATGATTGATTGTGATTGTTTAATATTTTAATCCCGCATATTATTTGCATACACCTATTCAACCCCATTATAGGTGTCATTTGGAGTCATATTAGGTTTTTCAATATATATATTTTCATTAAATCATATTAAACTCTAAATTACGAAAAATGTCCCGACTATGTCTTAGAGGTGTCCTAACTGTAACGCTCCGTGAAAATCAATTAACTAGTAATTGAATCCATGGTTCGCCTCCCAGCCTTGTCCTTCATAGAATAAGACTCAGTAATCGTAACCTCTCCTAAGAGAGAGAATACAATGGAAAACTTTCAACCACAAGAATAAGAAAGCAATAACTAAATAACACAATCATGATAACCAGAGTAATGATAACACATCATAGCATAAATAGATCCTCAAATGTGCTGGTCAAAGACCTATTCATCAAATATATTACAAACCATAGGTAATTGTCTGGAAATAAGATAACAAGATCAACACCTAAGTTTAAGTAAAGCTAACACGATAATAATATCTATCATCTCCGCTTGGATAAATCCTCCATCATCCCAAATGGACTTGAGCCAAATCGGGTCCATGTCCTCAAAAATGACTCGAATCAGGTCCTTAGCCACCACCAATCGGTTGTCCGTATCCATCCTTATCTATGCTAGCTAAACCGCGCAATTATACATAATAGAAGGGAAAAAATAAAAGAGGGTAAGTCTAAAGACTTAGTGAATAAAAATGCACATAGTAGTATGGTACTTATGTCATTTAGTGATGAACTCTACTAATAGAGTATGCAGCATTTTGGTATGACAACTATTCATAAATGCAGTATAGATATAGTACATGCTATAATCATGTGAATCAATGATAGTTCAATTGTATGGTCTACCCGAAATATTACCCATTCTTAGCAGGGTTGGCGCTGTCCCAAGGGACCTGTAATACAATGTCGATGTCTCGACCATTATATGATACTCTCCATAACACTAGCAACCCGACTGAGTGTGACCTCGGGTGGCCTATGCTACTAATGATGTACGTCCTGTAATGACCTGCCCGTTAATGATGCACCGGTCACAAAAATAACCATTGGATCTAAGACTCATATATCACATCCACACACACATTTGACCATAGAGTTAATATGTACAGTAAGCCCATGGCCGTTATCTCGCACGTACCGGTGTGTCATATCATACGATGCAATTAGTCTTATCCGTATTTTACATGCATGCTTTTACAACCCTAACATGTCCGTTTTCTTGTTAAGTAGCACACTTTCACAAATGTAGAGTTCATAATGCAACAAAAATGTATTTCATGAGAGTTGTAAAGATGCATGTTTCGATACACAAAAATAGACGTGCAATGCAGAAAAGTAACGGCTAGTACCATATGAGTTTGTACTCACTTGGGTCGTATAAATGATCCGAAAATTTCTCCAAAAGGTCTAGGTTCTACAAATATGTGGAAAGCCTAATATTAGTCCTAAGTCCAAACTAAAATGAACCTAGAACATGAAAATAGAGCTATTGAACGACTAGCCAAAATGGTGTTCCCCTGAAGTGCTTTTGGGCGAGTGTTCAGGCTCGAGACCGAACGTTCGACCAGAGAGTTCAGGTAGAACTTTATTTGGTCCAATGTTCTCCTAAGCCTTCCTAAACTGGTTCTAAGGCTAAAAAAGGTTCTTTAACACTTCCTAACCCAAAACAAACATCTCCATGCAACAAGAACAACTCTAACGGGAAAGAAATGCTTATAACAAGATTAAGACATATACTTCTAAATTCTAACCACTAAGTTACTGTAAAACACTTGCTAGCATAACATCTTAATGAGAACACTAGAGAAAGATGATAGTTACTTCTACACAGCAAGAACCTTGACAAGCTTCTCCTTCTCCTCAAGAACACCAAGGAAATTATGTTTAAGGATCGAGTGGGGAGAGGTATTTATAGGGTAGAAAAAGCTGTGAGCTTTGCAAGAGTAGTTATGAAAAGCAACGAACGTTCAGTACTACAGTGCCAAGCGTTCGCGTACTATTTACCCAATGGTTTTAGGGTTGTAGTCGTATGCTTGGGTAATATCCATTGGTCAACCAAAAGTCAACGAACATTCGGCGGGTCCCCACACGAATGTTCGTGTACTATTTGCAAGCGAGCGCTTGCATTGTCCCAACACGCGCGTTCAGTCAGAATGTTCAAAATTCTCGAAATGACCCTCTAGCGGTCCCTAGTAACCCAAAAGTCCAATTAACCCTCTAACCAAGCTATCTTACTTAGCCTTGGTTAATTATTTAGGTCACTCCATTCTCCCCTCCATATAACACTTTCGTCCTCAAAATTTCAGGATAAAATACCAAAATAACAACACTTAAAAGGGGTGAAATGTTTACCTTTCGTTCGTAGTATCATCTGTATCATGCTCAGTGGGCTCCTAGACTATCTCCTCCCGTTTGCCAACTGGCATTACACCATCCTCAAACAACTGCCGAAAGTCGCCTCGTAAGTCGTCTAGCGCATCATACTCAATGTTGCCCACATTGTACCAATTCTCATCAATCTCGACACCCAAGTTGATCAACTCACAAAATAATTAATTCCACATGCAATCTAGATCAATGGGTATCTATGGCATAACCTTGTAGAAAAAAGCAAACTCTTTTTTAGTCGACTATTCCATTACCTAAAACAGGAATAGGTATACTGTCCAAATATAATCTTTGAGAAAAGTAGTCATAAACAATCAAGTCTCAAACAGATGCGGATAATAGTTTTGCATGTCCTGCTCTGCTTCATATGATGCTTCCTCGATACCATGATTATGCCACAATACTTTAACGATGAGAATCATTTTGGTATGTAGCACTTGCTCCTTTCGATCAATGATCTTCACCGGCTCCTCAGTGTACATCAATCCCTCCTGGATCTCTAATGGTTTGTACTCTACTACTACGTCTAGGTTAGCAATGTATTTTCTCAACATCGAGACATGAAAAACATCATGTGTTCCAGCTAAGTCTAGAGGTAAGGGAACTCTGTATGCCTTCCCACCTTATGAGTGATCTCGAAAGGTCCAATAAATCTAGGGTTGAGCTTCCCCTTTTCCCAAATCGCATCACTTCCCTTATTGGTGATATCTTAACGAACACACAATCTCCCACTTCAAACTGCAAAGACCATCTCCGATTATCGGCATAGCTCTTCTGCAGACTCGAGGTTGCACTCATCCTTTGCCTGATGGTAAGCACTTTGTCACGAGTATCTTATATCAATTCGGGCCCCAACGTTTGTCGCTCACCAATGTTGTATCAATACAAGGGTGACTGACACTTGCGTCCATAAAGTGCTTAATAAGGTGGCATCCCAATAGTCGTCTGGTAGTTGTTGTTGTAGGCAAACCCAATGTAGGTACTGAATCCAACTACCCTTAAAGTCCAATACACAAGCTCGTAACATGTCCTCCAGGATTTGGTTAATCCGCGCGCGCGCACACACACACACAGAGATATATATATATATATATATATATATATATATAAAGTATTTTTGGGTTGAACTAGCTCTGAGGTCTGTGTGTTGAACTTCTTGGGTCATCACAGCTCACATGTTTGACCAATTCCAGGCCCAACACATTTCACTCAAAAAAAAAAAAAAAAAAAAGGTACATGCAAGGTGAGTTGGGTTTGGTTGGCATATTTTAGATAATTGAACTCTTTTGTTTAAACCCATTGTATTTTAAAATATTATCTTTTAACAAAATATTAAAATATGACTCTGTTAATTTTTTAGGAATGCATGTTAAGGTCTATGTAATTCTATAGGAGGAATATGGCATAACTTTCATATGATTATTTATAATTTATGCCATCATATTAGAGAATAAATTGGCATGCCTATAATTGCATAGTGATTGTTGAACTTAATGGAGTATATATGGTGGAGTATAGTTTTTTTTTTTTTTTTTTTTTTTAGACTCTACCCATACATAATTTGTGTTAAATGAATTAGAGGTAATAATGTATTACTTGTGACACGGGCAAATGAAATGATAATGTTCTTGTGTAACATGACCACCTTTGTTAAATAATGTGAAATGTATTGTGAATGAAATCAATAGCATGTACATACTAGACTCTACAAACGGACCCTCCAACCCAATTTTATGTTTAAGTTTCCATCTTGGATCTGAAGGTTACTATGACTGCAGCCATCCACAAATGGTGGTCACACTCTACAACATCACTAGTTGTATGGATCAGTTGGGGTAAGACCCAATTGAGCAACTAGTTGTAGCTGGCTATGCACCTTGCCCGGGGCACTAGGTTGTACTATATGTCATCTACAACGCACAAACCTTACCATGGAAGTAAATGTGATGTCTCAAATATTTATAATAAAAATAAATGAATTTATCTATAAAACACTCGCTATTTTAAAATGGCTTTAATCAGTTTCTATAAAAATCCAAATATCAATTATAATTTATCTTCTGATCGAACGTTCAACCATGGACCACTGAACGTTCGATGAAAACCCTAGAACCGAATGTTCAATACTGTTTGAAAAGCAAATTTAACCTATTAGTCATATCTTTCAATCTTATCCACACACGCTCCCACTCTTTAATAAAGCCACCCACCCACCTTCAAACACCATTCATTTCCCATGATGCACCACCATTCCAATTCTTGAGAGAGATAGAGAGAGAGAGAGAGAGAGAGAGAGAGAGAGCTCCTATAAAGACCATCCTCTCCAAGATAAGCCTTGAACCTCAACTGTAATACCCCGATAAAAAAAAAAAAATTTATTATTAAAAGATTTTCTACAAGGAAGGGTTAAATGATCTATGAAAGACTCGGTTTTATAATAAAGAACCTAAGACCATATTTATAACCTAAAACTTCTTAGGCGTTTTGAAGCACAAACCCGAGCTTAACCATTTCTATCCGAACATACGCTAGGGTTACCAGACGTACGCTATTGTTTTAGTAGAGGATGTATGCAAGGGGACTACTGTACGTACGCCTACAAAAAGTACAAGGATGTACGCCTGGAGACCACCAGACGTACACTACTTTTTGGAAAACCACTGGATAATACCTATACGTACGATACACCCTTTGGACCATTGAGTAAATAGTACCAGACGTACGCCCCAATAGTACCGAACGTCCGCTACTTTTCAGAAGAGTTGGTAGCGCCCTCAGTTTTTCTGGTTTATAAATACCCAACCTCCCATCGCCCTTCAAACATATTTCTCGCCTCCAGGCCCTCTGAAACCCCTTGAGGGAATATCTTTGTGAGTTTTGTGACATGAGAAGGAAGGAAGGAAGCATTTGTGTGCATTCTTGCCAATTTCCAAGGTAACCCTTTCTCATTATATGCTTTCACTACTGTTTTTATTGCTTTCCGAAGTGTTGTGAGTTTCAAAAGATGTTATGTTAAGCTCTTTACTCTTTTCCTTACAAAACAAGAGATGTTATCAAAATAGTTTTGAAAGCATCTTTGATTCCTTTTATTGCATGATGTTAAGTTTTCTTGCATTGAATGTGTTGATCCCTTAGCCTAGAAGGAGATATGGTAGCCTATAGATTTTATAGAAGCCTTAAAACACAGTTTGGAGCTTTACACGGATGACCTAACTTACTGACCAGACGAACGCCCTTGAGCTCGGACGTACGGTTAGAAAGCCAGGCACCAGCCCTTAAGCCCCACTCATGTGTATTTTAAAGTCTAGCAATCCTTTTGTTAGATAAGGCTTAGTATTTTACTCGTAAGGCTCCTCTAGAACTACGCATAACGATGTGTCGTGTTGCGTTATAGCATAGTTTAGCAATGTCAAAGGATTCAAGCGAGCGTACAAGGTAAGTAAACACTTACGAACTCTTTCCTTAAAAACATGGGATATGTCAATTGACTGACTACGAGTATGATATAAGCATGTCTACTTTTCATAATAACTTGATAACTGCTTTATCAACTGATTAATAAGATGCATCGTATGTCATAGTACACCGAAACGTGTTGTATAATGGCCATGGGCTTGCTATATAGACTTTATTTTATGGTCAAATGTGTGTGTTGTTATATAGGCCTTGGATCCAATGATTGTTTAGTGGCCGGAGTGACCTTAACGGGCAGTCACTACATGACCGACATCATTAGCGGTGTGGGCCACCCAAGGTTGGACTAAGTCGTGCCGCTAGTGTTATGCACGGTAGCGTACGTTGGCTGGGGCACCTGCATTGTATTACAGGTCTCTTTGAACAACGCCAACCCTGCTGAGAATGGGTAATATCTCGGGTAAACCATACATGAGAGTTATGAACTATAAAGCATTATTCTTCCTGCATTAAAATACTTAGGCGATTGCCACCGGTAGTACACCACACTTTTGAAAACCAAAGTGCTATTTTATGGTGTATTAACGGAGACAATAGCTCTTTCGAATGTTTACTAAATTGCACATTTATTTATGCTTAACTGGACTCATATCTTACCTAATTGTGCGGTTTACTTACTAGGTTGTTAAACTTACGCGGTTATTATCCCTTTTAAGATGTTTGCACTAGAACCTAGGAATGGCCCGGTTGCCACTACGGACCTTGCTTAGAACCTGCTTATGGTCAACAGGTTTGTGTATTATTGTTACTAGTTGCTCCATGTCTTAATCTTAGGAATATGCTTGTCCATTTTATGATTAGATAGTTTTTCTTAGATTTATATCACCTTCCTATACATTAACTCTGATAATGCTTAGAGGTGTGATTCCTTATTTAGCCACAAGTTGGCTTAACTGGGGTAATTGCCAGTAACCTTGCCAGGTTAGGCATGGCTAATTTTGGGGGCGTTATATCAACTTGTTTTCATGTTGCTTATATTCTACACACTCGATTTGACATGCTTTATAAAAGCTTTAAACATGCTTTAATAGTTTGATAGAATTTCCCATCTTAAAAGTAAATAATTTTCAAAGGAATGATGAAAACACTCTTGTTTTCTAAATTTTGTCATATAGATATGATTTAACATGTTTCTATTGACATATTAAGAGCTTTGGTTTGAGTATGATATGTGTTAGGTAGGAGTTTTAGGGTTTTGCATGCATTTTGGTACTCACGAACGTTTGAAATCTGCTCACCGAACGTTTGACTATCATAGATCGAACAATCGATATCGAGACCAAACATTTGGTAGTGTCCATAAATAAATAATTAGGGTTTTAACGGTAGTTTAGCGTTGCACGCATAAAATAGGTCATCGAGGTACTGTGACTAATGCTAGACTATGTTTCACAGTAGCAGGTGAGTCTGATATGTCAAAATATGAGGATGAATGGATAAGGTAAGTAAATACTTATAACTGCTATAAATAAAAACTTGCGATATGTCAGCTGACTAAGTATGTGTATGTTATCAGCCTATACTTTTTTATGGAAATGAATAAATGTTTAACTGAATAAATAATAATTGCATCATATGACATGGTACACTGGTACGTGCGGTATAATGTTCATGTGGTTACTATATGGGTTTGATCCTATGGTCAAAATGTATTTATTGTTTATATGTGGGCTACGATTCAATGGTTATGTATAACCGGTGCAACCATGTTTGGGCATATGTGTGGTCCGGCCACCCCCAAAGTGGCCATGGTGGTTGGCCACCCTTTTCTTTCTTTCTTTCTTTTTTATTTTTTTATTTTTCATTTTTTTTATTTTAATTATTTAATATTTTTTAGTTTTGTAATTATTCGTATTTTAAAATTTTCTAATGAATTTTTTTTTTTTTTTTAAATTGTCACGTGTCAACTTTTCATTGGGTTGACATGGACTTTCGCCAATTTTTTTATGGAAGTTAGACGGGAGTATTAATTCCGTTTTAATCAATAAGTGAGGTACCTTCTATGATACGAAATGAAACTGAGATGGGTAAAAATAAAGTTGTTAAACCACATGAGGCAAAAATGTATTTAACCCTTAATAATAATTATTTATATATGCAAGGTCCATATATTGCATTGAATATGATTGAAGGTGTGAATAATTAGATTATCACATATAAGATCTTAAACCATAAACTTTACAACTGATAAATTATTGTCCGTAGTTGGTAATGAAATTTGACATTCTATTTGACAAGATTATAACACATTAATCATGATGATTTATCTTGATCATGTAAAGTAGAGACTTCATAATGATGTGTTGGTGCATATAGAATGCACTTAACGGATCACATGAGTTGCCATTCTTTTATAACTCTGTCAAAAGAATGATGTGAAACTCATGACTATTTATAATATTGATTCTAAATTTTGAGATGATCGTGAACTCAAATGCAAAATGGAGGCCACTTTGATACGCTTAGGAGTGACATCCTCGAAAATTAAAATCTTGGTATATTGGGTGATCACATGTAGTATTATGATGTACATAATCCCAACAATAATTTAGACTGATTTTGATGTAGTCTAGATCTACTTTGTGGTGGTAATAAATTTTTGTGTAATGTTTTAAGTTAATGCGATGATTTTTAGTAAATGTCTAATTGTAATGATTAATCTTGATAAAAAAATTTTTTTTTTAAAAAAAGTCATATTTTCACGGCTTTGTATTTTGATCTTGAGGAGTAGAGTAATCTCTTTGAGTTATTTACCTATTAAATAAGCTCGTGAAGGTTACCATGACACTGTGAATTAATTACTAGCTAATTAATTTTGAGAGTGTTACAAATCTAATATTAATAATGAAATAAATCAAGAAATACATGGACAATAGATTCTTTTTATTTTATTTAAATGGAAAAGAGCTATTTTACGGTCAGAATTTAAAGGTATTGCACCTAACGGTTTTTATTTTTTATTTTTAGAAAGGAAATCCATATCAGTCTCATTCATAGAAATCATCATCAGCATAAAGCTTTTACAAACAACCATAGCTAAAGCTACGAGGTTACAAACATCACAGATAACGTATTACATTACAGACCCAAAACCAATCCACTAACTCATGACTAATCTACATGTTAAAAATCAGATTTATGCCAAACAAACTCACACTAATGCATAGGTAGTGCTTATTCCTCGAAACTAAGGGTAGACAAACCCCCAACCGAAACTCTTCCTCCTCAACCCGAAAGCTAGGCATTCACATCCACAGCCCAAAGGCCTGGACCATAGCAAATAACCCAGAAGGCATCACGCATGCAAAACAAGAGGGGAAAGAGCCTTATTACAAGCAAAAAACAGGGACTAAAACAGAAATACAAACAGAATAGAAAAAATCAGACAAACAACAAATGGAAACCAACAGAACGGGGATAAAATCGGAGAATCACACTAAGCAGGAAGCGGCAGTTGGAAGGAAGCCGATCGCGTGCTAGTCGGAAGCTGACGTGGAAGGTGGCATTGGAGCTCATCGCGAGGGATACGAGGAAAGACCCGACAGCAAATGGTGGGTGGCAGAGTAGGCACGGAGGAGATCGGCGTTGCACACAAAACAAACTAGGGGGAGGAGGGTTTGAGTGAATCCCTCAAGAGCATCACCCACAAAGTGTGACAAACAGGCAAGGCAACAAAAACAGCACACCAAAATACACGACAAAAGATAGACATAAAGGAAAAGAAATAAAACAACCAGAAATGAAATAAAAAAACAGCTAGAGAGAACCGAAATCAAACCATATCCGAAGAGACGGATCCAGTGCAAAAGGTGTGATAGGTACTGGCGGATCCGGGTAGCAAGGTGGTGGAGCACGCGTCGAGGTGGACCAGGCGACATGCAGTTGATCGGGCAGGACACGAACCAGAGCCAAACCCGACCTAACAACAGGCGCAACGGATGGAGAAGGGCGGAAGATCGACCTCCAAAAAGCCCTAAAATCAGAAAAGGGGTGGAGAGGGAAGGAGAGGAAGAAAATGCACAAAGAGCAAGGGACATCAAGTAAATAGGGTAGCTCTAGGGCGGGGGGAGAAGAGGATGAAGGGGAGGAGGGGGAGGGTTCTCCCCCTCCGATAGTGCTCTCTACTATCAAAGAACGCCCTCATGGTGACTATATTGTCACGTCATTTAATATATTTAAATAATAAATGTAATAAAATTATATATTGAGCCATTTAATTTAAAATGGAGAGATCATTGTCCTAGTTATAACGGTAGAACTTGGACATCCCTTTTCAAAGCAAGGAATAAAACATTTTAAATTTTTTCCTTTATAAATTTTTATTATTTTTTCAAGAAGTGTTAGACAAAATCTTCACCCTGTTAACTGCTAAGTTTTGGTGAGAAGACGGGTAACGCTAACTTTCCCACAACGCTGACACATCCAGAAAGCAATGGCCAAGATTAATCTGTATTAGTACTTCACAGTTACTCTCGTCTGTGCGGATCCCTCAGATGCTATTCCTGCAGAGAAATTTCGAAAGGAGCATCCCTTTTATCAAGACCAATTCCATGTAACCGCCCTTGATTTTTCTGCAATATCCGAGCAAAATTCAATTGCGAAATCTTCACATGCCTCTACTGCTTTTGGGTTTATATTGCTGGGTTTCTTGGTTTTTGATTTCATCGATAGATGCATTTGGTCCAGATCCACATTTAACTGTCATTCTTTGTGAAACCCTTAAAAGATAGACTTGTTTAATGTGCTTTAATCAATGAATTGTGTGTAAGGTAACTGTTTGAGATGGAATACTCAATTTTGTTTTGATAAGACAAAAGGGATAATGAGTGTATCATTATTATCATCTGGGTATGGAACTTTAAGTTGAAAAATGTAAATCTATTTGGATTTTGATTTAGTAATCAAAACAAATTTGGACTTACTCGTTGTTGGTTCTGAGCAGATCTTATACATGCTTTTGGGTAAAAATTTTGTGCAGTATTTTTCACTAGGACAGTCTATTAGGTTGTTTTCCCACATTCTTCATGATGATGATGAAATTATTTTTAAGATACGAGAAAATCCACTTTACGCCTTGAAGTTTTTGGAATTTTTTAATTTGAACCCCAAAGTTTAAAAATTGGCAATGTACCCCCTCAATGTTTCAAAAATTTTCAATTTAAACCTTCCGTTACTAATTCCCATTAAATTGGACGAAATTTTTTTTAAAAAAGCCTGAGGGTAATTACGTAATATTAGAGATTTCCGTCCAATTTGATGGAAATTAGTAACAGAAGGTTTAAATTGAGAATTTTTGAAACATTAGGGGGTATATTGTCAATTTTTAAACTTTGGGAGTCAAATTGAAAAACCACTGAAATTCCAGGGGGGTGAAGTGGATTTTTTCACTTTAAGATATCTATTTTTCTTTCATTTGGAAGATAATGCAGAACCATCTTTGTGGAAGAATTCTTGTGTCACCCTCTATTTTTTACCATTCTTCCTCTGTATAACCATAGTTGTTCAAGCAAGATTGTGCCCCTCTGCTCTTTTCAATGAAATTAATTATTTATCAAAAACAAAAAAAAAAGTGTTCAAGCAATATATCGCATGCATTTCTATCAATAGTAGTAAAGAACATGTTATCCATATTTTTTCAGTAGCAGATAAAGTAATTTTTAACTAGTATTTTATGTTGCCATAAGTTTGAGCTCTTTCTTGAACTAAGCTATCATTTGGGTATCATCTTCTAATTTGTCTTCATGAATTTCCTTTTAATGTGGAAGATTTTCCATTTGCTAGTAACAAGGTTGTACATTATATTTATTTGTCTATATTGTTTAAACTTTAAATATCAATTAGCAGTCATATATAAAAACTAGTTAGCTAGTGCAAACATTATATTGAGAGAACAATATCACGGTATAAAGGGAAAGAATCCTTAAAACTTCCCCTCCCTCCTCTTCCCCCAGTCTTGTATCGCATTCAAGAAAAATAATATGTATGCTCAATGCAAAAGAACAAGGATAAATTCATTAATTTTTTTAAAAAAAATACAATGGTCAATACACCATCCTTAACATATAGCCCTTATGCTCTATTATTAGCATTATTTACAGATTTATCATTAATGAACCAGTAGCACTAGTATTTGGTTTTCTAAATGTGCAATTGCTCTCTCTTTCCAGGTATTATATACTATAGCAACCAAAACCACTTTTTAGGTACACGTTATGCCAACTCACCTTATTAATCTCCATGATCCTTTCATTAACCAACCAAGTAAAACTATGCTCCATGTAAACACCAAGTGGACATAACAAAAATACACAAAGTATGTAAGAGAGAAATAGACTTTTGATTTCTAGCGAACACACTCTAGAGAATTCTTACAACTTTGAAATCAGACTAATTTTCAAGGATAATCACTTAATAAAGTTTTCCCTTTTGTTGGCCCTTTAATTTTTGCATCACATACCTTAATAGACTGTCTTGAGAGTAGCTTTTCCTTTATTTCCATTATAGAGAGAAAGAATGTTCCATAACTGCTGAGGAAACCCAATTAAATCAGTGCAATTTACCATAGATTGGTTATGGTTAACAGCATTTCATGTATCACTAGTGTTGTAAGCTTCACTTGAAGAAGAAAGTCGAGTAACAGGATCTTGTTATTACTTTGAGCGATCATTTGAACAAGAATACTGATTCCACTTATTGTTAAACTCCTGGTCTCATTCTTAATTTTTCTAGCCATTACCTGCAAGAATACAACTACCTTTGCACACGTGTGTAAATCAAACTCAAAGCTTGGGACTGCTAGTTATCATGCTTGGGTTTACCAATAACATGCTTAGGTTTACCAATAACATGCTTAGAGCATGCGTTTTTGACTTGACAAACTAGACATTATTGAAGGATGCCCAAACACAAAGTGAAATATGATCTCTAATAAAGTCCCGACAACTTAGATCAACATTGTACTAATACCACTATATAATGGTTACAAAGATGACAATCATGGTCCTAAAATCACAATGTTAAGATATAGATTCTTAAGATAGTTGTTTTTCATTTTTTTTTTCTTTTTCCTTTTTTTTTTTTTTTTACTAGAGGTTCTATAAACAGGAACTTATGAATGAATAAGGATTCAGATATCTATTTTAGATGGTCTTCCTAATTTTGGCTATCAGATAGTATAGTCTTGAAATGAATTCAAAAATTGTCTTTTACTTAAATTTTACTTTTGATTTTCAAATCCTAAACATTGCTAATAACAACCCTTTAACTTGAGGGATCACCTTCAAGTTCTAAAAATCATAATAGAAATATGAGTGAGTTAATGCCCAAGAACTGGCACGGATAATGAGTTTCAAAAAACATATTTTTCATTATAGAAGTAATTTCATAAAACATGCTATAATATAACAATTGTCAAGTAGGAAATATTCAGTCATTTTCAATGTGAAAACATAATGTGAGTAATTGAAACAATGCAACATTAAATAAACATATCACAAATTATTTAACATCTACTATAGCATATTTCCAAACCAAAAACAAAATAGAAATTTTATGCCAATGCCACATAAAAATAAAAAATAAATAAATAAAAGTAGCATACATGCTATTATGTCATATAGATGCCAAATAGACGTCACACAAGCGCAAGTTCATGCATATTGGTAATCACTAATGTGACATGTTCATTAAACGAAAGTTCATACAGATTGGTAATCATTAGGGTCACATAGACCAAATTCCTTGGGCATAATGGTAGAATCACAATGAGCTCTCAGATTTAAAAGATAGTGTAGTTTAGATGTGAAGAAAAACACCTTGAGGGGGATGAATAGGTGTTCCTAAACAAACATTGCCAATTAAAATTAAAAGAAAGACAAACCAAACAATTTCAATCATACAAAAACTCAAAAATAAATGTAGTAAATAAAAAGAAAATATATGATGATTTTTGTTGACGAAGTGAAATTTTTTTGAAGAACTCTTCAAAAGAAAAACCACTCTAGGGGCAATCGGCCACTAGAAAATTCCACTGTAGAAGAAAAATCTTACAACTTGTTGAAGTACTCACAAAACCTTTGTAGACTCAAAGCTAAGCTTATAATCTCGTATGTGAAGCACTTGATCTCAACTCCTAAGCAACTCTAGAACTTTGACCTTCTTATACAGTGACTTTCCATGAACGAACTCGTTCGATCTTTGGAACTCTGACTTCGATGACTCATTGGCCAAACCCATCATTCAAGATGATTTAGGATTTCATTGTGGTTTGGGAACAAGGAGAGAAGCAACAATGAAAGTTCAGGCTCTCTCTAGGGTTTTTAGGATTACCTCTCCCTGAAGTCGTGCAATACAAATATTTATAGGTAGGACAACATATGGTCCTTGGCAGAGAATCTGGAATTAAAAAGAATTAAATTGTTGCAAACTTGCTCGAGCAACTGTCACACGAGGGTCAAGTGAAGTTTTGAGTTTTACATGGTTAAACCTCTGAACTTGCATGCTCGAGCGAGGGTCAAACGAGTCTTCATAAAGTGCAAATTTGAACCAAATTTCAAATTGGACTCAATACTACTACTCAATTACAAGCCAATTTACCTTGTTTTGACACAAGTATTTCCCAATTAAAATGCAAAGCCTAACAAGATTTGATATGATAAGGCCCTTCCTTGTATTGCTTTCTTCTTATGGACTGCAACAAAAGGTGGAATCCTCATTGTGGATAACCTTAGCAGGCGGGGGTTTCCTCTTGCTAACTAGTGTTGCCTATGTAAAAAGAATGAGGAAACTATTAATAATTTTTTCATCCACCGATAGTATATTGCTGATCTCTGGCACTTGGTTCTTATCATATTTGGGGTTTCTTGGGTCATGCCCAGTAATGTCATAGAGCTACTTCATTGCTTGAAATTTCAAGGGTGGGCACACCCCAAAGGGGCGATCTAGAAAGTTATTCATGGTCTCTTAACTTGGAGCATTTGGAGATAAAGGAATCAGTGTCTCTTTGAGGAAAAAAAGTTCAGTGTGCTTTTTGAAAAATCGTCCTTTTTAAGATCTCTTTTGGATTATGTTATTGTAAATGTACCTAATTTTGGCTCAAAGAATCTAGTAGATTTGATTTTTTTTTTTATTTTAGAGTGTACCATCCTTTAGGGTATTCTTGTATGAGGGCTTTGCCATTTTCTTTCAATAAAATTATTATTATTCATAAAAAATGACAAGTTTCAAAACTTATTTCCAAATAATTTCCCAAATAGCCTTGTATAAGATGAAGTATTTTTTCAATAAGCAAAATTCTAAATGATTCGTCAAATCCATCATTAATTGTCCGGATCAAGAATGCTTTTACATGTTCTTATTCACTTCCCTTTTTTTTTTTTTCTTTCTTTTTTTTTTCTCTTTGCAATAGTAAAACAATGTTTTCCATGTTGATTTTTTTTTTCACATAAAATCAAGTGACAATGTTAATAATAATTTTTTTTTGATAAGTGTATGGTTCTATCAACAAGAGATGCTCTCATGCAACAATTGTTTATTTCAAAAAAAAATCCATTAACTAGCTATTTATCTTACTCATAAGCAAATTCTAAGAACTTTTTCAAATGATGCAATTGAAATCAATCAGGGTTTAACCAATAACAAGATCAATCTATTGAAATTGTCATCAAGCTATAAACTACTATAGCATAACCATAACATAGATAGCAAGTTTGCGAATAAGTCATCGGTTCATAAATTAGGGAATATCCTGTGTAATCCTAAACAACTCTAAATATATTCATAAACCCTCAATTAAAGATAATAGTGTCAGTCATATGGTCTCAGTTTCATGAAGTTGCATGTGGAGAGGAGTTTCTTGATCATTCAATTCCTTGGTCACCGAAGAGGGATTGTTAGTTTTATATTTCATTGGAAGGAATTGAGGGGTATCCTAAGTAGTGTACATGGGTAAGGTCAATGTGGCATGGTTGTTGACCACTGTGGAAGTGTTGGTCCAAGGAGTAGGGTTGAAGGAGTTTGTTAAATAGTCAAGGTCTTGTGTAAGGCTTTTATCTCACAAAGTTGTTTTAATATCTAGCGTAGGCAGAATATGGGGGGGGTGGATGAAGATGCTTCATGACAATTCTGGATGGTCGTATAGGGAGGGGTTGGAGAAGTTGTTCCGTCGAGTTACGAAAGGTGGTCGCTTTTCCTGAGCTGTCATTCGAAGAGGGGAGCAAAGCCTTGTCTTCATGTTAGTCTCCCAGCAGTGTGCAGTCAAACGACTTGGGTGGCTTTTCATTGGTACTAGTAGGTAAGGTTTTGGTGGAAATTTGTCTACAATTAGATATCCATTTGTTGACATTGTGTGCTTGAGAAATTTTGAATTGGATGCTAAATTAGTTCTTGTAGCGGTAGAGAAGGTCCCTGTCACTAGTTTGGGCCCTTAGGTGTTGACACAACTCCTAATATTTTAGATTGGGCTATCGTTGTTAAAGGGGGGAAGAGCATTCTTTTGCCGGAATTTTTTCCTTCTTTTTTACGTGGTTGAACAACTGAAATCCTCCTTTTTGGTCTAGAATTGATAGGTCTTTCGCCGCTTTTGATTGGGAAATCCATTTTTTTGAATTGTTTCAAAAAAGGTTGCCTAGACTTTGTTCGGATCATATCCTCATTCTTCTCAATTGTAAAGGTGTTCATGTTGGTAGAAGATAGAGGTGTTCATGGTGGTAGACGATAATCTAAGTTCAAGAATATGTGGTTAAAATGAAAAGGCTTTGTGGATAGGGTGAAACAGTGGTGAACTTCTTAGTGCATTCAAGGCTGGACTCACAAACTTAAGGCTTTAAAAGCTGAGTTAAGAGTATGGAATGAGGAGGTGTTTGGTAATATGAAGAAACAAAACAAAGCTTCTTTTGGATGAATTACAAGTTCTTGATGGTTTGAAGGAAGAGAAGGCTTTATGTGATGAAAAGAGGCAGGACAAAGTTGTTAATGATATGGGGAAGGCTACTATTTTGGGGTGAGTTGGAGGCAGAAGACGAGGGTGTTTTGGTAAAGAGATGGATACAAATGCACGAAGTTCTTCTATTAAGTGGCTAACTTTATTAGGAGAAATAACTCCATTCAATCGTTGTTGGTTAATGGCTCAGTTACATTCATTCGTATTAAGATCAAGGAACACATTGTGTAATTCTATGATAGATTGTTTAGCAAACAGTTCATTTGGCGGCCTATGCTGGATGGCCTTTCTTTTGATTCCATTGGTGAGAATGAGGCCATATGGTTGGAGAGATTGTTTGAGGAGAGTGAGGTCCTTGAGGTGGTGAAAAATATGAACGATGATAAGGTACCATGATGGGGAACGAGTTATTAGAATTTAATTTAATTTTTCAAAGTCCATGGTATTAAGTGTTGCCCTAGATTATTTAGGGTAATTCAATAATGGGCATTGCCATGTTAGGTAACTCGATAAGATTATGTTAGGTAACTCAATAAAAACTATGTTAGGTTGGGCATTGCCCTAGGCTTTAGCCGGAGTCTATTTAAGTATGTTTTGTACTCCAATCAAGACATACTTTGATGGAATAAAATTATGAGAAATTGATTCTCTCTCATTCTCTCCACCTCTTCTTTCTCTCTCTTCTCCCTAGCTTCTCTCTCTCTCTCTCTCTCTCTCTCTCTCCCAACTTCGTCTTCTCTTAGCTTCTTATTCTCCCCTTTTTAGATTCTTATTTCTTTCTCTTCCCTCTTTGCCCTAATTTCATCGTGCATTATTGTGATAAATGTTTATCCTGCATCAAATTGGTATCAGAGCCTAAACCAATTGTTTTTCATATTGTTTGATCCACCACCGTGATTCCCCAGCAAATCCAACGCCATGGCAACCATCACTCCAACACCGTCGTTGTCTTCCATCACAAACCTCCCTATTGCCACACATAGCAAACTTGTGAAACCCAACCACTTCCATACAACCCAATGGAATAAAATTATAAGAAATTGATTCTCTCTTTCCTTCTCTCCCCTTTTCCTTTCTCTCTCTTCTCCCATTATTTCCGCAGTAGAGTGGAATAAAATTATAAGAAATTGATTCTCTCTTTCCTTCTCTCCCCTTTTCCTTTCTCTCTCTTCTCCCATTATTTCCATAGTAGAGGCAAGTTTGAAAGAAGCATTATGTCACTTTCATTGTTCTCATTCCGAAGAAATTTGGGGTTTTTTGATATTAAGCATTTTCAACCTATACAAAGTTCTAGCTAAGAAGTTGTAAATGGTCGTGGAGAAGATTATTTCCAAGCCTTAGAATGCATTGAACAAGCGTAGACAGATCCTAAATTTAGTTCTTATATCTAATGAATTCCTAGATAGTAGGATTAGATCTGGTGAGTTGGGTGTGCTTTGTAAAATGGATATTGAGAAGGCTTATGATCATGTCAATTGGGACTTCTCATTGTATTTGTTGAGGAGGTGCAGTTTTGTAGAGAAATGACGTACTTGGATAGCGAATTGTATTTCTTTGGTGCGTTTTTATGTTTTGGTGAATGGCACTTCGTTGGGATTTTTTAATAGTTCTTGTAGTCTGAGATAGGGAGAAATTTTGTCTCCTCTCTTGTTTGTCATCATCATGGAGGCTTTAAGTAAACTGTTATCCGCTACAATAAACAGGGGCTTTCTATGAGGTCGGAGAATATTGTTGCTAACATTTCTCATCTTTGGTTTGCATACGACAAGGAATATTAGTTCTTGTGATTTGAGACAAGGAGATCTTTATGTGATGTTTGATATTTTGCGAGGCAAATCCAGATCACCTTTGTGACCTATGTGGCATGTTCTTATGCTTTGAAGTTGTATTTGATTTGAAAATTAATTTGGCTAAATAAGAATGTTGGAAATGATAATAATGTTGATGGACTAGCTAGATTCCTAGGTTGTAGGGTTTCTTCTTTGCTTTTGAAGAATCTTGGTCTTCTCCTGGGAGCTACGACTTGCAAACCTGACACGAACTCAACACGAAATTAAAGGGTTATAGTTGAGGAGTCTGACTTATTTAATTAAATGGGTTGGGTTAGGGTTGACCTACATAGTCTTATACTCATGCTTCGACATAACACAAACCTGACACACGACATAACAACAGGCAATTTTTGATGTGACCCGTGAACCCAATAAGAACCCAATACAAAATTAGCGGGTTAGAGTTGAGAGGTTTAACCATTTTAATTAAATAGGTTGAGTTAGAGTTGACCTACATAATCCTATATACATGCCTTGACATGACCCGAACTTGATACGCGAACACAAATTGCTATCTCTACTTAAGGTAGCTTTTCCGAAACTGTTCAATGTTGCTCGTTTTAAGGATGTTTTCGTGGGATATCGTTTGGAGTTTTCTAGTGACTCATATGTGGAATGTTAACTTCATCAAAGCGTCACACAACTAGGAGGTAGATGTCTTTACCTTGTTCTTCATTTGTTGTACTTCTTCAAATTAAGATGAGAAGGTGAAGATAAGCTTTGTTAGGTCCATTTCAAGAGAGGGTTGTTCGATGTTGGATCATTCTATAATGTCCTTGTTTCCCATGATAGCACTCCTTTCCCTTAGAAGAGGAGTATTTGGTAGAGTTTTGTGGAGAAATTTTAAGGAAGCGGCATGTTATAGTGGTTGATTGATGTTGTATGTGTAAGAAGAGGGGATTCCATGGGTCACTTTTTTCACCATTGTGAGACGGCATTTTGGTAGTCTTCTGTGTGGAAGATGGTTTTATCCTACATAATTTGGTGTATTAGGAGGGAAAGACATTGCTAGAGTTTTAAAGACCATGAGAGGACGGTGACAGAATTAAATACTTTTTTTCTTTAGCACACTTTAGCACTGGACAACTACCTCTGACTACTTTAATATTTCTAGCTTTCATGTTTTTCTTGATCTTCTCTTTTTTTGGTTTGATGTGTTTCTTGTCTACTTTATGTATACTTGGACTGCGCCTTTGTGCTTTTTAATGAATTATCAATTACTTGTCAAAAACAAAAGCCCCAGTTGTACACAAAACCCCAACCTCATTGATATAATCTCTCAAATTAATCTCAATATGAAAATATTCTGACCCAACCAAAGTTTTTTATCCTCCATTAAGGACCTCAAATTCATGATTGAGTGATCAATTTGGGAATACACCAATCCAATCCATTAAATTCTAATTAGCAATCACTCCTAATTCTTTCAGAACCAACCCCAATTGTACATTCAAACATACATATTAGGCTTTCAATTTCATCATAGAACACTCCATTTGAACATATTATAACCATACCAACAAAATCCCCAAATTTGAGCCTATTTGCAACCTTACATTAATATTTCTTCAAATTATGCTAATCCGATTGAAATTAACCCCCAAGTCAATATAAAAACATGATAGATTGGGCTCATAATACATATCGAGAATTGTCCAATTCAAAGAAAATCATTGAAATCAATATTGGGTCATTCGGTGTTGGAGCTGAAGGCATCCTGCACTTGGGTTCGGGTTGCACTTGGGTTTGGGTTGTAGAGTTTGGCCTACTACCACTAGCAACCCGATTGACTATGCGTTCCTTGACATGACAAGGAAGGATAAACCGATTGGAGGTGAGAGAGAGAACTAAACTACTTTTTGTTTTCTTATTTAAATAAACTTAACAATTACTTTCCTTATCATTTTCTTATATCATTTAAATATTCTTTTAAATAAATATTAGAAAAAATAGAGATTAAAGAGAGGTTTTTTTTAAAAAAAAAATTTATTCTATTAAAGGGAAGCAATAGTACTATCCTAGATCGAGATAGCACTTTTGATTCCATTGGTTTCCCTTGGTTTAGGGAACGGGAGCATCTTATGTGCGGATGGTTTGTGCCACCATTAAATGAGTGACAAGTCAGCCTCTGCAGCAAATTATAAAATAGTACGGAATGCACCAGATTATACCAAATCTATGGTAACACAACGTATGAAACCCATTTTTTCCCCTCTCACTCTACTTTTCTCACGCAAAGATCAAACCCATTCTTTCTCCAACATATCAAACCATCGCCGCCCAGTGACAAACTTCACCGCCCAGCCCACTGCCACGGTCGGAACACGCCGCCACCGCCCAGTGACAGCCCCACCCGCACCGCTCAGCCCACTGATCCTCCACCGGTAAGTTCTGAGTAATGGGTTGCTCCAATCCATTTTTTGGCTGGGCGGTTGTGCTTGAATTTGGTGGGTAATGAGCTTCAGATTTGAGCTTCTTCTAGTGGTTGTTTTGTGGTTGAGTTTTTGTTTTTTGGGTTTTTTTTTGTTTCATTTTGTTGCTTGTACATCAATTTGTGATTTCAACATAACTTGCTTGATGACGAACCAAACAAATGCACAAGTGATAATTAAATAGGAAGAACAAAACAAAGACAAGCAGAGGAAAGGAAAAAACTAGAAGAAAAAGAAATGGCTGAATCGCACAGCCAAAGAGAAATAAGAGAAAGAGTGGAGGAAAACTAATGTTATAAATTTCAAGTCTTAATTATTTCATTGAGGGTATGGGCGTTGCGTGGCGGCGTCTCACTCTGGGCTGGGCGTTTGCGTGAGAAAGAATGGGTTTGATGTTTGCGTGAGAAAAAGCTGGGTGAGAGAATGGTTTCATAGGTTGGGTTTGGTATAATCTGGTGCATTCAATACCTTTTTCCAATTTGTTCTAATTTATTTTATGCTGATTTGTCACTCATTTAGAGGTGAGCATTGAAGATATACCCTTATGCCCGGTTTGGTTTGCGAATAGGTATTTCAGTAGGAAAAGTAATAAGTATTTCAATAGGAAAAAGAATAGGTATTACTGGGAATAGAAGAAGTTGGAATGAAATAATTATTCCAATTTTATAATTTGGTATCAACACATATTTCATAATTGGAATTGATCCAAAACTACTAAAATGCCCATATAATTTCTAATTTTTCCAAAACTAAAACTAAAAAAAAAAAAATAACAAAAAAAACAAAAAGAAGAAGAAGAAGAAAAGAAAGGCATTGTGGGTGGCCGGCCACCGCGCCACCCCTAGAGGGCCTTGCCGTGTCCTTCTGGGGGTGGCGCGGCCACCCCAAGGCCATCGGGGGTGGCCACGACCACCCCCGAGGACTCCGGGGGTGGTTGCGGCCAACCCTGATGAAATCGGCCACCCCCGATTCTTAGCGGAGCCACCCCAATGGCACCAAGGGAGTGTTGCATGGGGCTTTTTAGGGTTTTCAAAGGGAATGGGACTTAAGAAGTCTGTTACTAGTACTCTCACTGACTTCACCTGTATTCACCAACCAATGCTGTCTATAGCCCAACCAATCAAATTCCTAGTTTCTGATAGATTTTCTGCATATGACCTCACAAAAAATATATTTCATGTATCAAAATATCCTTATAAAATCCAGAATAATAACGATTATTATCACCATCTGAATATCATAAATGTCAAAGGGTGACGGAATTGGAATAACTTAGTATACGAACTATGGAAACTCTGTTCAAGAAGGCTCGGTCTGTAGGTACTATTGGCTTGTTGCATTTAGAGGGTTGGAGGGCATCAATGCTTCAGAAATTTGCTAATTAACGCTATGTGTTCTCAAAGATTATTTGTTTTATGCAGATTGATATACAGTTCTATAATCTTTTAAACTTGTCATTTAAGAGAAACTGAAAGTATAAATGGAGAGTTAAGTTGCCTTTCTCGTGCCAATTGTTGAACTTGAAACTGTTGTCTGTTGCAAGAAATTACCTTACCTTCTTGTTTACTTGGCCTTGATTGGCTTTGGTATGTCCTGGTTCGTGTTACTTGGCATTGATTGGTTTTGTATATCCTGGATGCAGATGTAGGATGTAAAAAATCACTTGCATGGGCTGAAGGTTGTTGGTGAATTGGATTTCAAACTATGTGGCTTGAGAGACAAGAGGCCATTTGCTTAACAGGTTAGAAAATGCATGCACCGAAAAGTCTTCAGGGCCTTTCTATGGAGAACAAGATACTGACACCTCACTCAGGAACTTCTGAGTTATCAAGAAAGAGGAAGTTGATAGCTGTGAAGAAGCATGACACAATTTCTGTATCAGATTATGAATCTAGCTCTCCTAAAGAGGCAAGCCTGCAACATGAAACTCGCTCACCGTCTGGGAGAAATGTAGGAGAAAATTCTCTTGAATTGTCTTCAAAGCAAAGCCCTCCGTCTGTAGAACCGACTATCTTCCAGCATCAATCTGATAAAGGTCAATTTGATGGTCAGAATAATCTCCCAGAAACTAAACAAACTGGTAATGGATATTTCTTCAAAGCTGGAGCTGAGAAAATAAGCAATGCATCTCCAAGTGTGTTGCTTCAGTCTTTTCATCATAGAGGATCACCACTGAGCAAAAAAGAAAATGATAGAGGTCATGGAGGTGGCAATATCCAAATACTGAAGCAAGTAGAGGGATCAGATGTTGAGAACTTTAAGCGTTCCTTCTTGGAAGAAACTGGACTTAAAAATGGTGACCCTCCTCATACCGTGGATATTGGGAATGATCTAAGTCATGGCTCTTTTAAGTCCTATAAAAAAAGTAAATCACTTGTCAGAAAAGAAGCTCCCGCCGTTGCCAAGAAGCTCTGGGAGGGGTCCCTTCAGTTGAATTCTTCTGTAACTGTGTTAGCAGTTGCCTTCTTTAAGAGGTCTATTCAGCTTCTTTTAAAATTTCAGTTTTTATATAGATACTTGCAAGTCAGTGATCAAATAATTTTCCATGTAAATGATTATTTATCACATCGCATGTTCTTTTAAGTTTTGTTTTTCAGAAAGAGGAAAAAAAAAAAAAAAAAGGAACAATATTCATTGGATAGTGAGTGATGTATAAGGGAAAGGGGATATCTATTAAATAACAAGAAGAGGTCAAGAGGAAAACTGATATGGAGAAGAGGGAATTAAGTAAATAAAATTTATATATCTCATTACAATGTGATGCAACAGAAGAAAAAATATATATTTATTATTTCCTCCCCTTTAGTGACAGAATTGCAACCTATTGAAACTCTTCAACTAAAACTCTTGCAGGACCAATCTGTTTCTCTATTTGTGCAGACAAACACTCCCCAGCGCCCCACCCCAAATTTGCCAAACACCCTTATGAACATGTCACAAGTGAATCCTATACTGTCATTTGGAATCAACTAGAAGATTTACGTTCTGTTTTGAAGTACCTTTAACTGAAAGTTTGAACATCAAAGATGGTATATTGCCTTATGAGATCAATTCCACCCGTGAGAGATGTGTGTTCTTTTCTACAATGCCAATCTGTGAGACGTTCTTTTGCAGACTGGCTTCTACTTGTCTGGAAATAGATTTTCTTCTAAGAAGAAAAACTTGGTGTTAAACTTTGTTTCCTAGCCTAAAGCTATTAATGACTTTTGTCTTATGACAGCAAGTGAACTCTCTAAAAGTTGTGAGCAGCTTAGGGTTCTCTCCATACCCAGGGGTTATGGGAAGCCTGCCTGTCCTTTCCTTCATTCAAAATCAAACAACATTCTTTTAGAAAATGCATGTATGCTGACATTCTAAGGCAAATAGATTCCTTCTAATTTTGCTTTTTCCTTATATAGTTTACGATGGGCACTACTCTGGACACATTTCCTTTACAGTGAAATAAACTTTAGTTTAGGCATCATAGCATGAACATGGTTTTTGTTTACTTCCACTGCCTTTACATTTCCACTTTTTCTTAAGAGTCCTTATTATCCACTGATTCAATTCAAAGATGACCTTTTGCTTTCATTTGATTGCTGAAGCAGTTAGATTGCTTCCATGCGCATAAATTCGGTTGCCTTGTGGGACATCCTATTCATTGGTCAATTAGCGCAATATATAACTTCATCTCAAGCAATTTACCATGTAGACCATCATTCCCATCTGTTTTGGGATGATAAACTATTACCAAACGAGACATCCACCATCTTTGTATAATGTTGGAAGGGTAAAATTTTGTATAGTTAACATTAATGATTTTCTTGTGTAGCGGTCAGAAGATGCCTAATGTCAAGTGGTCTGAATCTATAGAAGTCAAAGGGAAAGTGAGGTTTGAGGCTTTTGAAAAATATATTCAAGATCTTCCTCGTTCACGCAACCGAGGGTTGATGGTATGGTACTCTTACTTCTGCATACCATTGTGAAATAGGCAATTATATTTAGACTGCTAAGTTAGAGTTATGGAAATAATTTCAAGATCTGCCTTGTTTAAACAACTAGCTGAGGATGATTAATGCATGAGGCAACTCGATGGTGAGTTTCATTAGCTTCAATGAGAAATAATTGAAGAAATGAGTGTTATTTACTGATAGAAAAGAACGATCACACAGATTAGTCCCTCACATATTTTTAACAATCTCTCTTAGCTTCATAGCTATTTCCTCATGTCATATTTAGATGAACTTTTGAAATTTGTTATGGTTTCAAATGTAAAAAGAAAGAGAAAAAACAAAATCGACAGAATATGTTTGATTTCTAAGATTTAGAAGACAATAAGAACAACCATAATTTCTGACTCACTCTCACCCCTTAGTATGTTCTAAATGAAATGGTTGGGTGGAGGCAATCAAGAATAAAAAGCGACACATTCCAGTAATTTATTGAACATCTGAAAAGTTACCCTACAAGATTGGTAATTTTCTGTGATTAATCATATGAGCTTCATACCTGGAGAAAAATAAATCACATGAACTCCATGAATAGAGGAGTGTATATTAAAGATGTTGGAGTTTATTCTGGTGACATTGACATGTAAAGATTTTGAATGTTCGTGGATTCTTTTCCTTTTTTTTTTTTTATGAGGAGGAACCTCGACAAGGCATGGCCCTTCGGACCTAGCCATAAAGAGTAAACCTCGGACCCTTGCATTGCAACCTCAAAAGTTTCCCTATACATATCAGGGTAAATTGCTGACTTTTTACACTAGGGAGTGTGACCCCACGGGGGAATTTGCACCTCTCAAGTCTCGAACTTGGGATCTAAGGGGTGATACTCTCTAAGACCACAAGTCTCAACCGCTAGGCCAACTCGTTGGGAAGGGTAAGATTTGGATCCACCCCCAAGAAATAAGTGTCTTTCTTGTGCTCTCACATGACCATTATACCATACTCGTTTGGTTGGAGGCTTCTATTGCCAAAATTGCTATAGAGATCTTCATTATGGTCAAAAATTAATGTTTGGTTAATAATTGGGCATATGAGGTGATCTTGGTGAATCCTGGAAATGAGACATTTTTGTGATAAGTAATGTTGTATATATCAAAAAGCGCAGAAGGTGCTTAACCCTAGTACACAGAAAGTATATAAGAGAATGCCTAAGTAGAAGTAGAAAAGAGAACGAGAAAGTCAAAATGCTAATCACTAAAGGAGTTAAATTGTCCAAGTAAAGAGAGACAAAAAGAAATTGGACTTGAGCTCCTCCAAAGTCCTCTCTTGGTCTTGAAAATTTCTATCCTTTTTTCCCTCCACAGGCTAGAGGAAATGAGACATTGATAAATGTCAATATAGAATTCTGCTGTAAATTGTTTCAATTAGAGTGGTTGGTAGTGATGTATAAATTATAGAACATCCTTCAATAATCTAGAAGCAGGAAAACATTTTGACCCTGGGTGCTGACTTTGGTGGTTAAAGGGTGGGTTGGGATTAGACTATGCCTTAAGTTAAAAGGTTACCAGTTATAACATTTTTATTTGACCCCTATAGCCAGCAAAGTAAAATAGTCTTTGACTCCCGAGCTCCGCAGTCGCTAGTGATGTAACAGCTCTGGTTGTCTCTAATTCTGGGCATCCCAAGTTCAAGCCCTCTATTGTTGTTGCTTGTCCTGGGAGGATGCCTGGTTGTGTCGGGCAAGTGGATGTTAACGCTGATACTGTTGTTGAAGTGGGACTAGTGGGCAATGGCATCAAGACTTCTGTAGCAATTCTGATACCACAAGATTTGGCTATTGTTCCTTGTTTGGGTCTTTCAGGCCAAGAGGCAGCTGCTAAATCCCCTTAATGGGGAACGGCTACCTTGTTTAAGCTTTGACTCTTCTCACCTATGGGATGTTTAAGGGTTGAAACATTTAGTGCCGAGATTGAATTGGGTTTTGTAGAAAGAATCGGTCAGTGTGGAGACAAGACACTGTTATGTCTGGACTTGAAAGCTTACTCCAGGGAAGAACCTATTTTATGTGAACCTTTAAATTCATGCCTCCCTGGTATAACCGAAGAACCTGATTTCTTAGGACCAGCGACATCAAAATGGGTACTGCAGAAAGTGATGGGTGCTTGTCATGAAGTGGGATTATGATGAGAAGGGTTTGAAGGGTAGTTTATGGCTTTGTTCACAGCCATTGAAGTAGGTTGGTATCAACGGCAGTTGGCTTCCAACTCCATATTAGTCAATAGAGGTAAGAGATAATTAAAAAGATTGGCTTCCTCTATTAACTATGATTCTAAGGGTAGAATTTCTAGCAGTGGTAGAGCTAAGGAGAGGGATGTCTTGGTTATTTATGAATCCTAAGATACAATCTTGGAATTTGAGAGGGTTGAATAAGGGAGACAAGTACCTAAGGGTCCGCCATTTACTCAAAGTGGATGGTGGATGTGGTTTGTTTGTAGGAAACCAAGTTGGAGCATGTGTCTTGCAATCTTGTGCTGCCAATATGTGGAATAGTGTTTGTCTTAATTCTAGAGGGGCTTCCGTTAGGATAATGCTTATGTGGGATAGGCGGGTGGTTGAAAAATTTGAAGAGTGCGTGGGAGAGTTACTGTAGCATGTTCCTCCAGAAATGTTGATGATCATTTTATTTGGGCTTTTGCAGTGTCTATGAACCTAATTCTAATTGGGATAGAATATTTCTATGGGATGAGTTGGTTGGTTTGCCTAGTTGGTGGGACCTGCCGTGGTGCATTGGGGGAGATTTTAATGTCACTCATTTTCCTTGCGAGAGATCGAGTGATGTCCATTTTTGTCTAGCTATGGTGGAATTCTCAGATTTTATTTTCGACCAAGGTCTCATAGATATTCCTCTTGTTGGCGGTAACTTCATAAGGTTGAACAATCGGGATCCTCCTTCTTTGACTAGAATAGACAAATTTCTAATCTCTCCTGATTGGGAGGCCCAGTTTCCAAAAGTGTCCTAGAAAAGGCTGCAAAGACTTTGCTCATATCACTTCCCTATCCTTCTAGATTGGGCAGACTTTCATGGAGTAAAAGGTACTTTAAATTTGAGAATATGTGGTTGAAATCAAAGGGTTTTGTGGAAAGGGTGATGCAATGGTTACCGCTTTCAAGGTTCTCTAAGTTTCATCTTGGCTCACAAACTAAAGGCCTTGAAAATGGATTTAAAAGTCTGGAATGAAGGGGTGTTTGGCAATGTAGAGAGACATAAAAAGCTTCTTTTGGATGAACTTCGAGATCTTGATCTTCTCAAAGAAGAGAGAACTTTATGTGATGAGGAGAAAGTGAGGAAGGCTACAACTATAAATTTGCAGAGGTCTATACTTTGTGGAGGAAGTGAGTTGGAGGTTGAAATCGAGGGCATTGTGGCTCAAAGAGGGTGACAAGTGCATGTAGTTTTTCACCCAAGTGGTCAACTCAAATAGAAGAAATAATTCCATTGAATCTTTGGTGGTTAATGGCTCAGTTTCTACAGATCATGCCAAGATTAGAGAACACATTATGCAGTTCTATGATAGTTTGTATACCGAACAATTTAGTTGGCGATCCAAATTGGATGATCTTTCTTTTGACTCCATTGGTGCGGTTGAGGCTAATTGGGTTGGAGAGGGCGTATGATGAAGACAAGGTCTTTGAGGTGGTGAAAGCCTTAAATAGTGATAAGTCCCCAGGCCTGACGATTACTCTATGGCTTTCATCTAGGCTTGTTGGAAAGTTTTTAAAGATGTAATGAATTTTTTTCATGCTAGAGGTGAGTTTGAAAGAAGTCTGAATGCAACCTTCATTGCTCTCATTTAAAAAAATTAAAAAATTAAAAAAAAATAAATAAAAAAAAAAAAAGAAAAAAGAAAAAAAGGGCTATTGATATTAGGGATTTTTTACCTATTAGTCTGATGGGTGGAGTTTATATAATTGTTGCCAAAGTTCTTGCCAACAGGTTGAAATATTTTTTGGAGAAGATTATTTCAAACTTTCAGAATGCATTCATAGGGTAAGGCAAATTCTAGACTCCATTATCATTGCTAATGAATGCCTTGATAGCAGTATCAGATTTGGGAATCCAAGGGTGCTATGCAAATTGGATATTGAAAGGGCTTATGATCATGTTAATTGTATTATTTTTTTTATTTTATTTTTTTTGGTATATGCTAAGAAGGTGGTTTGGGGGAGAGATGGTGCTCTCCGTCTCGGTTTTTAGTAGTTCTTGTGGCTGGAGATAGAGAAATCCTTTGTCTCCTTTGATGTTGTCATAGCTATGGAGACGATCTTGGTCAATACAATTTTTTCAGTAGGCACCAAGTAAAATGAGCACTGCTACAGTGGATAGGGTTTTTTTTGGCTTTTCCATGGGGTCTGTGTTGCTTGTTCTTATGTTTTAAGGCAATATCAAGTTTGAAGATTAACTTGGCTAAATCAGAATCGGTCCATGTTTGTAATGTCAATAATGTAGAAAATCTGGCACGCGTCTTGGGATGCAAGGTGTCTTCCTTGCCTATGAAGTATCTTTGTCTTCTTTGGGAAGAAATAAGGCTAATATTTGGGATAGCATTTTTGAGAAGATTGACCGTTGTATGGCTGGTTGAAGCAGTTGTAATTGTCTACGGGTGATAAGATTACATTGATTAAGAGCACCCTCTCTAATTTGCCTACTTATTTTTTTCTCTCTTTTCCCACTCCCTTAGGGTCTTGCCAATCGTGTAGAAAAGCTTCAGCATGATTTTTTATGGGGTGGTATTGGCAAAGAGTTCAACTTTCACCTTGTAGGTTGGACCAAAGTTTGTTCTCTAATTTCTGAGGGGGGTTGGGGGTTCGGAATTTACTCTTGTTTAACCGAGCTTTCTTGGGGAAGTGGTTATAACACTATACTTTTGAGAGAGAGGCTCTACGAGTCTACGGAGAGTGGTAGTAGATTCTAAATATGGCAACATGTGGGGTGGGTAGAGTTCTAATGTGGCTGGTTGGAGCAGACAAGTATAACTGCTTCAACATGTGGCTGGTTGAAGCAGTTGTACTTGTCTACGGATGATAGGATTACATTGATTAAGAGCACCCTCTCTAATTTGCCTACTTTTTTTTTTTTTTTCTCTCTCTTTTCCCACTCCCTTAGGGTGTTGCCAATCGTGTAGAAAAGCTTCAGCATGATTTTTTATGGGGTGGTATTAGCAAAGAGTTCAAATTTCACCTAGTAGGTTGGACCAAGGTTTATTCTCTAATTTCTAAGGGGGGTTGGGGGTTCGGAATTTACTCCTGTTTAACTAAGCTTTCTTGGGGAAGTGGTTATAACACTATACTTTTGAGAGAGAGGCTCTACGAGTCTACGGGATTCTAAATATGGCAACATGTGGGGTGGGTAGAGTTCTAATGTGGCTGGTTGGAGCAGACAAGTATAACTGCTTCAACATGTGGCTGGTTGAAGCAGTTGTACTTGTCTACGGATGATAGGATTACATTGATTAAGAGCACCCTCTCTAATTTGCCTACTTTTTTTTTTTTTTTCTCTCTCTTTTCCCACTCCCTTAGGGTGTTGCCAATCGTGTAGAAAAGCTTCAGCATGATTTTTTATGGGGTGGTATTAGCAAAGAGTTCAAATTTCACCTCGTAGGTTGGACCAAGGTTTATTCTCTAATTTCTAAGGGGGGTTGGGGGTTCGGAATTTACTCCTGTTTAACTAAGCTTTCTTGGGGAAGTGGTTATAACACTATACTTTTGAGAGAGAGGCTCTACGGGTCTACGGGATTCTAAATATGGCAACATGTGGGGTGGGTAGAGTTCTAATGAGGTAAATGGGTCGCATGGGGTTGGTCGTTGGAAATATCAAGAGGGGCTGGGGGAGTTTTTAAGATACACTAGTTTTGCGGTGGGAGACAGTTCTAAGATTAGATTTTGGCATGACGTGGTGTGGGAATCACTTACAACTTTCTAGTGACGTTCATCAGTGAAATGTTAATTTTATCAAAGTGACACATGATTGGTGGTGGATTCCTTCACCTCGTTCTTCAATCTGTTGTATTCAATTAGGCTAAGATGGGGCGTGGAAGACAAACTTTATTGGACCCCTTCCAAGAGAGGGTTGTTTGGGTTAGATCATTCTATAATGTCCTCTGAGAGTGGTTTTCTCAAGCTATTTGGCGGAGTAAGGTTCCTCTGAGAGTGGTTTTTTTTTTTTTTTTTTTTTTGCATGTTCGGTCGTTTTATAGAAGATCCTCACTATAGATAACTTAAGAAACCGGAATCTCATAGTAGTAGATTGGTGTTGCATGTGTAAGAAGAGTGAAAAAACTAGATTGCCTTTTACTTCACTGGGAGGTTGCTAGGGCCTTAGGAATTTTATCTTCAGTCTTTTCGAGTTAGAGTGGGTTATGCCTCGACAAGTGGTGGATCTCTATGCAAGATGGAGAGGGCATTTTGTTAGTTTTTAGAGAACAGTAGTGTGGAAGATGATAACCGCCATGCTTAATGTGGTATATTTGGAGAGAAAGAAATAGTCGAGTTTTGAAGATTGTGAGAGGATGGTGGTGGAGCTAGAGGCCTTATTGTTCAAAACTCTTTACCAATGGACAACTGCCTATGATTGTTTACATATTTCTAGTTTTCCTTATTTTCTTGATATTTTGTCTTTTTCTAATTAGGTATTTCTCTTGTATACTTCTTGTGTACTTGGATTGCGCTGCCCTTTGGCTTTGGCCGTCATTTGGATTTGTTGACCTTTTATGCTCCTGTAAACCACATATGGCAGACTTGCATATGTGATCATATAGAAAATATATTTGTGATTGTGCTGGATAATTGTGTTTGTAAGAGACTTTTAGTTTAGTGGCATGAATTGTTTTTTGAGTTGAAGTATTTCCAACGTGATTCTTTCTAATTTCTCCCCCACCCACCCCGGTCTCTTTCCTGCCTACTCAGCTGGGTAGACATGGATCAGGTATGTAACTGATACAGTCGCCTATCTAGTTGGGTCTTTGATCCATCATTGACTGGAAGTGTGGACCATGAAAGTTCTTGAGCTTGGCAACTTGTGCACCAGATATCAAGGGTTTATGGGGGTATGGACCATGAGAGAGCTAATCTAGTAAAAACCAATCAGTATTGGTTGCCAATCTGATAAATGCAAACCGGGAAAACCATTTATTTTCCATTGTTTGGTGTTGATATGAAGAATGATGTCAAAAACATTTTCGGGTATTTGGTTAGGTTGAAAGTCATTTATACAAAATCACCAGCCATTTGTCAAAGACCACTGTAGATCATGAATTTCTCAAGAAAGAAAACATAAAATTTCATGGCCAGTGGAGGGTTGCGAAGGGAGGAGGGTGGTGGTGCCGGCAGAAGGTATTAGTGTCGGTGGAGGGTGGTGGCATTTGTAGAGGCTGGTGGTGCCTACGGAGGGTGGTGTGGGGTCAACGCAGGGTGATGGGGCTGGCGGAGGTTGACAACCCTGGCAAAGGAAGGGGACTACGGGGGTCTAAGAGAATTGTGTTGATTTGAAAATAAATTACTTGGACCAAAATTTTTCATTTGCCCCAAGCACTCGAAAATGAGAAAAACGTTTTCCAAAAAATGTTTTACGTCAAAATAAATGAAGCATGATTTATTACACTCAGTTATGTGTTACTTTCCTGCCTCTCTCTCTCTCTCTCTCTGTTTGCCTGTGTTTACAGGTCTTTCTTTGTGGTCGGTGAAGATGCCTCTATTTGGATGCCTTTGATCTAATACCCATGGATTGATGGTGTTCTCTTCCAGTCTTATTGGATTAGGAGGCATAGTTTTGTGCAAGGAAATTGAGTCACTTTGCCTTAGTATTGTTCCCCAGGCACAGTGAATAACATCTTGCCAAATCTCCTTCAGTTTAATATTTTATATATATAAATGTATTACTTGCCGCACGATAAGATAAGATTCTTGATTCTGTTGCCTATGTTTTCGAGACTTGCACTACCCGAAAGAACTCATATCTTGCGTGTTATTTGCTCACTTGAAACATATGTTCTATCTAATCTTAGCTTCATCCTCAGGTAATCTCGCTTTGCTGGAAAGAGGGGTCTTCTGAAAGTGGACTGGCAGGCATGAAAAAGGTGAGTCTGAAAGACGGCATTTTTCAAAACTACCAGCAGTTATCAAGGATCTTAATTGTAAATGCCAAAATTGCATCATATATATTTCTGATGAAAAGCAAAGATGATAGTTTTATATGTTGTCATCCCCATTTACAGGTTGCAAAAGGGTACAAAGATGGGGAGAGGGTTGGGTTTGCATCACTCTCTCCAGGTATGGATCTTTACATATGTCCTCGCAGTGAGACCATAATCACAATACTCGCTAAACATGGGTTCTTCAAGGGCATGGCTGCTGTTGAAGACAACCAAGATTCCTTGATTGGTTGTGTTGTGTGGCGAAGGAACCAATCAAATTCCATTACTGTTGTAAAGAAATCCGAGAAAAAGAATTGTTCCTTTATGGAGCAGCCTGTCAACTCCCCTCTGTATGCATCTACCGTAAGAGTTGTAGAAGATAATATATCAAATGCACAACCGGCTGAGGAATCCATCCCAGTTGCATCAGGAACAGATTGTGCAACTCTTGAGAGTAAAAAAAATGATGGTATTGAAACCAAGAATGTTGAGCCCAGTAACGTCCTACTTGAGTTGCACAATCCGTCTGCCATCATTAGATCCTTGCCAACACCTTCAGTCCCAAGAAATTCTCCTTCTGTTTTAGTGGAAATGAAAGTATCATCTTCTAACCGTGCATCTCATCAGGATTCTTTAGGACAATCCTTGGAAGTTGAAGCTCCTCAAATGCACAATTCAGGACGAGAGAAAGCAAAACCCAGTTTGGAACTTCGAAGACCTGTCTTGGCTCTCCCATCTGAAGTCACGAACAAAGTTGCATCTCTGCCTGATGATGACGATCTTCCTGAATTTGACTTTGGGATTTCACCTGTTCTTTCTCAGACTCTAACAAGCAACCCTTTAGATGCTGTAATATCTAACAAGAAACTTCCAGCTGGAGGACCTTGGAACATGGATGGTTCCCTGCCAACAATGGAACGAACTGCAGAGTCACTAATTTTCAATCAGAGAAGATTGGAAAATTCGAATCTTGCAAAACTTCCAGTAGGTTCCATTCAGAAGAAGATTCCACCAGGGAATTTTGTTGAACATGGCAAGATCTTTGGATCTTCCATTTTGGAAAAAAAACACATTGCCCAAAACATAGCTGTCAGCACACGACGTAGCCGCACTGCTGTTCCATTTTCAAAGAGTTGTTTTGGCGAAGATGAGGATGACATGCCTGAGTGGTGCCCACCAGATGTTGAGCTTCACAAACAATCGGTTCCGCAATCATTGCCATACTCGATGTTTGAAGTTTCACATGGTCCTACACCTCCTCTGCGCCCTTCTTCATCTCTGGTCGCCATCCATGCACCATTTTCTGCCCACACATTCCCTCGTGCGTATAATTGCCACAATACGGTCACTGCAAGATCCACGCAGCCAAGACCGGCTAACGGATACATGCCAAGGGGTCCAAGTTCGTTCATGAGATTGAATTCTGAAACACTACTGAGACCAACTTCAAACACATTTGATGTCAAATTTCCTGTACATCCTGCCAGTTGGAGAGGCTGGAGATCGTGATACTTGAAGAGCAACACAAGTTATAACCTGATCCTTGAACCGGTATGTGAAGTAGAGTGATTTAAATAGGAATGCCAAGTTGTACATATTACATAATCAGCAAGTTAACTTGCAGCTTCATGCTTAGAGTCGTCTGTGTTTAGATTTTCAGTGACTCTTAAATTTTTTTTTTTTTTTTTTTTTTTTTTTTCATATCTTGATTTTCCTATTATACAATGCTTTTCTGGTGAAAGCCAGTTACTGTAATCTTTGAACTGATGTGTAATAATCTTGCAATTTGGGGGTAGGAATACCTATTGCCTATTGGTTAATGATACTTGTGAATGTAGCCTTAGTTTCAGCATGGAATTTGATATGCAACATGCGTCTACAATGTTAACCAGAGAAATTTGGGTTGCATGCCACATAATTATGTATGATTTGTTTTTAATAAATGATCCTGCCCTATGATGAAGCAACAATAACTTTAGGGAAAAAAAAAAAAAAAAATCAACATAGCCACTCAGCATATCTAGAGTTTGCTATTTAGGGCTATAAATAAACACAGTCGCTTGTGAACAAGTTTAACTTGTCTCGAGATCGGTTCATTTATTAAACGAAGATATGTTGAACAAATTTTCAAGCTTGTTTATTAAACAAACCAAACTCGTATAAGTTTAATTCAACTCGTATAAGTTCGTATAAACCTGCATAATTTTTTTTTTATTATTTCTTGGGATAAATATTCTTTAACTCCTTCAACTAATTGCCATTTTTTATTTTGCCCAATGAACTAACCGTTGTGATACTTAGATACATTAAATTAATATTTTGTTACATTTAAGTCACTCTAATAAGGTCAATCTATTTCAATGGAAAAGTGATCATGTGCTATGCAAGTGACTACTTTTTTGTCAACTTTCCTATAATACCTCTCATTTCTTTAAAACCAATAATAATAAAATTAACTTACAAAAAATAATAGTAAAAAACTTTAAAAAATAAAATTTTAATTTTACAAAAAAACCATAAAACCAACGGTGGCCGAACCACCCAAAATTAAGGTGGGAGTGGCTCAAGCTCATTGCTCAACCACCCATTTCTACCTTCTTTAAAAAATAATAATAATAATAATAATAATAATTAATTAATAATTGTTACCTTCTTCAAAAAAAATAATAATTAATTCATTAATTAATTAATAATTGTTAGGGGGTAAATTTGGTTTTTTACTAGTCAAAACGTGGATAATTTGGGAAGACTTTGGTCAAATATTCTTTTCCATCCAAACAAATGGTCAACACTAACGGAGGGATTTAATTACAACAAAATTGTAGTTTGATATGAGTGTTACACATGTTTGTTCATTAAGTGAAATATATATATATATATATATATATATATATATATATATATATAAATACTATTTTTAAGGAAAAAATATAAAAAAGCTCCATGAATTAACAATCATTTTTTAAATAGCCCTATGAAGTGACAACTAATAAGTGTGCTAAAGTGATACATCAAACTATCAAATTGTGTTCAAAACGCCACTTTTTTTGTTATATTCTTATAATACCTTATTCTCTTAAAAACTAAAAAATTAATAAATTAAAAAATAAATAAATAAAAAAGAATGGCTACCGGCCGCCCCTTTAGGGGAGTCATGGACCACCCCAAATGTGGGGGTGGCTTTCACACCACCCCCTAGATCACCCCTAGCCAATGGGGGTGGCCAAGCACCACTTAAAGGCCACCCCACCCCAGATGTGACTGGCAAGCCACTCAAAGGTAGCCAGGGGTGGCTCTCAAGCCACTCCCCAAAAGGCCACTCCCCAAAGGGGTGGCTGCCCTTTCTTTTTTTTTTTCTTTTTTTTCTTTTTTCTTTTTTCTTTAAAAAAAAAAAATTAGAAATTTAATTTTCAAGTTTTTTTTTTTAGTTTAATATATTTATATTTTTTATTTAGAGTAACACATGTTGCCATTTTATTGGCGCTGATGTGGCATCTAATAGAATTCGTCAAATATTTTAACAAAATTTGACTCTAGTGACTAAATTATTTTTTTGGCATATATTCCACGAATCTCTGAGTTTACTTTCATACAACAGGGAACGATTTGTAATTTAGATCAATTGCAAGATTTGATTTTGTATATATCCCTATTTTTTATATTGTAGTACATAGTGAGCGATTTGTAATTTAGGCCAACTATGGTGACTGGTTTATTTTTCCTTGGGGGGGGTATGAGCGTGAAAGGGGTTCAAGAATCAGTTTTATTTTTATTAGGGCTAAAATGAAAATCATTTATTTTGGCTTTTATCCACCCTTTGGGGGGTTTTTTTTTTTTTTTGGTTAAAAAATAGTTTAGTTTTTCAAAGAATAAAGGGTATTATAGAAATATTAAAAAAAAA
This sequence comes from Corylus avellana, assembly GCF_901000735.1. Classification (NCBI taxonomy): domain Eukaryota; kingdom Viridiplantae; phylum Streptophyta; class Magnoliopsida; order Fagales; family Betulaceae; genus Corylus; species Corylus avellana. Next base: position 15,649,801 of record NC_081551.1, on the reverse strand, counting down.
AATTTTAAATTAAAATTTTTTTAAAAAAAAATGGCCTCTTTGACACATTTTGATAGTTTAATGTATCACTTTAGCACACTTGTCACTTCATGAGGCTATTTCAAAAATAGCGGTTAGTTCAAGGGTTATATATATATCTTTTAACTTTATAATGGGAACATTTTAAGTACTTAAAAAGATAAAAAGAATTAGTTTCGTAATATAATGGATATAGTTTGAATTATTATAATTGTGAGTCTTGATATAGTATATGAGTGAGTCTATTTGTATATATATGTGTGCGCGTGCATGTAATGAATGTATAAACATACTACAAGTGAAACATATCAACTTGATATTAAATTGTTTAAGATTCAAGTAAATTCACTTAATTAACCCAAAAATAAAATCTTCTCACTATTGATTAGTATGAATTTGTGAAAACAAAAATCATTTTAATGGGAATGACTATTTTGAAGCATGGTCTACAACCAAACAAAATTCCATTTCAGGGTCTATTAATTCCATGTACCATCTTAAATTCCCAGGAAAAAAAAAAAGGTGATATTTCTCCTCTGAGGACAGCTTGATCATGCAATATGATTTAACAAAATTATATAGAAATCTCAAATAAACCTGCACTGAATGCAGGCAACAGCAAACTGGATCATAAAGCAATGGCAATGCAGCTTGCGAGAGAAAGAGAACCTCTATAGTGAAGACTGAATTATTAATTTAAATCAAGGAAATTTATGTTATTGATTGATAATCTTACGTACAGAACCCCCAAGAGAAAAAAGAAAATCGTAGAAACTTTACAACAAATCACGAATAAAGCAAACTGCCAACCTCTAATCAAAATCATCAACAGTAAGCCAGTCATTTGATTCCTCACCTTCTGAATCTTTATCTCCAGAATTTGACTGCCCTGCCTTATGCTGGCCACTGCCACACTGAGTCTCAGAACTTTGATTCAATTGAACCCAATCACTGCTTCCACTGGGTGAAGAAACCTTAGTTTCCGGCACCGATGGTCTATTAGAGAGAGCATTATCATCATCCTCCAGATCACTGAATGAAATGTCCTCCTCATGTTCAATCTTTTTCTGGGTGCCTCTATCAATATCTTTTTCCTCCAACCATTTTTCCGTACTCTCTTCATCATCCATTTCTACTCCTCCTGCACTTATGTTGTCAGTTGAAACCTCTTTTTTCTCAGATGGTATATTCTTCCCTTCTGGCTTGCCAGCCTTGCTGCCATCTTGAGATGTATCAAGAGTCTTAGTGTCCTCATTCTCCACCTCCTCATTCTTTTGCAGCTTCTGCAAAAGAGCATTTCTTGCCTCGACAATCTGCAAAGAAGAAATAAATTTTAAGACGGATGAATTTGTTTGAAAAAAATCATCAAAAAGGAAAGTTTCTTTTCCCAAAGTTTCTTTTTTAATTTCTTAGATAAAAAGTGAATAATTTTTCTTTAGTAGCTTTCATAAATCTCAAGTTCCATACGCTATAATACTATTACTCTAAATGGGAAGCCCAAGGACCAGTGTTTCTGGACCATATAAGAGTAATGGGAAACCTCCTTCATTTTTGTTTGTGCCAGCTTTTTTTTCTTCCCCTTTTATCACCGTCACTTAAAACGGTGTGTTTCCATACAAAAGAAGGGCAAATTGATCACACAAAAACAGATTAGGCGCACATGCTAGTCATGTGTGATGTTTTCCACCCAAACTAACAGCAATGTCAGACACAAGAGGTAACTCGAAATATCTTGGGTAGTTAGTGAGTAGTGGTTTGAAGGTACAAATGCCATTGAACTGGTAGTTTCGTGGGGCAAAGTGTAATTTACCCTAAGAATAAACATTTGGAAAGTGCAATTTTTTCTTTCAACCAATCTTAAGGGAAAATTTAAGAACACTAAAATGTTAATGTGAATAGCAAATTACTTTGAAGTAAAAATGTTAATAGTTCACATTTTCAACTATGTGCTTCAAGGTAACACAGAAGTAAGAAAATCAAAAGTTCAAAAGCTAGATTAAAGGAATCAGAAATAGAATTAGAACATTAGTTAAATCACATAAACAGGTAAAGGTGGATACAGAGCCTTTCAATATCAAAAGAAGGCAGAAAAAGCAAAGTTGATTTCCAGCAACATGTACTAGAGCTCACTAGAATCTCAAGCATGTAATAGTAGAGCATGATGGCATATCGACCATCCCGACGGTATCATAGGTGCTTCATTTCATTGAGAATAAGCCAACTTTGATTTCCACCTTCAGTTTGGACATTACAGGGCTTTCCATAATTTATGCTTTGGGATTCGTGATAGGATGCTGCAATTTTTCCTATAGTTGGAAGACATGAAAGAAAGGGGGCTTAGAGTGATGAAGAAGACTGGGCTGCATGACAGAGTATCATAACAAGTCATTCATATCATGGGCCTATTTTCTCATAACAGGCCACAGGAGTATCGCCATCACTTGAAGCACGAGCTCAGACATGAAAAAGACAGATTCACAATCATATAGGAGACACGTATAAACCAACAATAGAGCAGAACATGCCAAAGTCATACCTGATAACCTATAATGTAATGCCTTCTCTTTGGAAGAAGAAAAACAAAATTGTTACTGGCACATTGGGTTCAGCATAGTCAAAGACAATAAATTAAGTAATATAAAGCAGTAAAAAGCAGAACATACGTTTTCAATAGTTTGATGACCGCACCTAATTGGACAGATTAGAGCTGAAAGGTCGCATAAAAGGCCATGAGATCATTTCCAGGCCACAAGAGGAAAGTGCTAGATATGATTATATGGTCAATCTACCTAGGGAATTGCCCATAGTAAACTATATCTGGGCTTGACTATGCATGCAAACACAATTGGAAAGAAACAACACACGTCATGTGAGAACAATATCTTGCCTTAGACGTTGATAGAAGCTCAACATCATGTTCACTTAATCTTGGCAGCAACAGGATAAAATAAACTATCCAAAATTGTTCTTCACTCATATAACTCTCAAGTTTAACTCTAAGAGCTGCCAAACTTGGGGCCAAACGTTCAACAGTTGAAGCATGTTCTTTCTGAGCATCAGACATGTTGAAATCTGCAATAAAACAAACCAAACATTAAAACTTAATTTTACTATGCATCTCCATTCAATTATTCCATTGTCTTAGATAGCACTGCCCACCAATATTGTTGTGCTGCACACAGTAGTTGTGGGCATGTTCCCAACAGTACTTCCAGTATCTACTACTCCAAACAATAAACAAAACTCAATTCTACTGGATTGTCTGTGTGTCGTTGAAATAGGGAAATATAACATATATGCATAAGAGCTTCATGAAACCCAAGATTCATATGCAATGTGCTACGGCCTTGCTCAAATGACCGACTCATGCATGATGTTCTGCTTTCAAGAACGCTGATTGTTGGACCAGCAGTCAACAAATTTTCAATTGATAACAATATCTCAATATGGGTGTAACTAGCATGTTAAACCTTGAAAAAACCTGGTGAGTAGACTAGCAACATTCTCGCCCATGCCCATGAAGAGGAAAATATCTCAACTTGTTAAACAAAATCCGTTGCCCACTAATCCTCTAAGTTTTCAGATTCATTTTCCTACCACAGAAAACCCAGTTCTTGGTTTTCTGCCATCACCTCGTTTAGAGATCTAGTGAAGAAAGCTCCACAAAATTTTTTAAGGGCCACCATTAGCCCTTCACAGAGCAACATCAAATAGGTAACGACTAAGTTTAACAAAATCACTATCTACTTCCTTGAAAATGGTGAAGAATTTGCATAAGATGATTTGACTAAGTAAACTTCAAGAATCACTACCAGCAATGAATAAACTAATAATGCCATGTTTTTTTTACTTGACAATCTTAGAACCAAACTAATCTCATTCCCACTCACCGAAAAATAGATAAATAAATAAATAAAAATCAGAACTATGTTTCACAGTTTTACTCGAATTCCTAACAATAATGAAATTCAAAAACCATAAATGCAATATCTTCAGCATATAATGAGAACATTAAATAACGGTAACAATTCCAATCAAAACTGAATTAGAAAGCGATAATTGAAGTGTTTCACTACAAGTAAAAATTGATTTAATATACCATTATCGAGTGGTAAAGGAAAATCGGTCCAGAGCTCGTGGCGCGTCGAAATATCCGAGGCAAAATCAAGAACCTCATCGGTGACCCCAGGCACGCCCTCATCAATACGATCATCGTCGTTGTCCTCTCCAGAAGCTTCTTCGTCCCTAACTCCGTCGCTCTCGAACTGCAACAGATTGGAAGCGAGCCTCGAGATCTCACTCACCGCTTTATTACCGGACAGAAGGGACAGTCCGGTCCGAAAGCTCCCGCCGATTTCCGCGAGATCGTTGCGGATCCCGAGGAGCGGTTCCGTTTGCGGTTGCGGTTCCGATTGCGATGACAACGATGATGATGATGATGATGAGGGATCGAAGGAATCAACGGCAGCGGCGGTGGCGGGAGGAGGCGGTGGGGCCAGGAAATCGGCGACGCCGCGCAATTGGCGGCCGAGGGTTTGGCCGAGGAAGGAGAGGTCGTCTTTGACGCCACGCGGAGTCGTGGAGGGGCTGCGCTCCGGCGAGGACGTCTGGTGGGACTCCGAGGAGTCTGGACCGTCGGATTGAAACGATTTGAATAGCCAAGACATTGTAAATTCGTGAATGCTTTTCGCTATCGAAAGATTTGGGATTTCATACAGAACATGTGGAGGCACTTTGAAGCTGAAGCTCTCTCCGTTTCTTCTTGGATTTTTGTTTGCTCTTCCTTTAACGTAATAAATATCTCCAAATCCTAGTTTTTTGGATTTTCTCTACTGATTTTTTTGTTCCGCTTCTGTTCTGGAATTCATATGAGAATGTTTTGCGTACATTTTTTCTCCGGTTACGATCGCTGCGGTCAAGTTACACTGGAGGACGTGATCCTGCCACGTCAGTTTTTTTTCTCCTTTTTCTCTCTGGCACATTCTTTGTTGAGTCGTACGTGGTAATGATTGGATCAATTTCGCTTTCTTTTTCTCACCCCTACATTCCACCTCGGCCCAATAATTAATGACGACTTAATTATTTTTCAACTTTCTCTCATATTAAAAAACAAAAACAAAAACAGCTTTTAAAAACATTTAACAAACATACTTTTAAAATCTCATCCATTCGTTTCAAATTAACTTATTTAAAATTTTTAAAATCATATCAGCATTTATCATCTTAAAATATATATATATATATAAAACAAATTTATTTTTAATTAGAAAAAAAAAATTAAAAACAAAATATTTTTTAAATATTTGTATCGGGGTAGAGAGGGTAAGAGTGTAATTGTCTGGTTGCGTTAAGGAGGACCAGGTTTGACTATTTGAGCCTCTCGAGGCAAACGAAACAACCCCCTGTTTCTCGTAAGGTGTCAATTGGGTGGAAAACATAACAACTACCTCTTCCAATCTCAAACTCCCACTCTCAACGGGATCTGGGGCCTTGGGATGTCTACCTCAAGGGGCACACGTGCCAAACACCTCCCATCTTCTCGCTTTTTAGTATTCAAATCATTTTTCGCATGCACCCTTGGGTTTAAAAATCAATGAAGAATTACTATAATATTATTTGAACAGCAACTTCAATACGGTTATACGGTAGTCGCACAAATTTACATTTTTGTGCCCACCAATCAAGAGGGGATACCTAAACTCATCATATTACACCTAAGCTTAGAAAAAAAATACAACCACACTTGATCATACAAAATATGAGCAAAAAAACCTTCAAAAATTAATTTAATTTTTTTTTTCAAAAAAAAAAAAATGTAGCAACCGGAGAGCCACCCCAAAGGAAGGTAGGGCCGGGGTGGCCCGCAAACCACCCCTGGGCCATGGGGGTGGCCGCGCGCCACCCCCGGCCACCCCAAATGTGGCCCTCATGAGCCACCTTAGAAGTGGCCGGTGGTAAGCCGCCACCCCCTATCTCCCTCTGGGGTGGTCTTGGGTTGCTACCATAGTATAAATTTATATATTTTTTTAAAAAAAATAATAATAATAATTAAACCTAATATAATAAGGTGGTTGTTTATGACCTAAAACCGTTTATACTAAATCATAACCTTATAAAATTGTATCAGGTTCGTATTAAAAATTACCGGCCCTAATTTTATCAAGTGTGGCGGCACCTGAATACCAATTAGAAATAAGATATAGTTTTTTTATTATTATTATTTTAATCCGAGCTTTACATCAGCGTCTTTGCTTTTCTCTCTCTGCTAGGGTTTTAGAGGAGTCGTTGCTTTCTTCTGCTTTCTCTCCTCCATCGGATTGGTCACACGCTCGCTCACGGAGTCGACTCTCCAACTCGGTAAGTACTCTCTTCAATCTCATCGGATGGTTCGTATGCTCTGCTTACAGTCTCTCAAAGCCCTGATCTGAAAACTTTTATCTAAGATTTATGTTTATAGTTTTGCCATTGAGTTGATTTATATTCATGATCAGTATGACGGAGTCGGTGTTTTTTACTGCTCGCTTTGAAATTATGCTTTGTTTGGTTGCTTAGAAAAGGTGGGGAATTATTGATAGAGAACATTGGTGCAAATGCTATAATTTTCTTTTCTCTTTTGCAGAGGCTTCTCTCCTCCAGCTCTCGACGTAATATTGTCAAATTTCTTTATTTCCCTTTTCTGTCCTTTAGCTGTATATTACAACTTGATGGATCCCCAACCTGAGCCAGTCACCTATGTCTGCGGAGGTATCCCTTTCTTTTTTTTTTTCTTTTTTTTATTCTGTTTGGTTGCTGAGAAAGCATAAATAATAATAATAATAATAATTTTAAGACCCAAACGTACTGCTACCCATTTGGCAAAGTTAAGTTCTACTGTTTCTGTTTCAGTTTTCTTGGCATCCAAGCAGAGAGTTCCAGTCGCTTTTTGTTAAGCTTTTGTTTGCTTTAAATGTTCTTGTTGATGTTAAGTGTTGGAATTGAGATCGATGTGATTGTGATTATTGGCTGTAGACTGTGGGATGGAGAACACTCTGAAGTCAGGTGATGTGATACAGTGCCGGGAGTGTGGTTACCGCATCTTGTACAAGAAGCGCACCCGCCGTAGTAAGTTTTTTCTTCGTTAATTATGGCAATGGCATCAGATCTACAGTTCTTATATTCATTTTTTCTTTTTTGTGTATGAAATTTCTGTTTTTCAAATTTGGATTGAAGACCATGGCATGATAGAATGATTGAGTTTGGGAAATTATGTTATAATGTTGCAGGGATTGAATTTTGACGATAATTAATTTGGAGAAGTTTCACTTTGTTTGATTCATGTAAATTTATTGATGAATTGTAATATTGCAAGTTTGTGTTCGGTGAAGACGTGTGCATTTTTGCTGTTATAGAATTTGTAGGATATGGTGATAGAGAGTTAGGAAGAAGGGTTTTAAAGTATTTAACGGAAGGATCACAATACATGCATTATTTTAATTTAGACGATATCTGGTAGGTGCTTCTTCCTCACTCATGGAATTGGTTAGAGTAATTAGAGGGTATCTTTGGTAGTTATTTCAGATTAATTAGATTTTTTTAATCTCAAATTAAATAGCTTTTGTTTTATAAGTGATCACAATTTTATTGAAAAGCGCAAAGGCACAACCCAAGTACATAGGAAGTATACAAGAGAGACACCTAGTTAGAAATAGAAAAAAGATATGAAAAAACAGTAAAGTTCATAATATTAGGGTCAAAAGTTGCAGCCCACTGAAAAAGAGTCTAAAAGAGTAAAGAGAGGATCATAAGAAGATGTGTTATTTAAAGAACTCAAGCCTTAGGATTCCACCTTGGGTCATTGAGTGGTTTTCAGGATAAAATCTTAGCATTAGTTCAAAATTGCAGGCTTCCACAAACATTGAAAGGTAACAGATAACCTATATATATTTTTGGAGACCTAAACGTTTTTACAGAATGCTTGTTAAAAGCTTATGTGTATTTTGCCTTTGGTCACCCCTGTTCTAGAACATGGGGAAGTGTCCTTTTTCTGTATTCAAATCCCCTCTTTGTAAAAGAAAATTGTACAATTCTGTCCAATCAATTCTCTCTGGTGACCTAGCTCAGCCAACGAAAATATTTTTCTTACCCTGGAATGTGGAGGCATTCACTTGTATCATAACTTTGTATCTAGAAAGGACTAGATCCCCTTATTGCCTTGATTTGACACATTGGGCATCTTTTAGTGACTCTAATCTCAGCCACCAATCTATAACCCGTAGAATGAACACATGTAACGGGATATAATATCACATTAATTATGAAGACTATTGTATCCCTATTTTTTTATAATGTTCTAGCCCAACTCCTCAAGATGCCCAAGCAGGGCTTCTCAAAATGTCAGAGCAGAGCTCCCGTCTTGATCCTGTAGCGGAGCTTGTCAGGCCAAATCGAGCTCATGAGAGAGTTAGAGCATGAGAATGCTACAATTGGACTGAGCAGAATAATGGAGTGGTGCTCCTCGCTGGCATTTATTGCCCTCGTGATACTTTTCACTATGATGAACAGCCACATGCCACCTTATGCATACTCTTCATTAAAGGATTAAGACTACTAAATTTCTTAGCACGTAACTTTTCTCCTAGTATATTCAGGGTTATGTTTTGTGCAGTTCATCTCTTACAAGCCGTGACTTGGAAATTATAATGCGTACATGGATATCAAATTTTTGTTTCCTTAATATATACCTTAGTTGTCAATCTGATGAATTATATCTTCTTTCCCTTACATTGTTTTGTTTTATTTCTTTTCCATCTATCCAAATCTCCTTTTTCAAGAGTTATAAAAGTTGCCTTAGAGAACTTTTGTAAGTGTTTGCTGATATAATCCTACTCTCATTCTACAGTACTGCACTTCTTTAGGACAATATGAATCATTTTTTAGTTGAGGACCATAGGATCATATGTACCTGCTATTCATCTTATTATTTTAACATTAGGCTTAGACCCTATGATAATCAAGCCTTCAAAGAGCTCAGAAGTTTGTGGCATTAATTCAATGGCATATGATTCTTTGGTAGGTTTGAAAAATAAAACATTGAAACTTTCACTACTTTCACCTTCCTTATTCCATCCAACTGATTCTTTGGTCTTAAGAGTTCTGGTTTTAAGAATGAGTGATTGCCCTTCTCTGACTTTGGTCTTTATAATAGATGAAAGTTTACAAATGATACCCATTTTAATGCAATAAAAACTATTCCTAAAATATCTTTAGATGAGTAAAGAAATGTGGGTTTGAATTTGAAATAAGGTGTGTTCAAAGTTGAAAAAGGTTGTGTTCAAATTTAAGAGTACTATGGGAAGTTCAATTGATAAGTGCTTTTATTTCTATAAATTTTCCTCTATTTTGGGAGCCTAAATATGGAGGTATATCATATATTATGGGATGAAATATATATATCTTGTTTTGGAAGTTGATTTTAGACTGTGTTGATGGGGTTTTCAGATCATCAAGTAGTTGTTCGTTTTATTTCTTTTACCTGATTAGTATGTTACACGCATGCCATGAGACTTTGGACCTAAGCCATCATCATCCAATCCATTCCTATGGAGGAACAAAGTTTTATTTGAGGCAGTCACTGTGTCAATTTTATGTGGGAGCCAAAGGTGTTTGATGCTATTGCATTAGAATATGAAAACTTCTTTAGAAACATGTTTCTGGATTTTGCTTCGAATGGTTTACCAGCTAGCAAAATTTAGGCATTACAGTTGAGTTCTCTTGGAGGTAGAAGGTGGCAATAAAGATTGTGACAGATTGGTTTTAAGGCATTCATATATGCTTCATTCTGAAAGTGTCTGTTTAGGCTAATATTTATTAATCAGGTGCTGCAGATGACCTCATATATGTACTTGTGATTATGATTCGGATGTATTGCATTGCTAGCCTACCATCATGTGTATGACTGAGTTGATGCATGCACTTTTTTATTATTTTGATGCCCGCTTCCCATAGAACTCTCATGTCTCGTTTCTGTATTTCAAACTTGCCTGAGTTTTGGATCACCTTTTAAAATGTATCATCAAGTTTTAATGCATAGCATGTAGCAAACAGAAATTCAATATTGGTGGGGACAGTGGGGTGCTCAAAGTCATTGATTGTAGGATATTTATTTATTTGACCTTTTGAACTGAAGACTTGAGCGAACAACAAAAGAAAGCTCTCCTTAAATCTCTGTTAGGGAGAGATTTATTCCAGGCCCTAGCTCAACAGAGTTCTATGCCATGCATTCATTGGCTCTTGAACCCACAATATCACCCTTGCCCTTGTTTTCACATGGGGAGAAGGAAGCTCATTGAATTCAGCAGGGCTCCTTTTGTTGTCAGAGGGATTCAAAGTCATATGCTTTTTTGTAATTTTCCCCAAGAGAATTGCAACTATTTCGATATGGTTAACATTTCCATAGTGCTGGCTGCAAGTTTTGTCCCTTGCTGTACATCTCGGTGTTGTCTTATTTAATTCGTGTTCAAAAACATAGCATTAATATGCTCCTTGCTTTTGCAGTTGTTCAGTACGAGGCACGCTGAAGAAGAGAATTGGGGAAGCATGTGCAGGCAAATAGCATATTTGGGCTTCTATGGGAGGGCCAGATTGCTTACATAAATTGTAGGAACTGACAATCTCTGTTTTTCATACTTTAAATTGATTTCCAGGGTTTGAGGATGTGACAAATAACTCCGTAGTGTTTAGAAATGACCTACTCCCTATACTAAATGTTAGTTTGAACTTTTTATAAAAGCTACTATCAAATGACTAGTAAAAAAGAGTAATGTTATTTAGTAGACTGTTAATTGACATACAATTTGATGATGTGATGGTAAAAATTAGTCGTTAGATTTGTGAAAAAATGTTTAATGGTTGATTTTAACTTTCATGTCCTATTAGTTGTATGACAGTTTATAAAATATAGCATTATTATGTAGAAAAAATAAACAGGTGTACCGTGTCCGGTATGAAGAGTCGGTGGTAAAATGCCATGCTAGATTAGAGGCATCCACATGATAAAATTTCATATTAGATTTTATAAACCTTTCATGGTGTTTAATATGCACTAATAATAAGCAAGCCATTGCCTTGATTTATCGCTCCAATCAATTCCCTACTAACATTGCAAGAAGCTTTCCTTTTTGTGGTATTTTTTGTTCTAAATTTCTTTCTTTTGATAAGAATTGTCAATTTCTCATTAAAAAATCAAATAGCTGGAGCAATCTGCTCCAACAATATACAATCTCGAATACAATCAGGTGGCTCCAACCATAAACTATCTATGGCATGTCTTTGCATTAGTAGCTAAAAGATTTGCCACTATTACCATTACGCTTCACGTAAGAAATCTTCCAGTTGTAAAGTGACTTAGCCGCAGATTTAAAATCCTCCCCCACATGACCCACTCCTCCCCAATCACTCTCACCACAGGTCAGCGTCCACAAAGGCTTTCGCATCCCCTTCAAAATGAGCTTGATAAAAGCCCTTGCCTTTACACAGTTGGACTGCCATCACATGTTCATTAAAAGAACATGTGAAATCTTATATTATCCTCGAAAAAAATGGTATGTGATTAAACATAATTGATTAACAGAAAATTTTACGTATAGAGTTTAGAGCAGTCTCTTTCATTAGCGTTTGCATAATTATTACGAGTCTTGCCAAAAAAAAAAAAAAAATTATTATGATAGACGATGGAGTGTATAGTATTCTCCATTATAAAAACTTGGCAAAATAATTCTACAAAATTATATATATATATAATAAAGGAATAACTTGAAAGCAATTCGGTGAATCACGGCTTATTCGACTAATAAATAAGCTGTGTCGATGTTCGCCATTTTCTAATTAAAATTTTTGAGTAGGTATCTATAAATAGATAAATTCACAAGAAGGGGATAAATAGAGAGAAATCTGAGAAGAAAATTGAAGGAAATTCAAAGCTGAGAGCACCTACAAATAGATGTCGTTGATGGAACGAACAAGTAACAACCATGCGACAACCTCGTCCTCATCTTCTTACACTTTGACACGACTTTCAATTCCAACTCCACTGTCGTTTAATGTGTTGAGAATTCGAGCAAACATGATAAACCAGTATCAGAGGAAGGCGATTTGGAATGGAAGAGCCCTACTCCAGTGTTGCTCTGACTTCGCCATTGTGTCCACATCGTCACTTTCTTCTTGTTCCTTCTTGTTCGTGTGTAGGATTTAGGCCGTGTCAAGACATGAGTATAAGATTTTATAGGTCAACTCTAACTCAACCCATTTAAATTAAACGAGTCAAACTCATTAACCTAACCCTCTAATTTTGTATTGGGTTTGTTCCAGGTTTGCGGGTTATGTCAAAAATGGCTAGCCATTATGTTGTGTGCCGAGTTCAGATTATGTCGATACATAGGTATAAGACTATATAGTACTATTATCCAACCAATTAAACGGGTCAGACTTTCTAACCCTAACCCTTTAATTTCGTGTTAAGTTCATGTATGATTCGCAGATCGTGTCAAAAATTGTGAGCTCTAATAAACCAGGTCATATTGTGTTGACTCGACCCAAATCACATAACCCATTTAATAAGAATTTTGGTAAGCCAGATGTAATACATTTTGGTCACATTTTAGCATATTGACTAACCAAAATAATATTTGAATTATTTTGACTACAAGATGAGAAAGTTCTTAGCTACCCATCTTTTAATTAAATATAATATTTTTAAAAAAATTTATTTATTCTTTATGTGAGAGGAGATAAAATGTTATATATTTTTTAATATTTTTTTTCTTCACATTTGGTAAGAAAACAATGCTGACAAAATATTTCAACATTTTGTTAAGCTAAATATAATATATTTCACAATGAACTTTACTTACAGTTTTTCTCTAAAATTTGAGCAAAACTTGCAAAATAAACCATTTAATAAACTCACAATTTAATGTTAATTTTAACTATTGTCAATAACGTTTTCTAAATGTAAATAGTCCTAATTAAAGTGATTTATTTGTTAATGTTCTTTATCTTTCATATGTTTTTCTTATTTCCTCTTAATTAAAGTATATTTTTAATGCAAAGAGTGAAAAAAGTTGATTATTAATAAAATATAATATCTAGTTAAAGTATATAAATATTTAAAGAGTTTAACTAACAGTGATTTAGAAATAATTTTTTACAGTTAAATTTTAAAAAATATTTTAAATAACTCGATGTGAATGCTTTGCTCGCAAAGTCTTGAAGGTAGTTAAGACAATCGACCACTAGGGAGGGCAAACTACCCCTTAACCATGGGAACAAATTTTCAATTCAAATAAACTGGAGAATATTCAGTTAGTTATGGTGAATGAATATGTCTATTCACTTTTTGAAAAAATAAAAATACTATTCCATTATAATTAACTAAATATTCTCCAGTTCAAATGAACTAGAGAAGATCTTAATTCGTAACCATGAAGATAGTATGCCACCCAACATCAGTTTTTCTTTTATTTTTATAAATTTTTTTAAGATAAATGTGTAATTTCATAATGACCTCGATAGAAAAATAGTCCGAATTTGTAAGGAGAATGTTATTTGTTACAAATCATGCACATTGACATGCAGTAATTTGACACTTTGAAACCCTAAAAATTTATTTGTCAACCTGAAACCCTAAGGACTAATTTTGTAATTTTTTTTTTTTTCCCAAAAGGTAAAACGCTGGAAACTTTAATTGGTTGCAAGTACATTCTGTCTTAATAATAAAATTTAAGATTATAATGAACAACATTCAACTAAATCATCTGATATTTGGTAAATTATAGTCTCTGTAGTATTCTTGATTGACATAATATATTACGCATTATCACTATCAAAAAAACACAAAAGGGTTAATTGAAATAACAAATAAGAGGTGTCTGATAAGGAAAATAAACCAGAAGCCACAAATTGAAACTTCAAAAAAAATTAAAAAAAAAAAGGGCCACAAAATGAAATGTATATTCATTACATAAATGTAGTATCAAAGTCGTAGATTACAAATCACTCCTATCCTCTATTGAAAAGCTTAATAGACCTAAAAGAAAAAAGAGAGGAGAAACAGAGAAATTACCAAGAATAATTTCCTGTAAACATCATTGAGTAAGCAGGCATAAAAACTTCTGACAGTAGTCTGGAAAACATTATTACCAACCTTCATTGACATAAAATAATCAAATAATCCAAAGCCCTCGCTCTGACTAATTATTAAACAAAGAATCTCACCCTAGCTAACTACTGCACATACACAATATATGGTACACATCTCTCTATTCTTCATATTTTGCATTCTCAAAATCCAAAAACCAATTTTTCTTTCTCCCCCATGTTTCTGTTTCAACAAAACCATCTAGATAAGGCCTGAATATGGGTTGTAGGCTTGAACAGGCATACCTGGGTTATAGGGGTGGACACTGGCTCCATATGTATTTCCAAAAGGATTTAAAGACTGTTGTTGTTGTGGAGCCATCATCATTATCTGCTGCTGTTGTTGATACATGAAAGCCTGCTGCTGGTTGGCCATTGCAGCCATCTGTACAGTAGGTGGTGCAGCCACTGTGTGGGAGGCCAAAAACGGATCATGTGCTGTCTGATGCACCATGGCACCGGCCATTGGAACAGGCTCCCATGGGTTGTAACTTACATTCTGGTTGCTTCTTCTGATTGCATCATCATAAAGGCTGTCTAGTGTAAGCTTGTCTAATCCTCCAGCCTATTTTCAATATTGACAGACATGGAAGTCATTATCAGTCATTATAGTCGGCCAAAAGAAGAAGTATCATTCATTAACAAAACGGTGATCACCCATTAGTGAAACAGCAATGAAAGTGTTTGGATGTGTGCTTGTGCTAGTGTTTTCTCAGTTTGTTTGTAAGTGCGTCTGTGTGCACAGGGGAGAGAACTTTTTGTTTATGACCCTGAAAACAGGACTGATCGTATTTTAAAGAAAGCTGTGACAACCTCAAAAATCTACCTCAACCATTCAATGGTAAACAAGGAAAACATAGAGAATATCTTGAGGGCAAATGGCAGGGGACAAAAAAAGATCAAGTACCAGTTGGCTAGAAGCTGTCGCACTCTCATTTGAGCTTGGAGCTGTAACAAGTGCCAACTCCCAGCCTGTGGTTCCATTTGCTTGATTCGGGGCAGCAGATGTCGGTTGATTATCTGCAACAACCACCACAACAAAACATGGGAGCTCACTCCAATCAATGGATGAATTTCCAAATCTCGACAAGTTTAATTGTATCAGAAAAAACTAAAACTCTTAAGTCTACCATATCCAGAGCTCTATATTCTCAATATAAGAGCTCTGAATCTTGAAACAGAACCAGTTCAAGTTGACTTTATCAGGGACTAAATTGAGTTCTCAACCTCTTTGGTGCTGGCTAAACACTACAAATCATTAAATATATATTAAACAGGAAAAATGCCTTACCAACTGGAACAATTGCCAAAGCCATAGCATTCTTCTCATCTAATTCTGAAGCTTCTGGAGTAGAATCATTCAAACCCTAGCAACCGAGAAAAAACGCATTACTTAGGAAACAATTAAGGATTCAGCAAGATGATGGACATGCCCAAGCGGTAAAGGAGAATTCCACTAGAATGCAAAGTGTTTGAGAAAAAAAAATGCACAGAAAGGATTCACCCTAACTACAAATTTTTCAAGATGATAATATGCAGAATAAAATGAAGAAAGATAATGGGAATTACCAACAAATCAGGCTGTTCAGCCACAGGCGTTTCTACTTTGACTGGTTCAGGCGGAGGTGGTGATGGTGGACGTACCTCCTGCACCTCTGGGTCCTTTTTATATTCTATGGCCAAGACTTCCTTAGGGGAGGCAATTTTATTGTCAACCACCTGCTTGGTTAAAATTAAAAATTTAGGAAATAGTTACCAAAATATACATTGGTCAGAACTTATTTATTCAGAAGAATGAAGACACAAGAAAAATAATTCCTTCAATACAGCGGGAAGACAAAAACTGAAAAAAATAAAGGTAAAAGGAGAATTGTGTCAATTTTAAATTTAATCAACTTCATAAACGCAAACAAAAATATACTATAGTGGGCTCTTAATACCAATTTGATGCCAGATCTTTAGAAAATGCGGCTCCAGATTAGGTTCCTTGATAAGTTCTTGAAGGCTTCTCGGATGGGTTTGATGTGTAAGAACTTGGGGATTATTAAATTATTAGAAGAAAAAAACTGAATCTTGAAGGAATTTAATGGCTGTTTGGTATGAAAACAGCAAATTAAAGGAGAAAACAAAAAGATAGACCCTAGGCAAGCACACCTAGGTTCCCTAAGCAATCACACCTTCAAAGCTTTAAGAAAAGGTGCTGGAATTTCATTGAACTCAATATTTTGATAGAATGCATAAAAACCTTTATATAGAATATTCTAAGCTTTTTTCTTAGAAAGATTAAGATTCTTATATAAAACAGAAAAGTAACTAAAAGAACTTCTAAACCAAGTAGGAAACGACTAAAACACAAGGGGAAAAAAGAAAAAAAAAACAAAAAAGAAAGGAAAGAAAGAAAGAAAGGACCCAAACATAGAAGGGCGGCTCATCAGTTTCTGGTACAACCTATTCAAGTAAATCTAGAAATTACTAGATCATTCCTACTTTAATATAACTTAAGGAAAACTGTAGCAAAAGCTTCTTTCTAATGCAAATAGACATAAAAGCAAGATTAAAAGAATGGACCAGATATCCAACTAGGCTCCAAATCAAGTAAAGACCATAATTTCAAATCATTCTGTTTTTTAAGTTTTTTCTTCCAAGAGCTTCTTGCTGCCTGCATCACTATTGGTCAGTGATATCCGATATTTTTTTGCTTTCCTGTTTTTCAATAACAATGCACATAAAATTTATTTCTAATAAAGTTAACAAAGAGCAGTTCCTTACTTGATCCTTGCGAAATGTTGAACCTCGTGGAGCGTCTCTCACATAATCTTCCATGGTTTGTAGAAATGATGCAGGGGGCTTCATTAAAAAGAAATAGTCCACTTAATAAAAATTTTAGTAAAAATCAAAACTGAAAAACTCAAAGACCAGAAATATCTGTTCCAGAAGGAACCACAAGTGAGACACCCAACCTGCTCGATCTTAATAAACCTCTCACCACGCCCAATATCAAGATTTTTACATATTTCATAAAATTCTGATAGTCTCTGAGCCTGAAAAACAAAGAGATTGTAAAATTTCCACAACGTAAATTCCTTCCTTTGCAACACTAAGCAACAGCCTATATTAGGACAAATATTCCTAGAAAAGGATACCTGCTGCCCAGCCTTCCTGTATATATCAAGAGCTCTCATAGCATCATTGCGTTGCATCTCAAAGAACTGTCATAATTAAGAGTATCATAATAACACTTTTTTGCTAAATATCCCAATTTATTATTTAACAACCCAAGATTATATCCAACCTTGTCAACCAAATTGACAGTGCCGTCACTTATAGCTTGATAAATTTTTGTGCTTTCTGAAGCAACCTATTTGAATGATAAAATTCTGTCAGAGAAAATGATAATAAAATAATGTTGATTAAAGATAAAAATAAGAATAAGTAAAATGGTTACAAGGTTCACCTACCATTGAAAGTGCTAACTGAATCACAAAGTTATGAAGTGCTGCCCCTTGTGGCTGTACAAATTTTCATCAATATTTACGCATTAGAAGATTCAAAGATCATGTTATATTTATTCTATAAGTTCACACATACCCAAAATATTCGTAAAATTTGACTTAGAATTGACATGTACTGGCACCCATCACTCCCATTTGACTAATAGTAACATTGTGTATGGGTAATCTTTTTTTTTGATAAGTAATAATGATATAAAACAAAAGCGCAGAGGAGCGCAACCCATATACACGGGAAGTATAAGTAAAGAGCGCTTAAGAGGGAGAAAAGTGAAAGAGAAAGTCAAAAAAACTAATTACTAAAGGAGCTAGCCAAGCGGCCGTCTAAGAGTAAAGAGTAAAGAAGAAAAGATGAGTTAGTTCCAAAGTAGGGGTAATCTTGAAACTGATAAAAAACTCAATAAATTACCTGGCAACCAAGGACACGAAAAAGTAGCTGTTGCAAAGCTGGCAACTGCTCAAGCAATTCAGCAGTGTCCAGATCTTTCGTCCTCTGCATCAAATTTGCAGCTATTAATTCTTCATCATTGCCACGAGATCAAAAAACTAGAGTTTCACAAGCTAAATGTAACGCAAGGAAGAAAAATATAGAAATGAACTTCTGACAGGATCCTTTAAATTATATAAAATTAGACCCAAATTTATGAAGAAAAGTTACAATAAGAAATACAAGAGCACACAATTAGTACTCAAGCACTCGCTGAGCCTTCCCAAAATATTTTTAGTGTACTACAACATGACCCATATCCATATAGTGACAGAGGCAGAAGTTCTTGGTGCAGTTCTGAGAAAGACGAGACAGATTAAAAGAATATGTCCATCAAGTAATTCCCTACCTAATGCCAGTGTGACACTACTAAAAAAGAGGAAAAAGAAGAAGAAGAAGAGAAGAGAGCTGGGAAAAAGGAGAGACATAATTTTTATCTTTTCAAATGCACAGTTTTTTTTTTTTGGGGCTGGGGGGCGCAGGGGGCGGGTTTTAACATCCTTGATTAGCTTCATCAGAAAGTTAACCTATTGAAACATACCAAAACTTTTTTGTGCACTTGATTTTGAATTGTCAAACTACAATATCCACATGGAAAATAGCGATTGCTTTCTCAAAGCCAAAATAAAATATGACAGTGAAATCCAAAGCCAAAAAATAAAGTCATAATATAAGAATAAACTTCTTACTGGGCGATCTGTGTCAATGTCATACTTCAACACACGAAAGCATTCCAGCCTCTCCTCCAAAAATAAGGCATAGGTACGGACCCAAGCAGAATAATCCCATGCTGGGCAGCAGATCAAAACATTCTCATAAACAAATAACTCAATGTTTCAATAGAAAAATGCTTTCACATAATAAAGGACGGGTGATAGTGGGTTGGTACCATTAGGACTGGAATCATCTTTGAAATGAGACATGTTAAGCATATGGCTCCTGCTTCTGCCATAATTAATGAGTTCTTCATGAAATGTGGGGTCCACTTCCCTCAGAGCACGATGAATTACGATTAATGTTTTCAAAGCAACCTAAGAAAAACCAATTCTGTTAACCGAGTTTCGACAAGAAGCACAGACAAAACAGTTCCGTTCGAGCCAACAATCATTCATGATATATTGTGACCATCAAGTTCGCCACAATATCAACAAACATTATCCCCACATCCCAAATTGTTTGTCCACCTTAGAAACTCCAAATTTAAGGGGACATTATCTAATACATTTTCTTTCAAATATAAAGTTACTTGTCTCCTAACTTGCCCTTCTTAATTTAAACTCAAATAAGACAAATGGAAAAAGGGGTATTGACTTTTCCAAGAAAGTAAAATGTAAGTTAGGGAAGTTATTAAATTTTTGTTATTCACTTTTCAAAGTGGAATAGATTTTGGAACATCCCAAAATTTATAGGGGGCCAAACAATATGGGGCGGAGGGAGTGCTTCAAAGTACAATTACTACTGTCTCATCAAGCTCACAGTTTCAAATCTCCCAATCCAAACTGGACAATTAATAAGTATAAATGGCAATCAACTACAGAGTATGGAATATATAGGCAGAGTAAAACATAACAGTGAGAAACTACTGCAATGGGCAAGGGTATTAACCACTCATGCATACCTTTTTGTTTCACAGCTTTTTAATTACTTATTGGTTTCTAAAGGAAAAAGCATGCATGTCATATCCCACATTTTCAATCACAGGCACAATTCTGTAGGATGGAGAAGTTCATGAACATCATGTCTAAAGTGGTTTCCATTGGCTAAGGTTGTTCAACAATGATGATCAAGACCAAGATCATTAAAAATACAGATACAAAATAATTGAACAGTATGACTAAAGATGAAGTTCTCCAATGCACAGTTCTTATAACTTCTAATGCATACAGGAATGCCACTATATATATTGAAGGGCTCCTAAGAATGTCATCACATTTATTATTGGTCAAATTGGAAACTAAAGGTTAACAACTAGAGTCTTTAGCATGATAGAGTAATGTTTGATTTGCTTCAGATCATGAATTCATCAATCCCATCATAAAGTAATGCACATACTGCCCAATTATGAGTCCTCGATAACCGTCTGGCAAGAGCATGGATGCAGTATGCAACATCAGCCCGAGGTCGTGTAGCTGAAATAGCAGAAAAAATAGCTGAAAAGGAAAACATAAATAAATTGCATCAGATCCCCATTCAAAAACATTCTTCAACATGTAGATCCCCAATGGTACAAGCGCGTAAAAGACAAACTAGAGAGGCCATGTTCATATATAACTTGCATCCCGTCTCGAATAGAGAACAAGAGTGAGCTGAGCACTCACCTCTAATGTGTTTTTCCTTTGCTGGGCGCTCAACATGGTTTGTGGCTTTAACTATAGCAATGTCCAATTCCTGCAAAAAAAATTTACCTCACCAAGACAGTAAGATACATCCACGATTGAAAGAACCCTCAAAAAGGACTAGATGCAAATTAAGTATACCTTGTAATCACTGTTGACTTTAGCCAAGGAAACCGTGGTGGTGTCCTTGAGAGCACCAAGTGCTTTTCTCAAGCTGTTTTGCGAACCGGCTCCAGACATTATCTCTCCCCCTCAACCCTGAAATTCTACCATTAAAACCGACGACTTAATTTTGAAGTCGTTTACTCCCAAAACTAAATTCAATGACCTAAACACAAGCAAACCCAACAAACTCCAAAGCTTAAGACAATTCACCGACAACCCAATTTTTTTGTTTTTTTTTAATTCAAAAAATGAAGTTGTTATCACTCTATCCAGATCCAACCCAGATAGCATTTCGTCGGTGGCCACACAATGGTTACATTAAACACCAAAATTCAACAAGCTCTTCGAATTATCAACAATAAATCGCTATTTTAATTATTTATTTTTAAAATAACAAAAAAGTTCCCAAATCTATACAGGAAAATCAAACAAAAAATCAGCGCAGAGGTTCATAGACGACATTCTTGTTAGATAAAAACGAATAAGAAACGATTGCATAACAGAGCAACAAGAACAGGAGGCAACACAAGCAAAAGAGCTTGATTCTATAAAAACAAACAGAAGCACCGGCAATAACCATCAAAGATCTGACAATAACGAAAAGCACGCAATCCATGCAATAATCCAACAAAGCGTCCACGGCTGAAGCACGAAAAAAATTCAAACAGAACATAGAGAATAGAGAACTAAAGAGACACACATAGATCAGAGAGCTCCAATTTACCTGCACCTGAATCAAGCAGAGACAGAGAGAGTAGAGAGAGGAGAGAAATTCAGAGAGAGAGAGAGAGGTGGAGACTGTTCTGCCGACGACCAGCGAAAAGTCGAAAATAAAACGAGTTCGGTTTGGTTGGGTCGTCGGCGTCTGTCTCCACTGTTTTTTTTTTTCTTTTTTCTTTTTCACTGTATTTCAACCTTCCTTTTTTATTTTCTATTATTCCAATGATTTATTTTGGCTATTTTTAATGTCGTTTATCTCTGTGCGTGTCAGAGAATACGGCAATGTAAGAACTTGTACTGCCTCCTTTACTTCTCTGTCGCGGCTATTAATATATTTAACCCTAATTTTATATTGAAAAATCCTACGTGTTCTTTTAGTGTTTTTTTGATATCCTCTCAACTTTAATAAAATTTTTAAAATTATCATTGAATTTGAGATTTTTATTATTAATTTTTAATCTATTAGTAATTTTAAAAGTCATATCACAGTTGAGAGAATACCAAAAAAACACTAAAAAAAATACCTAACATTTCTATTTTATATTTAAGTTTTTTTTTTAAAAAAAAAAATACTTAAATTATGTTACGTCAATCAAAATAATTTAACACTTCAATCCTATATTAAAAGACAAGTAGCTCAAGGTGGTTTATAAAAATATATATATATATATATATATATATATATATATTACAGTTGTACTTATGGTTCTCTAAGTATTCTCATGATTCTATGTGGATATTGTGTTTTAAAAAAAGTAGAAAAAAAAAACTTGTTCTTACTTTCTTTTTTGCTTTTTTTAATTTTTTTTTTTTTAAATAAATAATATTCACTTAAGACCAGAAGAACACCAAGCATTCTCCAAATACTCATGATTGTTAACCGCTAAGTTCAACATTTCTCTGAACTCTATAAGTGATTTTAGATAAGTTTCAAATTGATTAATTATTTTAAGGTATAATACAGATGTGGCTAAGCTAGTGCTTATACTTTAACATGTTAATGCAAGAATATTAGCTCACCAAATTTTACTTTATAGGATTTTATTTGATTAATTTATTTATTAATATCATTTTTTGAATGAATGGTCAAAGTGGGTGAAGGTGTTTGAAGATAAGCTATGGCTAAATGCATGAGAGCTATTCTCCTTATCCAGCAAATAGCTTTAGGAACACTCCTTTAGATTATGAGACTAAGACAAATTCTTGGCTTAGAACAAGAGAAAAAAACAGAAGTTTCTTTTTTCTTTTTTCCTTTTTCTTTTTTTTTCCTTTTTTTTAAGGTAGAAAGGGAAGTTGCTTAGAAACTTGAACATAACTAATACTGCCAGCTACCTAAAGACACCCAGTTTTGAATTTACCTTCCACTCTAACCCTTGGGTTTTGATGAAACTGCAAAACTGCCCTTGCCATTTTGAGAAACAGATTGGAGGGCCCCTCTGTTCTCAGTTTAATGATTGCTGTTTTAAAAAAAGTAAAAGAGTATAAAAATTTGAACATTATTGCAGGGTTGGTTGGAAACATAATTGAGCTCTTTTGTTAAAAAGAGAGTTAGGAGGGTAAAATTGTAATTTTATCGTCTTCAGTAAAAGTTTGATACATTAATCAAAAATATTAAATAAAATAAAATAAAAATGAAAATAGCCTAGTTAAAACCTTTTTGTTACTTTTCTCATTCATTCTAATTCTCTCGCCCGCCGCCACACCACCACCGAGCTCCTCAAACTCACCTTAAAACTGAGCTTATTTTTTTTCCTTTTTCCTTTAATAGTTGTCTATAATAATAATAATAAAAATGATATTTTGAGTAGCTAAAATAAAAGACATTGCTCGAGATGTTCTAAGTGAACTTCCTTTGTTGATAGTGCAGTCGGACCTTGGTTGCAACCTAGGCTGTGGGCGGTCATGTTATTAGGTTGTTGGGTCTCTAGCGGCCCGTGACATATTAAATATTACTTAGAGAACGAGATTAAATAATATCAACAAAAAGTTATATCATCTATAAGTTGAACCCGACCCAATTTGCAACCCTAAAATTAAAAGGAAAAAATAGTAAAACCCTTTTCTTATTCAATTTTAGCCAACCTAGAAAAATATAACAGCTAGCCGAAGGTATTTCCAATTTACAAAGAGTAAAAGACAAATATAACATGGAAATGTAATAAAATATTGAAAAACAAATTTTAATTTGTTTCCTTGTCCATCAAGTTATAAGACTATATCAAGAATTAAGGTTGATTGTGATGTGTATACCAAAATTAATGGAAAACAAATGCTGGCGGATGCTCATTTTCAGCTCCTTCAAGTTGCGTAAAAAAACGTGCATATTTTCTGACTTGCTTCAAACTATATAGATATCAACGTACGTACGCTTATAAAGAATTTAATATTCTCAACATCAATGCCGCTTGCTTAGACATCAGTATAAATTATATAGGTCAGTTTAATTTGGTTCATTTAATTAAATTGGTCAAATTCTTCTAATTTTGTATTGGATTCGTGTCAAGTTCATAGGTCGTGTCAAAATTTGTCTGCCTTTACGTCGCATTTCGGGTTTGAATCGTGTTGAGACATGGGTATAAGACTATATAGGTTAACCTTAATCCGACCTATTTAGTTAATGTGTTACCTTTATACTCATATAAAATTATGTTCAATAAACTTTAGACTCATATGATTCTAAAGTTTATTGAACATAATTTTAGTTTTGAATAGCTAAAATAACATGATTATCTTTCTATGGTATCTCTTAGTGTGTTAAACATGGATTTATTGAGAAAATTTCTTATTTCTGTTGATCGTCGTGTTTAAGTTGTTTTTTCTAATAATAGAATATTCTATTTTTTTTTTTTAAAAAAAAAAAAAAGGTTTGTTTTCTAATGAATTTAAGTAATCCCATAAATAGAATCGTCTTCTTTTTCCTCCATGATCTCTTTCCCTTGATTATAGCTACAAATATTTTGGCCTTGTCGTTAAAGTCAATAATGTGACGTTGTGTTTTAAATCTTCTAAGAAGTGTGTTTTTTTTAATTGTTTTTTATAATATATTTGACTTGAAAACAAAATATAAAAAGACAAAAATAAAGTCGTTAACCGTCATAACCAAGATGCTTTTCAAAAACTAATAAAAATAAGAGAAATGTTATTAAGTAGACTATTATATACTTAAGATGGCGTGACAGTAAAAATTAACTCTTAATTTTTCTTTTTAACAAGCCCTTATTAATACAAAACTCTGTCATATCATCACAGTTGTATGATGATATGACATTACTATAAAATAAACAGCCTATTAAATAACATTACTATAAAATAATACATGCTTTCCCAAAAAAAAAAAGAACCCTGATGGCACCCTAGCTTTGGCGATTAAATAACATTACTATAAAATAATACATGCTTTCCCAAGAAAAAAAAAGAACCCTGATGGCACCCTAGCTTTGGCTATTAATAAGAGAAATGTTATTAAGTAGACTATTATATACTTAAGATGGCGTGACAGTAAAAATTAACTCTTAATTTTTCTTTTTGACAAGCCCTTATTAATACAAAACTCTGTCATATCATCACAGTTGTATGATGATATGACATTACTATAAAATAAACAACCTATTAAATAACATTACTATAAAATAATACATGCTTTCCCAAAAAAAAAAAAAAGAACCCTGATGGCACCCTAACTTTGGCTATTAAATAACATTACTATAAAATAATACATGCTTTCCCAAGAAAAAAAAAGAACCTTGATGACACCGTGACTTTTCCAATGATAATATTAATACCATATCTTTAGAAAATTGAAGAGCAATCAAAAGTTTTTGAGTAATGATTCAGAGCACGCTGAAATTATATACATATAAAAAAAAATTAGCTGGCGTGCATGAACTGTTCATTCACGCCAGCATACCCTTTATCATTACCCAAAGTTTTTTTTTTTTTTTCTCTTTCTTTTTTTAAAAAATAAATACAAAAAATATTACCAAAAAACTGAGTAGGAATTTCCTTCCTAGTCAAAAGTCACCTATTTAGAGGAGTTATTTATTTATTTTTGGGTTGGCAGAAAAATAAACTCTCAACAACATATATGGTGGATTTGTTTGACTTCTCTGATTTTATTCTTTTTCTTTATTCAAAATTAATATAATATAGATATATTGTCCTCCTTTTCAAATCAACCATACATAAATTCTTGGTCTTATCAGCTTCCTTGAGTTGTAATATATGATGGATCAAGGGGCACTTTATTGGACACGTCACATCACAGCTATGCGCCACGTGGAACACGAAACTGACATTCCAGCAGCGATCCGTATTGAACCCATGTGAATGAGACACACTCCCACTCCCAAATCCATTTCTCTTTGAAGGACGATCGTAACCTTTTCTATGGAATTCACAGAAACAAACAATTCAAGAAGGAATGTGACGACCTGTCGTAGATCTACAATATGCCATTTTAATTTTCTGCAAACTGAGGGGCAATTTCTTTTGTCCTTTAGGCTTGGTTTTGCTGCGGTGCATTTCACCTCCATGATGCTGATGCTGATGCATCTTTCCGGGACCCACATTGGCCACATCCAACCTGAAGTACAATCGAACGGATGTGAACGTGGGGGCTACTTGACCAAAACAACTGGATGGTATTGGCCAGCTGGCACTATTCTATTCGATTAAAATATGTTAACCGTTAGATACATTTTTGAATCGTAGAAGATTTTTCTCCGGCAGGTTCCCTCTCTGGTGCAAGATTTGACGTATAAGAGGGTCCACGTGAAAAGGACTGACATCCCATACCTCTATTTAATTTTTTTTTTTATATTTTAATTGTAAATATCAAGAGCATTTATATTGAATTTTTTAAAAAAAATAAAAAGAAAAAACTCTAAAAATTTATTTTTCTTGACTTATTTAGTGACTTTTTAAAGCCACAAAACACTAACTTCCACTTTTGGGCTTTTTGTATTTAAAGAGCGTAAAAGTATAAAGTTGAATTTAACATCCAACGAAGAGTTTGTTAAATGGTATACTTTGTGAATTTTATTAAAATTTTAAAGAAAAACCAAAAGTGAAAAGTTTAACGTAAATGCTCTTAAGCAAGTTGGAGCGATGGCGAGAATTAGCCCCAAGCCAGAAGAACATGACTTACCCTACAAAACAATATCAATACTCTTGAATTAATTGGAGATGGAAGCTACCGACGTGTTACAAATACAACTGAATAAAATTTTCTTCTTCCCTCTCTGTCTTTATGTTATACTTAGTATCAGAGCTTAATTTAGGTGTTGTTTTTTTTTTTTTTTTTGCATATGGTCGTGGGACTAGTGCACCCATGTCTTTATGATTGTGCAACTAATTGTTGCTCATAGGGGTGTGTAAAATATATGTCTACGGTCTATCGACCGCTACTGAACCGACATCGACTTCTGGTGGTCGGTAGTCGGTATAGATTTGTTATACCAACCTCGGTTCGGTTAATTGGTAGAAAGTTTCTAGTTTTAGTTAATCAAACTGAACCGAACCGGTAATATATATACTTAAAAAATTGAAATCAAAACGACATCGTTTTATAAATAAGTGAAATGACATCGTTTTAGGTAGTATCATTACAAAAATACTATCAATTTCTGATGTGGCTACAGTAAACGAATTTGTGCCACATCACTAATTATTGACGTGGCATAAAATGTCATGTCAATAAATATTTTTCTGACGTGACAAAGTTGGCAGGGCAGTAATTAGTGACTTGGCAATATCCTCACGTCAATAAATTCTGACATGTTAGACATTGTCATGTCAATAAATTTTTTAGGATTCTAAAACTTTAAAAATTATATATTTTATTGACGTGCTAAATTTCAACATGTCAATAAATATTGACGTGTTAAACTACCACGTCAGAAATTATTGACCTGGCAGTAATTATTGACGTGTGAAATTGCCACGTCAAAAATTTCTGACGTGGCAATTTCACACGTCAATAAAAAATTTCACCAGGCCAAAATTTTTTGACCTAGCAATTTCACAGGTCAGGATTTCTTAATGTGTGAAATTGCCGCGTCAGGATTTCTTGACCTGGCAATTTTATTTAATAATTAATGACATTTTATACAAACAATATAGTAATTCATAATTTATGAATTTAAGTTAAATTTTATGCAAACTAATTAATTAATTAATTAGGTATATATATATACCAATTGGAATTCATGGCATGCAGTATATATATATATATAACTATATTATATATTATATAAAATTATTATATAATGTGCACTGGATTATCGATCGTTGGGTTTTTTTTTTTTGCTCTAATTAATTATTGTTCTCATTAGAATTAAATATATTGCATGTACATACTATAAGCTATATAATTAATAAAGTTAAGTTAATTATATAATGATCATGATGCATGCATGCAATATGCTTCCCTCCATTAATTAATTCTATTTCAAATAACTAATTATATAATTATTAAGTATACATATATATAGACCTAGCTAGAGATCCTTTTGAAAATAACTATGGACTTGAAGAAATAATCATAAACATATATAACATATTTAATCGATCACTTCGTTCTACAAATTAATTTAGTATATTCATCACTGATCACAACTATATGGAAATTGTTAAAAAATAGTTGGAAAATTGATTTTTAATTTATCAATTCTTTCTTTTTTAATTATTTTAATTTTACTTTGAATGTCATTCTCCTACATTAAAGCAGTCTAATTGCTAGCTGCGCCCAGCCTGCACGATGAGAGAGGCATGCACTTATCTTATCAATCAACGTCCTAAACATCTTTTGGCGATGCCATGCCATCTTATGAATTTGATAATATAAATACATTATAGAGAAAATCATACAATTTTATGAACCTTGAGTACTGCATGCCAAGCAATTTCCTAACTATATTATCATAGTTGTATTTAAAAGGCAGTTCAAATATTAATAAAATTTGGTTTATCATACTAAATTATTCAAAGTTATATCAACCTTTTGCGTGTTAGAACCCCACAAGCTAGCTAGTTAAGTATCCACAATTAATTAAATCAAAAGAATTAGATTTCTTAATTTTTTCTAAGCCTCTGCTTTTCTTAATATATTACTTTTCTTAGTATATATATATATGCGTACACGTACATATTACATTATAAAATATCAAAAAATTAAATTTAGTTATAACAAAATTTTAATTTATTTATTTTAATGTAATGTAATGTATTTAATTATTTATATATTTATAAAGTAAATATTTAAATATATTAATTTTAAAAAAAATATATATTGACATGCCATATGTGGCACGCCAGAATAGGGCTGACGTGCCACGTACATATTGCACGTCAAGATCCCCCTTGAGCCAACCCCCGCGCATGTCCCATCTCCCCCCTGCAGCATGCCATGCCTCATTAATATTTGAGGCGCACTTTGCTCCTTTTTTTTCTTCTTTTTCTCCTTTCTTCCGCCATTCTCAAGCTGAAGCTCAATCAAGCTGCTCGATCAGGAAATTTTCATGAGTAAAAAATAAATAAATTACCAACAACCTTAGCTAGTAATTAAGTTTGCATTTAAATTCCATTAAATATGTATGTGTTTATTGATTACTTTTAAGTAGCGTATATTTGTTTCTAATGTCCCTAGACAACAATGGACAAGAGTTTGATGACAAAGCCTAGGGGTACAAAGGAATACAGATACAGTTGTAGATTGTTCGTAGACTTCATCGTTAGGAACTGCACAGTACCTGATGGTAAGATTTACTGCCTGAGTAAAGTGTACATGTCGCCTTAACCAGCGCTATCCACCAGGCGTTGTTCTCGCCCATTTGACAGGGGGAAAGACATAATTCCTACATATAAGGATTTGATGTTTTATAATGAGAAGCCTGTACAAGGTCATGTTGAATCGTCTCCTTCGAATCGTCCGACCACAGATGTAGCAGGTGGAAGCAGTGATCAGGGTGGAAATATGCACGCTATGTTGCGTGATGTGTTCGGCATGCACGATGTCAGGGAAGACAACTGTGAGCCTCAAGTCGTTGTGTAGGGTGATGAAGAAATCGTAGTCAAAGAAACAGATGAAGTTGACGTCCAAAAGTATCACAAGTTGCTTAAAGAGGCAAAAACACCGCTATATGATAAGACCAAACATAGCAAGCTGAGCACAACTGTTCATCTGTACAACTTGAAGTGTGTTGGTAGAATTAGTAACAAGATATTCTCATCTCTCCTTGAGTTCATCAATCAATTGTTGCCTGCGGATGATGGAGCTTTGCCAGTTAATACCTATGAGGCAAAAAAATATCTAAGGGACATGGGGCTCGGGTATGAGAAGATTCCGGCTTGTCGTAATGATTGCATATTATTCTAGAAGGGCAACAAAGAGTTAGATTCATGTACAATTTGTGAAAAATCTAAGTGAAAAGATAAAATTCATTTAAACGAGGACGGTCAACCCATATCGTCAAGTAAGAAACGCCCGGTAAAAGTGTTGCGGTGGTTTCCACTCATACCAAGACTACAAAGGTTGTTTATGTCACAGTATACATCGCCCCATATGAAGTGGCATGCAGACAACCGCACAAAGGACGACGTATTGAGGCATCCGACTGACGGTGAAGCATGGAAGTTATTTGATAATTTATATCCGGAATACTTATTCAAAGATTATGTTTTTGTTTTATTTGTTTACACAGGTCATGAATACAAGGACTCCGCCTACACGAGCGCAGTCTTACATCAATACACACAAGAATAAGGATGGCAGATATCCAAATGACTTGGTTAGGGAGAGATGTGTATGCTACTAATAACCGATATGTCTTGGTTAATATATATTTCTTTTTATTTCAATTTAATATTTCTGATTGATTCTTTTAATTATGAGGAAACTTTACTTACCCCCTACAAACTTTCGTGCTTTTTGCAGACACCCCAATTGCTCAAAAACTCAAATTTTGATGTAGATAACTTTCGTTTCCTTCCATTTTACCCCTTCCGTTAGGATTTCTTGTGAAATCCTAACGGAGGGGTGTGAAATTTCAATCTTGCCCTTATTTTTTTTTTAAAATATAATAATTATAATATTTAGAAAAACTTCACTTACCCCTCCTGAACTTACGCACATTTTGCAAACACCCTCCCAATCTTCAAAGTCTCCCACTTTGGTGTATCGAACTTGTGTTTCGTTTTAGTTACCACATTCCGTTAGGATTTTCTGTTAAATCCTGACTCATCGGAGGGTCACAAGTGTGGGTCACTTTTTTTTTTTTTTTTTAATATAATAATTATAACAATAATTTTTTATTTATAAATAAGGGTAAATTTAAAATTTTAAAATTTTTTTGGGGTATAAAGGTATTTTACTCATTCTTTTGTTTGATTTAACTCCAATATCTAATGGTAGGGTATTTGGAATGAAACGAAAGTTCGATACACCAAAGTGAGAAACTTTGAAGATTAGGGGATGTTTGCAAAAGACGCGTAAGTTCAGGGGGGATAAGTGAAGTTTTTCCTAATTTTTTATTTATAAATAAGGGTAAATTTGGAATTTTTAAAAAAATTAAGGGTATAAAGGTCTTTTACTCATTTGACCGTTTGATTTAACTGCAAAATCCTAACGGAAGGGGAAAAGTGAAAGGAAATCGAACTTAGATACATCAAAGTGAGAGTTTTTGAACAATGGGGGGTGTCTGCAAAAAGCACGAAAGTTTGGGAAGAGTAAGTGAAGTTTCCTCTTTAATTATTTATCATGTTGCAAATTTAATGTATACCCTACAGGAGAGGATGAAGGAGCTATTACCTATTGACCTTGCTGCTACAAGATCTATAACCGAGAGCACCGTACGGTGGGCACCGGACGATGCGTACTCACAGTTGATCGGTAATAAGCTTGAGTACGCTGGTCGGGTTCGTCAAGTTGGTCCAAATATTTTACCTATGCGCGGCAGCATACACTCCTATTATAAACTAGTCGAACCACAGTCACAAAATCCCGGGAGCTCGAGGATCTCACAAATGATAGAAGTTGCACTTCAAGCCGAAAGGGAGAAGCACAAGGCTGAGATAGATGTGATGTTAGTGGCACAGCAAGAGCAGGCAGCTGAGTAGCAAGCTGAAAGGGAGAAGCACAAGGCGAAGATAGATACGATGTTAGATGCACAACGACAGCAGTTTGCTGCACAGTTATTTGAGAAATAGGCTAATGTTAATTTGATGTATGAGGCCCGTTTTCTTCAGCTTGAGTCCATGATGCACTCGAGGTCCGCGTCCGAGATGACTCGAGATAAGGATGTGCTAGACAAAGAGTGCCCAGCCCGTTTGGTGGTGAGATCGTCGGTAGGGAGCGGATCAGGTAATGCAATTTTTTTTGTTTGGGTTTTCTTGAATATATGTCCTACACATACGAATTGGTATATATATATATATATATTGCAACTCTTGTTGCAATTTATTTTTTTTCGTTGGTTTGGTGATACATTTGATTGCTTTTAGTATTGTTTTTGATGTTCTAATTATTGATGATGATGATGATGCTTGTTATTAAATTATTAAACTTTAGTATTGTTTTTGCGTCTAATATTGTTTGATATATTACTTTCCTATGGACTTTGTAAGAGATACATATTGTATTGATGATGTTTGTTATTATTTATAGTTAGTACATTTTTGGTTGTATTATAGTAATGTCATTTTGATTAGTATATATGTTAAAGTTGTTATGGTGCAATTTTTTGTGTTTGGCTTAAGATCCTGATAAGAAGGGTAGGTATTGGTTGTTGATTATTTGTTTTATCATTTCCAAGTAATGTGGAGAGGTCGTACAATGAGGAAGCTATTGACCTGGAATGAGCATTGTCTGTCAGTTTGTAGTGATAAACTTATAAACATTTTGTTCTTGTTTTGTTGATGTTTAACGTTACATGTAATTATGTCTATATTTGTGGTAACATATATAGTTTGGTTGTCTATGGTTGACGTAGAAATTGTATGTTTGTGATACTTGATGGAACTTGCATGTTTGTGATTAATGTGGGAGTTCATATCATGAATTGTAAGTATTTTTTATGGATGATTAATGAATACTTCGTTTAGGGTTTAATGTGTTAGTTTGTTACATCAAGTATATTTTTGGTGGATGATTAATGTGGTAGTTTTTCCATCAAGTATCGTTTCATGAATATATAGTTCGTTAAATGTGTATTAGGTCAACTCCGAAATTCTGCAATAAAAAATATTGTTTTTGATGTTCTAACTATTGATGATGATGATGATGAGGTTTGTTATTATTTCTATTATTGAACTTTAGTATTGTTTTTGCTTCTAGTTTTGTTTTGTTATTATTTTCTTATACACTTTGTAAGAGATACATATTGCATTGATGATGTTTGTTATTATTTCTAGTAGAAGCATTTTTTGTTTTATTATAATAATTAATGTCAATTTGGTTAGTATATATGTTAAAGTTGTTACGGTGCCCTTTTTTGTGTTTCACTTAGAATCTTGATAAGAAGGATACGTATTGGGTGCTGACTGTTTGTTTTATCATTTTCAGGTAATGCGGAGAGGTCGTACACAATAAGGAAGCTATTGACCTGGAATGAGGTTTGTCAGTCAGTTTATAGTTGGTAAACTTATAAATATTTTGTTATTGTTTTGTTGATGTTTACTGTTACATGTAATTATGTCTAGATTCGGGGTAATAGATATAGTTTGGTTGTTTGTGATTTTTGTAGAAATTACATGTTTGTGATACTTGATGGAACTTGCATGTTGTGATTAATGTGGGGGTTCATTTCATGAATAGTAAGTATTTTTGATGAATCATTAATGAAAAATTTGTTTAGGGTTTAATGTGGTAGTTCGCTCCATCAAGTATATTTTTTATGGATGATTAACATCGTTTCATGAATATATAGTTCATTAAATGTATATTAGGTCAACTCCGAAATTTTGCAATAAAAAATAAATTCAAAATTGGCCTTTTAAAAAATGAAACAAAAAAATTATGGTGAGTAAATTTACAAAAAAAATGAAAAAAAACCCCTGATGACTTAATCTATTGACGTGGTAAAAGTGCCACGTCATTAAATTTTTGATGTGGTAAAGAATGCCACGTCAATAAATTTATTGACATGGCACTGTTTGGCACGTCAATAAATTTTACTAACGTGGCAAACAGTAGCACGTCAGTAAATTTTGACGTGCTAAACAGTGACACGTCTATAAAAAAAAATTTACTGACCCCTACATTTCTAACCTTCAACACACATCATAAAGGCTACGTCAGAAAAGTATTCTGATGTGTCAGACATCATTAAGGTCGACTTAATGTATTTTGGGGTCTTAGGCAAAACTTTGAAATTGAGCCTAATTTTTTTTTTTTTTTTTTTAAGTAACAAATTTTTTTTTAAGTCATTTTTTTTAAAGTATATATATATATATATAGTTAAAAATTCTTCTTCTCGCTTTTTAAGATGCAAAATTTCTGATTAAGTTTTTATATTAAAGATTTTCTAACGTCTTTTTTTTTTTTTTCAATTGATAATATGGCTAATCTATTTAATCTCTCTTGTGACATTGTTGATCTTAGGTAGGATTTTATCAATTTTAATTTTGAAAAACTTCTTTCTGCAGAAGCAACTGTAACAGGTATTGTCAATAAAATTCTATAAGCGATACATGCATTTAGAAAAAAATCAAGTCTTTTTATATAATTTAATATGTTAATTGGAGCACTTCTATTTGTAAAATTTCTTTTAAAACTTTTAGTTTTGAAAATAAATCTAAACCATCAAGCTCATGTTTTAGGAAACCTTCTAAATTAAGACATTTATTTTGTAAACCATCATCATCTAGTGATTTTAATTTCTTAAAATTAAATAAAAAACCAAAAATATTTTCGTATATTTGAAATTATTCAAACCTACTTTGAATTGAAGAAATAGCTTGATCTACTATATATAAGAAGTAACCAATTCTAAAAGATTGTTCAGAAGATTGTGTTGTCTCGTCATTAGCATTCTCATCAAACTATTTCTTTCTACGAATTACACGTTTTTCACGAAAAACATGTTCCATTTCCATTATGGTTGCAGTTTCTTTAAATAAAATCATAGCCGATGCAAATCTAGTTTCTCTATAAGTTTTAAAATAGGAAATAAGACCTTCTAATTGATCTATAGCAACATCAATATGCATGTCTTTCGATTGTAAATTTTTACTAACATCATTAGCAGCAAATAAAATATCTTACCAAATAGTCATACTCAATAAGAATTCAAAACTTTCAATCTCATAGGTTGCTAAACAATTAGCTTCACTTTTTGTTTTAGGATCTTCACTTGTTTTTACTAATTGTAGCAGAGCCTCTCTTATTTGTGGAGTTTGAAATTTTATTGCTTTTATACTTTCAATCCAACTTTCCCAACGTGTTTGTAATAATGGCTTAAGAGTTAAACTTGGCACATTATCTATTAATATTTTTCATCGTTTTGTTGATGACGAAAACAAAGTATATATACATTGTACAATTCCAAAAAAAGATATAGCTTTAAGACATGAATTAACAATATCACATAGTACAAGATTAAGACTATGACAATCACAAGGTGTGTAAAATGCTTTAAGATTTATATCTAGTAGTCTTTTCTGCACTTCTCGTTCTTTTCCCTTCATATTAGATCCATTATCACAGCCTTGTCCTCGTATATCACTAATGTTAAGTTCAAGTTTTTTGATTAACCCAATCATTTCAATAAAAAGACCTTCTCCAGTAGTATCATCTACTGTTATAAATTCTACAAAATATTCTTCTACTTTTATTGGACTTTCTAAAATATTAACACTTTTAGAATGGGAGACATTTGTTCTTGATGACTTGCATCTGGGGTATTGGGTCAAATTCTGCAATCATTTCAATTAGACTTAAAAAATTTCTATTATTTTCTTGGTAAATTTTTTCATTTTGTCCTCTAAATGCCTAATTATTCTTACCAAGATTCTTTACTACAGTAATAATTCTCAATAATACTATTTCCCAATGATCTTTCTCTTTGTTAATTTGTTCTTGAACATTTTTATCAATTGTTTTATTTTTTAACAATCTCATTTCTAAATCAATCCAGTCATTCATGTTAGTAATATGTTCATTGGTTGTTTCATGACTATTTAGTTTAACACTAAGATTTTTCCAGTCATGAGCTCCTTCATTAGCTAGTTGCATTATATTAGGTTTTGAATTAAACAACTTGCAACTTGCAACAAAATACTATATCTACATCTTTTGAATAGACTAGCCATTTTCTATTATGTTACTCCCTATTTGATAATTTTCGTATATAATATGTATTAAAAAAATGCCTAGAGTTCTCATCTTTAGGAAAACCTATGGTATTGTATCTTATTGGACCATTTTCTACTAACAAATCCCTTAATTTTGCATCAATGTTTTTCCATTGCTTGGGTCATAAATATTTGAAGCAATAGAGTTAGATACATCAATAATATTTTCATTATCTTCTAATTCTTTTTGATGAGTTTCTTGTTCATTTATGAGTTTTTCACCTAAATTATCCTCAATGTTTTGTTTATTGCTAATAACAAATTTATTTAGAGCTCCTCTTTGAGATTCAATCAATTTGTCTACTTTTCTCCTTTTTTTTTTTTTTTTTTTTTTTTTTTTTTTTCAGATGCATATTTTCTAGTAGACATGTTTAATTAAAAATACTAACAAATTAAACAAACACGATTTAGCCAAAAAAAAAAAAATTTATGACTATAATAAAATAAATCACAAAAATAGAACAATAAAACGTTCTTGGAGACAGGACAAGAGACTCAGAGAGGAAGAGAAAATTAGTACTTAACAGATGAGATAGGCAGAGAAGAGAAACTCAGAAAGGGCAAGCAAAGAGGAGAGGTAGAGTGGCAGATAGATAGACTCTGGTATTTAAAATGCCCATGGTAGGCTAGCAGCCAGCATTATACTCGAGTCTATATTTTTGGCTGTTGACTTTCCCTAGATAATAAATAGGAAATAAATCAATAATATATTTATTTGTAATGATAAGATTTTCTCACCAAAAACAAAGAAATTCGAGAAAGAGCATGATGTAGGCGTATAGGCATGTAAGGCCTTTAAGGCTTTGTTCGTTTATTTATTTATTTTTTTCTTGAATTATTTTTAGAATTTATAATGGGCTTATTAATTGGGGCCTTATTAAATTGAGGCCTTAAATTTTGATGAAAATATTTTTTGGGCCCTATTAAAAAAAAATTTGGGCCTTCAATTTTTTATTTTTTGGCTCAAATTTTTATTTTTTGGGCCATATTAAATTGGGGGCCCTAGGTAAGGGCCTAACTCGCCTAGGGCTTGAGCCGGCCCTGGGCATCATGACACGTCAAAAAACGCTAGTCAATAAAAAATAGTTATTTTGTAGTGTATATTCATCTTATTTCTAACCCCAACCCTATCACTCATCTCATTTTCTCTCATAATCGAAGAAGCTACAAGCGCCGCTTGGCTCCCTCTCCAGTCTCTCTCAGTCTCTCTATCTCCCTCTCTAGTGGGCAGTGGGCACGACGACTAGCCTTCAATCTCCTCCTATATCTCTCTTCGGTGGTTAGTGGGTCGTAGTCCTATTCATTTGTTCAATTAACTTTGATTTCCTATTCAGATATTTGTGTGTTTTAGGGGTTAAAAAAATTGGGACTATTTTGTGCACCAACATCACTATTCATATCTATGTGCGCGTGTGTTCATATTTGTGCCATTTGTGATGTTGGTGATGTTGGGCATCTGTACAACATCACTATTCCCCAACATTAGATGGACCATTTTTGATGTTATCAACGCTTTTTGATTTTGTGTTTCTAGGTAGCAAAACACATATGCCAAAGCAGCATAAGATTGACCATCTGCGAAGCACTATTCTTCCAAGTTTGGCAAATCAGGTCTAAGCAGTGAAGCCCACGGTTAACTGATTAACCAACCGAGAATTAACTGACTTAGTCTGTTAACCAAAAATGTCAAAATTAGTGTTTGTCGGTAGGAAGTCGGTGAGTTAACCAACTTAACCGACTTCCACGGTTCAAAATGCGAACATACCTCTACCATCATCATTTTAACAAATACTCAGCCCTAATCATCTAAGTCGCATGACCCACATAAGGTACCACCGGCGTTCTTTGGGCAGTTCCTCCGACAAACGGTGGCGATTTGGTGAACACTCAATCCATCGCAAACATTAATTAGTGTGTTTGATGCATCGATTATGAGCAAGGTGGTCTTCCCTCATTTTTTTCGGTGGTTTATGGATGATCTATATGGTTTGAGGCCTACCAAAGTAAGTGGGTGTCGCTTGAACTTTCAGCGATAGGGGTGAAAATACGGTTGCGGTTAGCGATTAACCATTTAAAAAAAAAAAAATTAAGCTCAAGCTTGCCAATTAAACATAGGGGTGGCAAAATGAGTACCTGACATGACCCGATTACGACCCGCGGGTACCCGTTACACGATTAGCCTATACATAGACACAACCCGTTTAGCTAAACGGGTAATCGGGTTTGACACGATTATGACACGAAAATAGTCGGGTCACCCGACAAGACCCGTTTAAAATAATTGGGTCTAATCGGGTAGACCCGACCCGACCCGACCCGACCCGACCCGTTAAAACCCTAAACTATAATTTTTTCTTCTTTTTTTTTTTAAAAAAAAAAATTCAAAATTCAAAATTGTAATAATAATACATCAATACACTGTCAATGCAAAAAATTGAGTTCCAAGATATTAAAGGCTTTAATAAAGGATAAGAACAAAAAAAAAAATTGGAAAGTGACCGTAATTGTACTCCAAAAAAAATTACTAAACTCATGATTTCACCTAAACTTAAAACAAATAAGCATATTGACTAAGTTCATTTATTAAAATAATTTTTAGTATAAAAAATTACATTCCACTAAAAAAGAATTATGTATATTTCAACACAAAATATGATATCTGTAATCTGTTGAAATTAAATATCTCATAACAGAGATGAATTTTGCAAATCATTTGAAAAAAAAAAATTAAGGACAAAAAGAATGTTTTTAAATTAAAATCATTTAATTAAATATTTAAATATAAAAAAAGCCCTACCTAAATTTGTTGTCTTAAGCCTCAAAATCTATTAAGTAGGACCTACTCGAGGGGTTGGCTTGGATGCTTGGCTACTAGTAAGCCACTTGGCCCTCATCGATACCTCATAAAGCATAAAGTCTAAGTAGGGACAAAACTAAAATTTCTATTTCAAAATGATCAAAATATGAATGATATTGAGGGGTAAAATGTGTCAACATTTCCATCACAGCAATAAAGAAAAAGATAATAAAAAAAAGCTAATAAAAATAAGATAATAATAATTAAAAAAAGAAATAAAACTCAAAACTACATCAACATTAAATTCATAATTCATTACAAAATACTTGTCCACTTGAAGTCTTGAAGGATCCATGATCCATCCCATGTAATCAAAGATATGAATTATGAAACACTACAAATATGCTCATTTTTTTATTCTTTTTTTTTTTTTTTTACCGGGTCTGGTGGGTACCCGAATAGTAACCGGGTCTAATAGGTACCTGCTAGACCCGAACAGTAACCAGGTCTAACGGGTACCTGCCAGACCCGAACAGTAACTGTGTCTGGTGGGTCGACCCGCCAGACACGAATTAACCGGGTCTTAAACGGGTAGACCCGATTAAGACCCAAACTCGATAAGGCCAAACCCAATACCTGTTTTTTCGTGTCGTGTTCGTGTCGGGTTTACGGGTCGTGTCAAAATTGCCAGCCCTAATTAAACAAGCCAAACAAGCTCAACTTTACACTTAGCTCATATAATATATATATTTTTTTAAATTTAAGCTATAAATAAAATAAAGCGGCTTAAGAAGCCGGCTTATCTATGGGCTTGCACCCAGCCGAATTATGGCTTGCACCTACTCAGCATTGATTGACGCACTGCACACTTGATTTCACAGATGAAGGTTGAAGCATTCCTTTTATAGATAAGGAAGGTTGACAACCTGTTGGACTTGGAGGGTTGGGTACACTTGGTTTCTTAGCAATGTGGGAAACTTTCAAGCATTTTTACTTGCTTGGGTAGTTATTGGTACATGGGATTCAGTTTTTTTTTTTTTTTTTTTTAATTGTATAGGATTCTTAAATCAATATTTATTCTCACCATTAGTCACAAAATGCTTTAACTTGACCAAGTAATTTTTTTTATATTCTTGAATAAATGTATTTTTTTCACATACAAACAATATATTTATATTGTATATGAAATAAATTATATATAATTAATAGGGTTAAATACTCCATACTCCCTAGGGTTTCTCAACTTTATTTTTTTCTCCATGTGGTTTCATTTTTATCGCAGGAGGTCCCTGTGATTTTGATAAGTGACCAAGTTAGTCCATCCGTTAGTTGAACGTTAGTTGACCGTTAGGACTGACACGTGGACCAATCAGACGTCGACACGTGACACATATTTAATTTTTTTTTTTTTAAAAGGGAAAAAATGTATTTTTTTTTAAATTAAAAAAAAAAGTATTTAAAAAAAAAAGGGAAAAAAATTGGGGGTGGCTCTTGGCCATTTGGGGTGGCTCGGCCACCCCCTTTGGCCATGGGGGTGGCCTGGCCAACCCCATCTAACTGGATGGGGGTGGCTCGGCCACCCCCAAATGAACAAAGGGGGTGGCTCGGCCACCCCCAATTTTTTTCCGTTTCTTTTTTTTTTTTTAATTTTTTGTAAAATTTTTTTTAAAAAATTAAATATGTGCCATGTGTCGACGTCTGATTGGTCCACGTGTCAGTCCTAACGGTCAACTAACAGATGGACTAATTTGGTCACTTATCAAAACCACATGGACCTCCTATGATAAAAATGAAACCACAGGGGGAAAAAAATAAAGTTGGGAAACCCTAAGGGGGTATGGAGTATTTAACCCTAATTAATATATACACTATTGTATATATATATAAATGCGGTTAGCGATTTAAAAAAACTCAATAACCGCTAGGCAGTTAACGGTTTTTACTAACCGTTTTTTAAGGTGGTTAGCGGTTAATAATCACCCGCCTTTTCATCCCTATCCGGCGATGGCAAAGGCGGTTTCATTCTGCATGACTAAAATGACACATTGTTCTGTGACTAGTGGAGAACAACATGTCGTTTAGAAGGGTGTCACTGCTCTGTCGTTTGTTCAACCCTAGAGAAAACGACATGTTCAATTATGTAACATCCCGATATTTCTCTTCTTTTATCTTGTAAATAAATCGAGTGTTACGCTGAAATAATCTTACATAGTAGAAAATCTAAAATTTATCAATACAAAATAATACTCTTAAAAATACTTTTTTTTATACAAAATACCCACAATTATGCCGAACAAGACATTTATACAAATCTATCTGACTGTATAAACTCTAGACAAATTTCACCAACTTCGAATCTTTGTACATCTCAAATATGAATCTCTAATCACAATTGCATAATTACCTTGACTTTCCATTCCTGCAAGCACTACAAAAACTGTGAAGTAATGAGTCAATTGATTTCCGATAATATAAATCATTGTTCAATCATATATATCAAAAGGCCAGAGAAGTTGTAAAACCACAAGAATCCGTATTATTGGATTTCAATATCATACTCAGTAAGTAAGAATACTTACAGTGGATTACATGAATGGATCATCAAAGGTAATTACTTGTTGAAACCTATTCTGCTTCACACAGTCTCTTTTATTACCTAAAACCCATATCCCCTGTGCCTCTCTCTCTCTCTCTCTCTCTCTCTCTCAGGTCTCATCTCATCTCTGAATCTCTATGTGTGTCCATAACGGGTCTTCTGCCTTTGGTGCCATCTGAAGCTCCGTGTCCTCCGATTAGCCATACCTCTCTTTGTCTCCGGTATCATGGTATGTCTCTCTCTCTTACTCTGATTTTGTTTTCCATTATCTGTAGTATTTTTCATTCTTTGTTGTTTGGTAGTTGAGAAAGGGTCTTATTTTTCATTTTCTAGGTCTTATTTCTTAACACTCTTGTTTGGTAGCTGAGAAAGGTTAGGAAAATGAGGGAAAGTGATTTCGATTACAAACTTTTTTTTAAAAAAATAATTTTCTTCTGTAATTTTTCTTGTCTTGTTTGGGTATTTCATTTGCACATGAAATCATGTAACACCAAATCTAGATGTCGACATTTGAAGGCGCATGTTTTCTGTTTGAAGTGAGTTGAAAGTTTATTTTTTTTTTTTTTTTGCATGACTGGTTCAGGTCAATTTGGCTCTCATGGAGTTTCAAGCAGAGATGGATTGAGCGAGAGGCGTCTTATGGATTTACTCCATGGTTCTGAATATGTACTCACCTATGAAGACAAAGATGGCGATTAGATGCTAGTTGGTGATTGAATATGTTTAGCTTGTAATTTTAAATTGTAAATGCTTCATGAATATAATTTTTCATTATTTTTCATTTATTTTTATTTTTTTAAAACTGGTCGAGTCGTGTCGGGTCTTGCCGGGTCGTGTCGTGTTGAGTTACCTATTAAGAACTAGGGTCGTGTCTACCCGATATGACCCGATTATTTTAAACAGGTCGTGTCAAGTTACCCAGCTATTTGCTGTGTCATAATCGTGTCAAACCCGCTAACCTGTTTAGCTAAATAGGTCGTGTTCGTGTATAAGGTAATCGTGTAACGGGTCGTAATCGTCTCTATCTGTTATGCTAGCCCTAAGGTAGCAGAAGTGGTGCAGCCAGAGGTGGTGCAATGAAAGGTGATGCAAGCATGGGTGTTGTAGCTGCATCCAGGCCTTGTTTGTTAAACAACAAGACTTTTCTAAGAACTGTTCACAATTAAAAAAAAATTAAAAAAGAAAATAATGATTGGTATAGAAAAGTAAAAAAAATGGTATTGATAAGTGAAAAAATTTTGTTTTGTAGTATTTTTTTTTTTTGAATAGTAGTAAAAAGTAAATAATGTGATATAAAGAGTGAAT
The DNA here is from genome assembly GCF_901000735.1 of Corylus avellana. NCBI lineage: Eukaryota > Viridiplantae > Streptophyta > Magnoliopsida > Fagales > Betulaceae > Corylus > Corylus avellana. Next base: position 15,607,350 of record NC_081551.1, on the reverse strand, counting down.
GTTTTGATGTTGATTTTTTGGAAAAATTAGATGAATAGTTTTTAGTGAAATAGTGTTGCAGCTGCATCCAATGGTACTGTAGTTGAATCTGCATATGGAACTGTTATCAAATTGAAAGGAAAACGTATTGTGACAATAATATAGAAGGGAATTGAAGTTATGGAAGTTAAGAGAAAACGGTTGAATCCAGAATGGAAGCCCTAATGTCATTGACATCTAGTTGACTTAATTTTTTTTTTTTTTTTTTTTTTTGATGTAATGTGTATAGAGAAATACTATTGGTTTGTCACAATGGATTAATGTAGTGTGTATGGACATATTTTGTATGGAAGCTCTAATGTGTTGGACAGGGCCAGTAGTGTATGGACATATGTTGTATTTTGACATATGCATGGACACTGAAAGATATTTTATATAATCTGTTAAAGGCAATATACCAATTTCAATTTTATTGGCTAAGTTTCATAACCCCCTAGGTCTAAAACATATTTATTACTTTAGGAACTTAGGTGGATTTTCAGAGATCACTAAGGAATAGGTAAATGCGATGTTATACCCTATTGTGGTTATTGTTAAATAATTTTAGTACTAGTATTATTGTGGATTCAAAGGCTTATCAATTTTGTCACAAATTCTAATTTTATTAAGAATAAAATCCTAAACTAATTTGGACTCAAACCTGTTGCCAAATTGGAAAAGAAAAGAAAAGATAACCCTACTCTTAAAAATGGCTCCTTGCACTTATAAATTCTTTATGCGTGAACACACATACCTATACTCAATTCATGTTCACATAAACACACACATTGATATAGCAACTAATAATTTCATTACAGATAACAAACTTCATAGAGTAAAAAAGAATGCCATTTAAAGCATAACATGCGCTATAAAAGGACTACTCAAATTGAATAGACTAGTGCGGCCACACGAACCCCAAAGCAACTCCCCTTTTATACACTTCCCTATGCCTTTGATTGCTTTGCCCTCAATCTCAATCGTCCTTTTTTTTTTTTGATACATGTTTGGTTAAAAACTACATTACAACCACAATGTACTTCCAAAATTACACATAAACACAAAACACCACAATGTGCTCCCAAATTTACAGACACCCCAGTGCAACTTCATACAACCGAATTTGCATTCATACGGACCACTTGGAGTGTATCCAAACAAAAACAAGCAAATTGCACTTAAACAAATTATCCAGGAACACACAAGAATCGTTTGGTAATCCTTCTTCATTGCCTGAGTTTGATCTCCCCAATCTCTACTTCCTTACAATACTAGACAATTTCTTTATCCAGTCTTGCCTTCATACGCTAAGCTCCTTTCTCCATTTCTACCTTCATCTTCCTGACTTCAACTTCAATCATGCTTTGACACCATTTTGCTTCTGCCATCAAGCTTTTGTGCCTTCACCATAACCTACTTGTCACCCTTTTACCATTTTCACACAGCTTAGGATCAAGCCATTGAAAGAAACTACAATCTTTGTTAATTTGTAAAATAGTAAACAAATATTAATCACCAACCTCCAGTATTTCAACAATTAATGTAACCCTACAAACCCTACACAATCAATTAACAGTTGCGGAGTAACAAAGAGCCATATTAAATCCCAACAACAAATGCGTTGTTCGTGAAAAAAAAAAATATAACCAAATTTCAACTTTAAACAGCATTCATTACCTTATACAAAACAAATAAGTTCATAAACACAGAGTCCACAACAAAAATCAAAATAAGTAATAATTAAAAAATAAATAAATTATTTTTCACAACAGATCGAACACAAAACAAACAACAACTTCTCAATACTCATAATCTGGTACACAAAAAAATTTAAAGTACAGAACTTGCCTTATAATTTTCGCAACCCATGAACCTCCTTCTGAAATTTTTCTCAATTTGAGCAGTTTTTACAATCATTGGCCGCTCACAGTAGCAAAGCCGCTACGATGAAGATGTAGCTCCGCTTTGAGTGGAACCAAGTGATGTACTTAGACTTAAGGTATTCAAAGTTTTCCTTCAGCGCAAGAACCCTAGATCCACTCACTCATATTTGTTTCAGCTTGCTTTTATTTTGTTTTTAACTAACTAAAGTGGTCCAACTAAAGTGTGAAGACATGGACTTGGGGTTAGGATGTATGTGTACGGGTTGGGGGTAATTTGGGGGAGGCGTCTACAAGTGATCATGTGCAAGTCACGTGATCGCATTTCCATCAGAGAAGACGACTGTAACTAACAGATAGGCTACATTGACATTTTGTTTTTTTTTTAAAAAAGCTTTGGTGGGGTGCATTGTAAAAATTGAAACATTGGAAGTCAAACAAAAAATGGGCTCAAACTTCTGGGGGGGGGAGGGAGTAAAGTGTAATTTTTCCTTTATAAAATTTAAAGTTAATTTAGCCGCAATGGAGGAGGGTCCAAGGTAGGAGAGACAAAGACATTGGAATCCAAGTAATAGATTAGTTAAGTGTAAGCTGTATGTAATTTTGAATATCTTAAAATGTATGATCAGTATAGGGGAGGAGGGAGGGGGTGTTGAGGGGGGACAACTGCCTCGCTCCCCCCCTCAACTCCTAAAAATTCTCCTTATTCTTGTAGTATTTCTTCATATGCCATCATTGCCATGGTTATGCCCCTCTCAACATAAAAGTCTTCACCTATTCCCAATAATTTTCTTAAAGTATGGAAGAAGCTTTTGACTTCATTGCCTAAATAATGAAGAAAATGCAATTTTTTTTTTTTAAAAAAAGATAATAATACCATTGACAAGACAAGGCACATGGCAAAGCACAAAAAACACAAAAAATTAAAAAAAAAAAAATCAAACTTTCATAACTTACAACACATTTTGTTCAAAATAAGAAGTACAACATGTTTAGTAGAGCATGACAGAGGAAAAAAAGAAAAAAAAGAAAAAGCTAACTATAATCAAAATACAACACTTTTAACACCACAAGTCAAGCCACATTTTATTCTCAAATACCAGAGTTCTAGTATTCCTTGAGGCTTAAATCTTAGCATTTTCTCATTTCAACAATTTGCGTTTTCTCCTTCAAGAGTTCCAGTTCCAGACTATATTCCTTAAATTTTTTATTTGTGTTATTTCCTTTCAACTTTCCAACTTCAAGCATTCAAGCCTTCAACTAGGTCTATTCAGCTTTTTTTTTTTAAAAAAAAAAAAAAAAAAAAAAAATTGAGGTATGTAATTAAATTTTTATATTTAGATTTATAATGTTCTTTTAAATTAATTGTTTTAATATTAATATTGCTATTCTTGATAATTTTTTTTATATTTATATTTAGATTGTTCTTTGTTTAATATTTTTAATTAATTTTTGTTGAACATTATTATTTTTATTCATCAAAAAAATTTAGCCCCCCCTAAATGAACATCCTGGCTCCGTCACAGGATCGGTATGTGAATGCAATTGATGAGATGTTTCTCCATATTATTATACGATGAGAATTTAGTGCTCTGGTGAATTATTATTTATGCAAGTAGTAGTTATAGTTATTTTTCAATATTTAATATAATCAATTTTTGTTGCCATATATATCAAGGAATAGTAGTATCACCATATGGATAAAGCAAATTATTGCATTTATATAGGTTGGGTGTTAAAGGAGTCGTCTATTTGATGAAAGGCTTCAAGTGCCTAGTGATAAAAGGAGTCTATTCTAGTAATATCACCACAATAATGACCAAGGACACTAAGAAAATAAATAAATAAAATATTATAACAATTTAACATTATATTATAATAACTGTCATTTCTTCATTTTACTCTTTCTTGATTTCTTATTTTTGGTATTCATAAAAAAAAAAAAAAAGGATTAAGTCAAGTTCAATTATCATGTGACGGAGAAGGCATGAAAGACACATATATAATGCTTTGTTTTATGGCCAAGGACATTAAGAAAATAAATAAAAAATATCCTAACAAACAATTGTCATTTCTTCATTCTCCTCTTTCTTAATTTCTTATTCTTGGCATTCAGAAAAAGCATGAGGATTAATTCAACTTCAATTATCATGTGCCGAAGACTCGGCCAAAAAAAAAAAAAAAAAACAGATGTTGTGATAAAGGAAATCATTGATTGAATTGTAAGAGGACATCTGTGATACAAAATGAAACCTAGGTGGATAAAAATAAAGTAGTTAAATCATAGGGGGCAAAAATGTGTTTAACCCTAAAAAATTAAAATAGTTGATGGTTCTCTGTCGCTAGTGTCGGGTAAAGGGTCTATTTTATCACTCTTTATGACATTTTCTTATGTTTTTCACATACTTGATTTTGCCACTAATCTCTTTTCCATTGCCCATATTACCCTCAAGTTGAATTATCAAGTCATTTTTCACTCACATTATTTCTTCTTTTAAGACCTAGACATGAGGCAAATGATTGGCAGTGGTAGCTTGAGGCATGGCTTGTACTACCTGGACTCTTAGCCCAGCACACAAGGTCAGCTCATATAGGCTTATTATACAGTTCAGGTAGATGACTTTGTAGCAAAAATCTGGCTTTGGCAGCACTGATTAGAGCATCATACATTTTTAATTTTGTAACACATGTTTCCTTCTTTATTTATGCATAATAACATTTTTAAGTTTCAGTGTGAAACTTGTGAACTTTCTAAACACCATCGTGTCATTTTCTCCTAGCATCAATAAAAGCAATGAGCCTTTTGTTTTTGTTCATACTGATGTGTGGGGCCTTACACATGTGATTTTTTTTTATCTAGTTATCAGTGATTTGTCACTTTTATTGGTAATTTTTCTTGGACTACGTGAGTTTATTTATTAAAAGAAAAAAGTGTGTTTCAGATGTCTCACAATGGTACAGACCCAATTTAATACCAATATTAAAATTGTTCATTCTGACAATGGAGGTGAGTATATGTCTAGTGATCTTAGATTGTATTTTCATGAGCAAGACATTATACATCAAATCACTTGTATTGGTACTCCGGAGAAAAATGATATTGCTAAACGGAAAAATCAACATTTTTTTAGAGATGACTCGTTCCTTAATGCTTGATATGCATGTTCCCAAATCTTATTGGGGGGACGGCTTACTAACTACTGCTTATCTCATTAATAGAATATTCTTGGTTTTAGGTCCCATTTGGTTTGCAGAATAGACCACAAGAATTGAATGGTTATTCCATAGGAATAACCATAGGAATTGAATGGTTGCTCCATAGGAATAACCATTCTTTCATTTGGTAGGGACATACTCGTATGAATAATTATTAAGAAGTGAAATAGCTACTCCTAAAGGAATAGACAACATTTTTCCAAAAATATATATTTTTTTTCAAAATTTTCATTCAACTCTTGAAACATTTTTTTATTGAAAAAGAAAAATGTTGAATGGCATTGAGAGGCTGGCCACCCCTACAATTCATTTTTTTTTTTGTTAAAAAAAAAAAAATTTAATTTGAGTTTTTAGAAAAGAAGAAATCATTTTTTTTTTTTTTTTGTAAACTTAGTTCAATTCCAATTACACATATATTGTCATCAAACTAAGGAATATGAATAACTATTCAATTCTACCATCTTTTATTCCCAGTAATAACTATTTATTTTCTTAACGAAATACCCATTCCATGAATTAAATGATTTAAAACACCCTTGGAAGTGTTGTCCCCACCTTTCTCAACTTCAAAAGGTGTCTCTCTAGAAGTTTTTGGTTGTGTTTGCTTTGTCCATATTCATGGTCTTGCTTGGGGTAAGTTAGACCCTTGAGCCCTCAAATGTGTTTTTGTGGGCTATTCTTCTACTTAGAATGGATACAAATGTTATTACCCCCATTGAGAAAATATTAAGTATCAATGGATGTCACTTTCTTTGAAACATAATTATATTTCTCGACATCCCAAACTCCTTGTCAAGGGGAGAATCAAATTGATGATAATTTTTTTTTTTACCTGTTCCTACCCCTATGCTTGAGCAGGGAAAACAACAACTTACTAATGAGTTTCTTATTGAACCTACTAATAAGTTATCTGCGCCGCTTGTGAAAGAGTTGAGAGTTTACTCAAGATGCCAGAAAAATGAGACAATTCCCGATGCTACATGCCAAACATCAGATCCTGACTCAAGTAATACTACTTATATTTATGATAGGAATTCGGTAATACCTGTTGTTGATGATATGAGTCTACCCATTGCACAACACAAATGAGTCAGGTCATGCACACACCATCCCATCTCTGATTTTGTTTTCAATCAACATCTTTCACCATCATATCATTCCTTAATGTCCAAATTATCATCTATGTTTATCTTTAGAAATTTACAGGAGGCACTTAGTAATCTGAAGTGGAGGATACTGATGCAAGAAGAGATGAAAGTTCTTCGCAAAAACATGACTTAGGATCTTGTTAAATGATCAAACATAAGGCCGATGGTTCTGTGGAATGATACAAGGCCAGACTTGTTGCAAAAGGTTTTATACAAACCTATGAGATTGACTACGGTTTTATACAAAGATGAGCTCAATTAGAGCTTTACTTTCTATAGTTGCAAAATTGGATTGGCTTCCATTAATTCGATGTAAAAAATGTGTTTTCCCATGGAGATCTAAAAGAAGAAGCATACATGAAAATTCCTCATGGACTAAAAGATTCATCCTCAATAGGAAAATTGTGCAAACTAAAGAAAGCTTTGTATGCTCTAAAACAATCTCCAAGAGTATGATTCAAGTGGCTTTTTTAGGCTATGTAGAGATTCGGTTACAAGTAGAGTCAACCTGATTGTGTATGTTGATGATATTGTCTTAACATGTAATGATAATGGAGAGATATAAAACTTAAATCACTCTATTGCCAATGAATTTGAATAAAGACTTGGGCAGTTTGAAGTACTTTCTCATCATTGAGGTAGAAAGGCCAAAGCGGATATTTATCTCACAAAGAAAAAAACATTCTTGATCTCCTTAAAGAAACAAGATTGCTACAAAGCCAATGATAATCTAATAGAGGTAAATGTTAAACTAAAAGAAGTTAGTGAGAGTCCTCTCGTAGACAAAGGAATATATCAACGATTGGTTGGCCGGTTGATTTATTTATCTCACACCCCGTCCAGACATTGCATATGTTGTTAGTGTGGTGAGTCAATTTGTGCATTCTCCACGAGAGCCTCATATGGAAGCAATATATTGAATCCTTTGCTACTTCAAATTCTCTCCAGGTAAGGGACCGTTGTTTTTTACACTTGATCATTTAACAGGGAGTTTGAGTTGACACATAAGAAGTGTTAGAATATAATTAAATGACCGAATTCATCTCTTCTTATAAGTTTAAGTTGTTAGGACAAGTAATTATTTAACAAAAGGCTTGGTCTTAGATCAATCGAATTTTTGAATAAATATTTTCTAAGTAAGTTGGGATGGAAGATGCTAACCAACCAACATTTGCTGTTGGTTGATGCTTTAAAACCTAAATATTTGAAAAATCTCATTTCCTCAATTTGCCTATTAGCGCAGGGGGCTTTCTCTTGAATCCTTACTCTTCTCTCTTTTAGATTAAGAGCCTATTTATGATTGCGTTTGAAAAATAGAACTTTTAAGTCAAAAAACGCTTTTTGGCAAAAGTTTTATTTTTAAGTTTTTGTCAAAAATGCGTTTTGACAATTTTTACGCTTTTTGGACCCTTAAAAGCGCTTTTAATTTTATTTACCAAACGAATACTTTTTTCTTCAAGCGGACTTTTTGAGTGTTTTTTTTTTAAAATAAAAAATAAAAAAAAAAAGACTTTTTGAGTGTTATACGCACTTTTAAGCCCCTCATTCCCAAACAAACCCTAAACCCTAATGCCAATCTTCAAAACTCCATTGACCTTCAAATAGCTGACCTTACAAACCCCTCAAAATGGTCTTGGAATACTGCTCTAGATCATTAATATTCACCTCCTCAAAGTATCTCTTCTGATAATTGGATAAGAGCCAATTCACCCTGGGGGGCCAGTTTTCAGTCAAATCAACCCATGAAGCATTTATCCAAGCCCAGCCTACCAAACCCTCCCGTTTAGACCCTACTAATTGGAATTGCCTTTGAAATTTGAAACTCCAACACAAACTAAAGCATCTGCTCTAGAAAATTGTTTGAAACTCAGTGCCATTAACATTTAATATTGGCAATATTCACCCCATCAAGAAATTTAAAGAATTGGAACTGTCCAATCTGCCAATGACCTCCAAAAACCATTTAACATATATATTTTTTTTGGATTATACTTTTGCAAAAATAATTTGGAGAAGTTCAAAATGGCCCTTGTACTCATTTGTGTTCAGTAACCAGCCAATTGAAGCTTGGATCAAGGCCCTCGTCAAGCCTCTTTGCATGTTAGTCATCCCCAAAAGGAATTCTCTTGATTTCCAAATAATGGCAGACCAAATTTAGCTTGCAAGGAATCTTGTCCATAATAAAGCAATCAAGCATGAGATTTCCACCATTCTAAAGCAGATTTCACAAACTGCCATATCTCATTTTTTGGCTTGGCTGAACTCAGTTTGGAATCCTCCACTTTTGGATTCTTTTAAGGCTAACTTTGGCCATCAATAGAGCCAGTCTTTTCTCATATTGGATTTTTTCTCCTATTAAAGTTGAACCGCATTGAAGATTTCTAGAAGTACAATCTTTAAAGCACACCAGATTGCCAAGTGAGCCGCTTCCCATTGAATTCTTAGATGCATTCCCAATTTCTCCCCGTTTTTCTCTTTTGTTGGGATTAATTATGGTAAGACCCCCTTTTGTAACTTTCCCCATGCTAATAAAACAATAAGCAAGTTGTGGAGAATAAATATCCTTTATTAAAGAAAATATTCTGTAAATGAGTGAATCTCATTTGGCTTAGAAAAATGTATAAGCTAATGGGTAGGAAATGTTTGAACGAAATGTGAGGGAGGCCTCTGGGTGGGGCATGAAGATGGAATCTTATGTTCTCTCAATTGTCTCTCTTCACTTCGCTCATTTTCTGGTACTCCTTTAGTGCTTGTCCCATTAAGAGTCCGATCATTAATCAATCAAGAAATTATTCCATTAATTCCTACACCATTTCCTCACACTGCTCTCAAAAACCAATCACTCTTGTCCCCCTTTTTATCCTATCCTAACCTTTTCTCATTTTGGTCTATGAAAGATTTGCCCTCCGTTTCATTTTTACACCCCCCCCCCCAAATCCAACAACCCATGAAAAACTAGAGGCAAGAAAGTTGTACATAAACAATGTTCTTTTTATTGGTTTCTTATTCAAAATTACAATATAAATGTAATAAACAATTATGATTGAACAACTAATAATGTTACCAAGCACTATACCGCATGACCCAGTTGCCTCTGAATCCTGTGGAGTGTTTCAAAATTGGTGGAAATCAATAGAAGGGCACCTTCAAGATCTCTTGACAACGGCAGTGGCAAAGTAAGGATGGTGGCTGAATTCAAAAGAAACCTTCAGCTTGGGGTCGAGGGCTCCTACCTGACAAATGACATTTAGGGCAATGCTATTGTGCTCTGCCACTTGCTCTATCCTTCTGAGTTCAGCCAATTTGTCAGGGTCATTGGTAAAACTACTCTTGACCTCCTTTGCAATTCTCTGAGCATCTTTAAAGTAATTATACATAACCAGGGTCTAAGCAGAGAACGAGATATCAGTTACTCCATGAGAGAGGATTATAAAACCATGTACAGTGCAAAAGAAACACTTACAGAGATGCGAGCATATGTTGTCGATTCGTCGAATGCAGGGTATGAGATGTGATCAGGAACACAAGCTTTTTGCAAAAGTTCAAAGTGCTGGAAAAATCTCTGCAAAAGAAGTAACAAATTGTGCATATTAGACTAAAACCCATTCAGCAAAGTTAAATGGAAAACGTGGCAAAAGGCAATCAGGTTCACAACTAAAATGCCGAAACATTTCAAGAGAGATAATTTAGGATTTATCTCACGTGTAAATTAATGAATTTCATATGCAAAAAGTAGTGTCTTTCAAAAAGTTTTGAAGATGTACATCAGTAAAGACAGTTTGGTTTCTCCATCCACATCATGAAGTTTAAGTTTTGGAAAAACAACTAAATTGGCCTCAATTAGCTCGGTATTCATTATGCTACCATGTTTTCCCACCATGGCATGGCAGAATTCCTCCAGATATACAAACATAAATAAAATAGGATTAGAAGCAATGTTTTCCCACCATGGCATGGCAGAATTCCTTCAGATATACAAATATAAATAAAATAGGATTAGAAGCATACCTCCTGCTCTGTATTAAAAGGATTTGGACTTTGTAAGATCATGTTTTCATTCCTCAAAGCAGCAAGCATCTGGAAAGATTAGAATACATATAAGAACATTCGAGCATTTCTGTTTTCCTTTTTTTGTTCTCTGATAAATGATAAGTAGAGCATTTGAGTGGAAGATCTTTACACAAAACACCTATATTTAAAAATGGGCACAATCCATTGTCACATTCACAACTTAGAATCGCCTGTCTAATTTAAACTAGAAACACTTGCTTCAGAAACCTGTGCATGGTAGGGTTCTACCAACCAAGAACACCTAGAACCTTGCACAGGTTAGGATGTCAACTTCTATCCCTAGGCATCTTAAATGGCGTTCCCTAGAAGTGGTCATCCATGATATGATATCATAACTTATTGGTTAAAACAAACAGAATTACCATTGTGAGCCCCTCAACGAGACAAATTTGGCATTGAACAAACAGGACTGCTGGTGGGATTCGATATTCTCTTGCCACATCCTTTAGGGAATCCCTTTTTTTCTTTCCCTTTCGTTTATCTGTTCAACAGATGTATAGGAACACATCAAAGGGTATCAAAACTCGATAGAGATAGAATCAAATGCAGATTATAACAGAATGTATTTCAGTTGTTCCCAAATATCTTATTCCAGACAGAAAGAGGAAGAACCATGCAGAGGGACATGCCAAAGAGTATGATCCCTTCACCCAAAATCATCTTATCAGACAATCCTAGTCAGCCAATCTACAGGCTCTCTCTGAACTATTTGTCATATTTCTAGCCTACCAAAAGAACATAGCAGATTAAATGGTCATAATTATCCATTGTTAAAGGTGCAGAAAATCGGTGGGTTTGTGCATCATGATTCATCAAATGCAGCAAGTTTCTAAGTAGCAAGTGACAATTTAACAAGTATACTTACTAGTGTCATTCCTTGCCGCCATCTTAAGATGTGTTTTCTCTGCAAGCTTGATCAAGACAACATACATATACCAGTATACCATGCAATATTCACTCGGGGAATAGAGCTCCAACTCAAAACCCAATATAAGAAAACGGGAAGCTATCCAGTATGTTTGCTCCTCTACCCAAAGGAGGATATGTTGGAAAATTTTCATGCATACATTCTGCAAAACCACACAAATTTTGATTGAAAATAGACCCCACTGGTGAAAGCATTAGGGATTGATAATATTTAGCAAATTTATAAATCATACAAATTTTAGCCAAACAAGCAGATACAGACACTGCTACAATACAGGTAGGAGACAATTCAGTTAGACCTGTGGCAGACTAACATACCTCGTCATCCGGACTGCTCAAGACGTCTCCAAAATCCTTTCTAAATGCCAGCTCTAGCTGTTTGTCAACATATAACAGAACATAAATACATTTATTGTCAAGCACAATACTTCTTGTATAGCCAACATAATACTCATGGCTAAAGTGAAAATCAACAATTGTAAGGCATAAATGTCAATTTAGCAAAGGGTAACAACTGCCCTATGCAGAGTTCATATTTGCTCCCCATAGATATATGATACTCCGAACCATACAAGTGATTGTTCCAATTATATTTTCCGATTTGCATAATATACAGCTTGGGTGGCTGCAGATCACTGGCCTAAAAGTGATAGCTCACACATCAATTAAGTTAGAGTAATGGTACTTTTCACACCTATTTATCACTCATTTTACACCAGCTGATGGGGTCATAGCTTAAATGGCTAACACTTCTGTTTTTTTTGTTTTTTGTTTTTTTAAGTGGATGACACGTGAAACTACTTAAAACACATCACATTAACTAGTGTAAAATGGGTTGTGAAGAGTAGATTACTCATTAAAATTATCTATATATCATGTTTCAGTGTAAAGTGCAATTTTTAAGGGAAATCACAGGGTAAGATACCAGGGGGAAAGCAATAATAGTTAACAAAAAAGTGGGGTTTAAAGGATGCTTTTGAAAAATACCACCACTCAAGAAAACAGTAGCCACTACCCCACTGTAGCGAAGAATGAAAAATAAGAAAACACTCCAATATGATAACTTGCATGAAATCTGGACTACAAATATGAGACACACCTGTACATAGATAACACGCCAATCTTGTAGCATTTTCCCTAGCTTACGCCTCTGCCATGCAGAATTTGTACAAAGAACTTTGAGCTTATTAATCACTAACTGCAATACAAAATGAAATTGCACGTATTAGAAGTATCTTCCACAACAAACCAGAATGATGCTAACAGCTGTTTCACCTGCCCTAGTTGTACAATATATTCATTATTCTGGACTCAACCCAAACCAACCCAGCAAATAGAACAGCTAAATAAGACGGTAGGGTGAGATTAAATTCACTAAAATGACTCTGGAATACACAGCAAGGGCATACATAACTATAACAAAAGATGATATTGTCTTCACCTGTCCTAGTTGTCCAATATATTCATTATTCTGAATATCATGATTCTTTGTAACCTCGGGTAATGCTGCAGCTCTGGTGATCACAGCAAACATAGAATCCCGCCCATACAGTTTCCCATCTTGAACAAGCAGAAGCTGTTTATAAGTTATCAGGGTTGAGAATCCAGAATAGAAGAAAAACACAACAATCAAAACACTCCAACAAGATCAATAATTGTAAACATCTAATGCAACTCCTAAGCAAAAAATAGAAGCACATATTACAAAATGAGGAATTTGTTGTTGAGTCTGTAGTATCTATGTCAACATGTACTTTCCAAAGTGCACAATATCCTATCCGTGGTAAATCCTTCATGCTATAGTGTATAAACATATTACCTGGAGCCTTCGCTTCTCAAGTTCTAAGTCAAGATCCAGTCCCAGTTTATTCTTTGACTCACATGTTTGACCGCACAACAATTATCATCACCATATACATCAGCTTTAGTTTAATGTAACATCACCTGCTTCTTCTCCACTCACATGACAGTTTACATTTTTCAAAGTTTTAATGAACTTGATTATTCAAAATATAAACACTTAGCAAGCAGAAACATTTTTTTTTTCCAAAGTAAAATCATTATTTGTTTATGAAGCAGCAATGGAGAGTAGTCTTCACTTTGTCCAAATCCCTCTCCTCCCATGCATTTAACCCAAGTAAAGAGGGAGAGATACCACTAAGCATGCAGACAAAATTTAGGTATTTGTTTCTATCACATCTGATGTGGGACAAAATAATTAAAAAAATCGCACAGCAAAATTAGGGGAAAAAGCTAAGAGAAAATAAAAAAAGAAGAGACAGAAGCTAGAAAGAGAGAAGCCGGGAAAGAGAGAAGAGAGAAGAAGTTGGGGAGAGAAAGAGAAAGAAGAGGGGGAGAAGAGAAGGAGAAGGAGAGAGAAAATCACTTTCTCATAATTTTATTTTATCAAAAGCCGCCTCCATTGGAGTACAATGCATGCTTAAATAGACTCCGACTAAACCCTAGGGCAACACCCATTATTGAATTACCCAAACTAATTTAGGGCAACACTTAATACCATTGACTCTTGAAAATTAAATACTAATAAATTGCTCCACATCATTCTCCCCTAGTAGAAGAAAACTTGACCTCGAGTTTTGAAATGCTAAAAGCTTAAAAACATGTGCTCAAAAATTTTAAATCCAAGCCAACCTCCAAGTCTTGAAAAGGATCCAACCAGCAAGATTCCAAACCCCTTTTTTTTTTTTGTTCTTTGCTTTGCTGGCTCTCACTATATCTCTTCCTGTGTTTGACCCGCTGACCAAAGCTTCTTTTTGTTCTTTTTGAGCAACAAAACAATTCGTATGTATGGTCATCTCACACAACATCAAGGGCAGCAAGATTTGGGGTGTGGAGGCAGCATGGCTGGGTGCGGTGTGCAGTTGCAGTTCCTGACAGTGGCTACAGCAGCAGAGACAACACAAAAGCAAGGGGAGAGTGGCGGCGCTACAGGGTAATGCCGGTGAGGGGTTGTTGGCTGATAATATGCTGCCAGGCTGCAGGTTGACGGAGAAGACAGCCGACCGGTGAGTCAAAGTGTTTAGGTGTTTGGGTGTGGCTGAAGCCCTGCGAAGGAATCTGCCGAAGTCATTGGTGGCAAAGTGGTGGTGGATTTGGGTGATGGGTTGTGGCAGTGCGTGAGTGATGGGGGATTGCCAACTGTTAGGGTGGATCTTTGCTCCCGATTGGTAGGTCCCAATGGCTGACGTTTTGCAATGGTGTTCTCTCTCTCTCTCTCTCTCTCTTTTTAATTGGATTTGTGTGTTGGTTAGCAGTTGGGGGTGTAGGTGTTTCAGCCGTGGTGCAGTTATGCTGTGTGACACAATGCCAATGGCTGGCAATGTGGTGGCTTGTGGTTCTTGGGTCGGGTTGGTTTCAATGGTTGGGACAGTTTTATTGATTTATTTTTTCCCTGTAATGCCAGTGGTTGCAGGTGTCTTGGTGGTTGGTAGAATTTAGGGTTTGATTTGGCTGGCAGAAAAGAGGCTTGGGATGGCAGGCAACAGCTGTTTTGGAATGGTGGTTGTCATGGCTTTGGCTCGGTTGGGTAGCAAGGTCATGGATCGCACGGTTGTTATGGGAAACAATCAGGATAGGCTTTGATACCAATTTGATGCGGGACAAAATAATTACAAAAACCAGATAGCAAATTAGGGCAAAAAAGCTAAGAGAAAATAAAGAAAGAAGAGACGGAAGCTAGAAAGAGAGAAGAAGCTGGGGACAAAGAGAAAGTAGGGAGATCATAGACTCTTAAAAATTAAATACTACTACGGGCTTGTTTGAGTGTGTGTTTGAGGGACCTAAAAGTACGTTTAATACTCAAAAAGTTCGTTTGAAGGAAAAAATATATGTTTGGTAAAAAAAATTGAAGGCAATTTTAAGGGTCTAAAAAGCCTAAAAATGGCCAAAACACTCTACAAAAGCTTGAAAATGAAGTTGTTGCCAAAAAACGTTTTTTGACTTAAAAGCTCTATTTCTCAAACACAATCTCAAACATGCTCTAGCTTGCTTTGCATCAAAATCGGATCCCAGTTGAGTACAAGGGTGGTACTTCCATAGGGGCATTCACATGCCTAGAAAGCTCAGAACATAACTTTTATAAGCATAAAAGAACTCGAAGCTTGTTTTCTAGATAAAGGATTTAGTAACCTAAATAACCTAATGATTACAGTGACAGTCAATAGCTGCAATCCTCAATTAACAAAATAGGAAGAAAAAAACAGTCATCAAATCAAAAAAATACAAAGAAGCCAGACGCAGTAAAAACCAACCTGGAGATGAGCTCTTGCAACCAAATCAGGTTGAGACTTTTGGAACTGAACCACAAAGTGCAAAACACCTTCTAACAATGGGTCCAACGTGTAGGAACATATAATGTCTAGATCATGAAGAAGTTTCACAAAATAATCAATGGCCTGGCAGAACAGAGACAAAAATATGTTAGGATTTTTATTTTTCTTTTGATCAATATATAGAAGATAAGCAAAGTACATTACCGGAGATATAAGAAATAATTCTCTAAATTCTCACCATTTTCCAAGAAAGAATTTTAATCGTGCGTGGTGGAGTAGGAGCAGATAATCTACAATTTAAGCTAGCATCAAATCCAATTGGTTGACAACCTGAAGCAGTTGTTCTATCTTCTGTGTCATCATCACAAGCTCCACAGGCAATAGATCTAAGAAATTCTGCTGATTTACGAATGCATTCTAGCTCTGATATGCAGGTGGCTATATGTTTCCTCGCCAACTCCAAACCTCTCCCTTGAGGCCGCCTCATAGACGTAAGAACATGGTAAAAATGCTGAAAACAAAGGAAAGATATTGAAAATACTAATCAAACAAAACATGACCTTCGTTTGGTCCATGGAAAAGAACAAATATCATAAAAAAGGAGTACAAAATGCCACGGTGTTGATACACAAATGCAAGAGGAAACCACCAAATAAAGCTAATCATGGGCAAAGACATTTGCTAAAAGTAAATACGAAGGTAGAACCAATTTTTTTTCCTTCTTTTTGCTCATATGTAGCAGAACAGAGATGTCAAACCAGCACTTTCAGAGTTATACACATAAAGTTTGGAAAAACAAGAGGGATAAAACACAGAATATTATTGATGAACTGAATATCAGATCACTATTGCCAACAACGAAAAAAAATGATGATATTAACTGACGCATCTTTTTGAAAAACTTCAGTGTTACAAGCAGCTCTTGAAGTCTTTCAGAGAGAAACGAAATATAAGTTAAAAGCGCCAAAGATATATAAAAGATGCTATGCATTGATGCACATGATCATGATGCAGAAACAACAAAAAGGGTGCTAACAGAGGATAAACATATGCTTCCACGCAAATACATATGATCATAGATAATGCAGAGACTATTCTAAATCAATTACAGAATTTTAAGAGTCTACACAGGATAAGACCTTACGAAAGCGTAAACGGCATAACAAGGCTTTGCAGTAGCCTTCTTCCAGATCAACATTTTCTTGTAATGGCTCTATATCTGCATCAAACAGCTAGTAAATACATGGGAAAAAAACTCTAAACATTTTAACTTACATGCAGTAAGAAAGTGCATCAGATCGTATAAAGAATAAAGTACTATCAATTGCAAAAGGCAAATATAATGAGTGAAAATTTAATCAGACTGGAGATAACAAAAACAGTATATTTGCCACATGGCTCAAATAGAGACCTTTGTTTGCTACTACAATTAGTATACTGTTGCCAGCATACTGTCAAACATTCTTTAGTGACCACTTCTTATATTTCACACTATAGCTACAGCTATGGTCTTGCAATTATAATTATTAGCTAAACTAGGTAAGGACCCTGGTAAGGAATGTTATATACCTAAGCATTAACCACCATGGCTTCTCTCTCTAGTTTTAGTGAGAGAAGCTCTCAGCCTTTCTTCAGAGAAAATCCCTCATCTCCCCGTGAGATACCCGTCTCCTTCGTGAGTGCCGGGAGAGGAGGTATGGCTCTTGTCTCCATCCTTCTCCCCCCCTTCCCTTCCCTTTCTCTGGATTATTTTTCCGTTTTCCAACTTTTTCCTCTCTTTTTCTTTGGTTTTTCTTGTCTTTCCTCTTTTTGTCTTTTGTATGCAAGCCAGTTCTACAACTCCTTTGCCTCCACCACCACACGCTTGGCTCCTCTCTGGCCTCCTCCTCTTTCTACTGTCCATCCCTCTCAAGCGGTGAAGCCCACACACCATCCTTGAATGCGCGATTTGAGTCTCTAAAACTCAGATCTGCCATCCACTCACCCCTACGCCTCCCCTCAGCATCACCACCCACTCCTGCTTCCCCCTCCCCATCGCTTTTCTCCACCGAAGCTACAGACTGTTGGCTTTTGTCCCCCCCTGTTAAGTGTGCCCCTTATTTGGCTGTAGAGGCATAATAAACCAAAGTCCTTTGAGCTTCAGTGGTTGGGCACCTCTTCTGTGGAACTTTGATTCGAAGCTCCTCTTCAATGGATCAAGATCTGGTTTTTATAATGCTGACTATCTTGATGCGGTCTCCAAGCCACTTTGTTGTGGCTGCGGTAGCAAGCAGGCTCTCCTGTGCTCTGCATCTTCAACCGTCTTTCAGAGTGTTTCTCGGATTTCTATCCAAGAAACATTGAACCGGGTCATTTTATGACCCATTACCATATATTTGTTTGGTTTTTTTATCCTAGCACCGTATTTAAGCAAAATGTGGACAGGTTTTTAAATCGTTTGCAATCTTGACAAACAATGTTTTGCTTTAAAAGGAGAAAAAAAGTAAGGTTCAACCGTTCAAGCAAGTGATATGACAACTACCTTCTAGCACTCTTCTTTTTGATGAATGGGCTTTGCAAGCACGCAATTGGCGAGAAATTGTTTCTTCAACGGCATTTAGCAACGATAAGCACTTTTCATCTCCATCCCCATCCAAAGGAAGGCCGTATGCCATTGTAAATAGATCCTCTTCCTGCCAAAGAAAAAAATGAGATCGAATGTATTTCCAGAAACATACCATTTCGCCACTTTTTTCTTTTTCATTTTTTTTTTATTTTTAAAAAAAGGATGATTAGAAACAACAGAAAAATTGCCAAAGTGCAGTTAATGAAGCTTTTCATTTGGGCTAAAAATGAACTCTTTGGCCGAGAGGATTTCCAAAAATATTTACTTACATGCATACCAAACAACTCCCTGAGGCAAAGTCTACTTCAGATTAGGAGGAAAAATGAGACCAAATTTGTTCCATAAAATGAAGAGAGGCAAAAAGAGTTGTTGGAATACTTTACTTCATGTGTACGTGCATCTGAGACAACTGAAATAACTGCCTTGCAGGTAGCACGTATGACTCTGCAGTAAGAATGAAGCAAGGCATGTGAAGATGTCCTATCAGGCCTCAAAAGATAGATACAAGAGAAGACAGTTTGTGCCAATGAGTGACCCTTGTGCCACGTAGCCTGCAATGTAGGATCATCATTTAGATCAGTGTAAAGATTAGGTAAGATCTACGTAGAAGATTATAATCTAGATATAAATACATATAAAAAGTTGTTAAGACCAAAGCAGCACGGACATGGGCATAGGATATGGTTATGAGCCAGGACACAGCTACTCCAATCTATGTATGCATGTTTGTGTGTGTGCTGCATGCTTTCCTTTTCAAAAAACAAAGAACAATTTTTGATATAGAAGATATAACCTGCACCAATGTTAGATAAATTTTACACCAGACTTCATATATTTTTGTGGTTCAAAATAAGAAAAAGCAGGGGTTGTAAGAAAAAATATATATAGTCCATCTATATAAATGAATGGTTACAAAGAGGGTAGGTTTTGTATATCAGTTGACAGAGAGAGCGAGTGAGAGAGAGAAGAGATGGAAGGAGAAGCAATTGTATGGCCATGTTTGTTAAAGTTTTTGTTTTTATCTTTTATTTTCTGTTCTCAAAACAAATACATTAATGAACAAGTCAAAACATAAAACACTTTTTATAAATATGTATTCTTGCCATGTGCTTAACTTTTGTAAAGCTTAGAGGTAACTTTTTGTTTTTTTGTTTTATTTTTTTTTTGTTTTATTTTCTTTTTTTTAAAAAAAAGATCAAAGCCACCCGCAACTGACCTTTTTTTTCTCTTCTAATTTTTTATTTTTTATTTATTATTTTATTTTATATTTTTACAAGTAGGGTTCTACATCTATTTGGGTTTCTCAAAACAAGCAGATGTACACTATAGAAAACAAAATAGGATCCTCTCCATTTCAAGTAATATGGAGAGAATCCATTTCATGATCCAAATTAAATTTCACAAACCTAATGGTGTATATGTTGTCACATGGTGAATATGTTGCCATGTCATTCTAAAAATTTAAATTACATAGCATTATGTACACCATTAGATGCAACAAAACAAAATCTTGACCGTGAATTTGATATTCTCCATTTCAATCCATAGAAAACATTTTCTCAGAAGTGGAGCCCACCAGAAAATACTTCTAAAACCAGTTTTCACTTTTATTTCACATCAAAACAGTTTTTCAAACCAAAAACACAAAACACTTCCCAAAACACATTAACAAATATACCCTATGATTCTTCTATTCCTTCATTACTATCATCATTGAATGACTCTTGTTTTCAGGTGGAATAAGATTCATATCCTTTTGCCTTTCTCAAAAGCAGAATTTATGTCCCTTAATGTTTCACTAGACGTCCATAAATGGGGAAAAAAAGAAACAATACAATTTCGTAAAGAGTTGGGTAAGGCAATCAAGGCCAAGGCTATGTCTATGCTACATATGGAAGACATGGAAGACTAATCATAAAAAGTAATATTGCAGATACCTCACATGCTAGAAGATAGTCCATGATGTCAATGGTGCATTGAACATCAACAGTTTTGTAAAAGCTAATAGGAACCGGAGCAGCACCATTCTCAATGGCTTCATCAACAGAGTAGTATTTACAAACCATACCAGAATCCATCTTCGGGTCCATTATCTAGTAAAATTAACAATTACAAACTAAGAAATATAGATTAAGCATGTAAAGGGAAAAATAGATTAAGCACATAAAGGACTAAATAGAACATAAACAGAATGCAAAATTATGCAACTCTTTGCATTCAAGATCCTACATTAGAAAGAAAAATACACATATGAGATGAAAAAAACTTTTTATTTTTTTTATTTTTATAAATAGTTGAGATATCATTAAAAGCATAAGATGTCTCCCGGTACATAGGAAGTATAAAAGAGAAAACAGCTAACTAGAAAAAAAAAAACCAAAACAAAACAAAACAAAACAAAAACAAAAAATGCACTTGTCTAAAGATACAGAGGATTGAAGATTAAAGACTTAGGCCCTTTCAATGTCCTCTCACGATTCTCAAAACTCCAGCCATTCATTTTCTCTATAGACACCACGAAAAGCACGAAAGCACCATCTTTCACAAAACGACATTCCAAATGCTACTCTCAGTCCACCAACAAGCATGCAAGTCAACTACTCATTTAGACTTAACCCAAGACAACTCAAATCAACTAAAGAAAACATTCCATAAGGCACAAGCAACTTCACCATGGAGAAAAAGATGGTCCATAGACTCCCCATTCCTTTTACAAGTACAACACCTATCAACCACAATGACATGCCACTTCCTAAGATTGTCCATAATAAGGATCTTTCCTAGGGCCACTGACTAAGCAAAAAAGGCCACCCTCAAAGAAACCTTAGTCCGTCAAACACTTTTCTAAGGGAAAAGAAAGCCATCATTACAAACCAAAACACTATAAAAGGATTTAACATCGAAAAGGAACCCACCAAAGCTTGTCTTTACCTTCGTATCTCACTCTAACTAAATACAACACCTTGAAGAACGAGGAAAAAGACATCCACCTCCCAATCATGAGCCACTCTAACAAAGCTTATGTTCCACTAATTGAAGCCACTAGAAAACACTGAGCTGCTACAGAAGCATCCTTCGCGCAAGAACTACCATATAAATCTGGAAAGGCTTCCTTAAGGGCCATATTCCTACAGCACAAATCATGCCAGAATCTAACCTTGAAGCCACCTCCTACCTCAAATCTGATGATTCCCCCAACCCTTCATAGTATTCTTCCATAACTCTACCCCATACGCCCCAAGAGGCTCATTAGGAGCCACCCCACCCCCCCAAACACACACACAGTTCAAACTGTCAAATTTAAAGTCCACCACAACTCTCCACCAAGCCTTCCTTTCATACACATAGTGCCATAGTCATTTTCCTAAGAGAGCATGATTGAACATCAGTAAGTTTCGAACCCACAACCCTCCCTCAGAGATTGGAGAATAAACTTTGCACCAGTTTACCAAGTGATATTTGAACTCTTTGCCCAGCCCAGTCCTTAAGAAATCTCATTGAAGCTTCTCAATACTGTTTGCAATACTCCCTAGGGAAGAGGGACATGAAATACATAGGCAAATTGAAAATTGTGTTCTTTATAAGGTAGCCCTACCACCCTTAGACAAATACATCATTTTCCAACTAGCCAAATAGCTAACTAACTCTATATTTTTTCAATAACACCGTCACAAATAGGCTTGGTTTTGTCACCATTCATAGTTTTCACTACCTCCAACACCTCCCCTTCCACAAAAACTCTCTCAAACCAAATAGCCACAGCCTCATCAATAGAGTCAAAAGAAAGGTTGTCCAACAATGGCCTCCAACTGAACTTTTCAGTGAACAACTTTTTACATACTGGACAATGTGCTCGTTGATCTCCAACCGGTTGGTAGAAATTGTACCATCAACCAACAAGGAGTCAATGGAGTTCTTCATTCTGTTGGAATTAGCCATTTTGTGAAAACAATTGTGCACTTATCACCCTCCCTTAACCACTAGATGCTAGATTTCTGCCTCTAACTCACCTCATCCATGAGAGTGGATCTCTCTAACTCGTTTACAACTTTTGCATTCTTCAGTCTGACTTCAGTACTAAAGGCCCTCTCTTCTTCAATGATATCAAAAACATGAAGCTCCTCCAAAAGGATCTTTCTCTTCCTCTCTTTCCATTTTCTTAAATCAGCTTTCAAAGCCTTGAGCTTGCAGGCTAAAATAAAACTTAGCCTTGGAAATGATAAGAGTCCCACCATTGTTTCACCCTGTCTATAAAACACTCAGACTTTAGCCACATGTTTTCAAATTTGAAGTACCTACTACTTCTTTGAAAGTCACCATGGTCAAAGAGAAACGGGAAATTATTCGAGCAAAGTCTAGGTAGCCTCCTTTGGGACACACTAGGAAATTGTGCTTCCAATGCCAGAAAGACAAGAAATCTATCAATTCTAGACCAAGAGGGTGACTCCCGATTATTTGACCAAATAAAAATTCTGCCAACAAAGAGGGAGGTCTATCATGCCTGATAAAAAATGAAGTCAAAGAACAACACCATAGCTAGGCATAAACGAGCTTCTCCACATCTCTCACTGGTAGCTAATGAAAATAACTTAATAACATTCAAATGAAAGTTACTGTATCAATTCAATTTAGGTGACATGCAATGAGCATACAGCATAGGGATAACTTGCTCATAGCATCACATAATATGAATTGAGATTGAGTATCACATCACACAACACTGCAAGATATTGAAGAAAGTTTTCCAAGAATGCAAAAGATTGGACCAATAAAACTTAAAATAAAAATAAAAAAGCCCAAGCAGAACTGGCAGAAAAACATTAAAATGGCATAAGCAAAGAGGGCATTCCTTCAATTTCCTTCTCTCTTTTTTTTAATTTTTAATTTTTTATTCCTTTTATTTTTTTTTTGTCATTAGATCATTAGCATTTTGGCTCTTCATAATCTTTTCTGGACACATTGATGTTCTTGATTTCAAGCAGTGATCTACTCAAATTGCACTTGATTCCTGTATACTTTTTATGTACTTGAACTTAGCCTTTGTTCTTCTCTTTCAAATAAAATGTATGCTTAACAAACAAGAAAAAGAAGGTTGAAAATGCCATCAAACTAGCACATAGAAAAACATGTTTTGGAAATGCTATTTAATCTGAAATAAATTGTTCAAGAATAAACATAATTTATATTTAAAATCAGAACTAGGAGAAAAGGGTTAAGCATAATCTAATACATCGCAAGTACCTCCAAAGCAGACATGGCAGCAAAAAGATTGAAATTATCTCCATGAATGAGCTCACCATCTCGAAGATCTGTGACCGAACATTATGAAAAGAAACTAGAATCAAGGGTAAAGCTAACAGCAGGTTAATAGGGCAGAACGATCTTCAGGTTTCAAAACCCAGAAACCAGAGGTAGTGAGGAAGTGATACTAACAGTCACAAAGAATCTATAACTTGCATCAAACAATTAAATTTATATGTTAA
Organism: Corylus avellana; assembly: GCF_901000735.1. Taxonomy (NCBI): domain Eukaryota; kingdom Viridiplantae; phylum Streptophyta; class Magnoliopsida; order Fagales; family Betulaceae; genus Corylus; species Corylus avellana. The sequence continues at coordinate 15,583,710 of NC_081551.1, read as the reverse complement.
TTCTGCCATGCAAATTTTGCACCTAAGACTTCAACCCCAACCCACTCTTTTACCGCCTGATATAAGGTTTGAGTATATATCTCGAAAAAAAAGAAAAAAAAAAAAGAAAAAAAATAAAATAAAATAACTACTTATAAAACAAAAAGGGCCAATCAATTGAGAACGTGGACATCCACACGATGCAAATGTCACACAGAATATGATTTCATTCCCATTTCAATCTAGTACTATAGCGCAAATGGTTTGGCCTTAGATAGGAAGAAAAACTAACATGTGCACGCACACACAAAAGAACAGAATGAAGAATGATTAACATCTCTTTAACTGCTGGTTTATTGGGCAGGAGACTATTTGTAATTGTTTGATTTGGGTCTGGTTTTGTTGTAAAGAACTGAGTTCCAGCTTGGTCCCACTAAAATGAGAATGGTTTGTACATGATCGCACCCTTCAATACGATTGTATAAAGTAGTCTCTTGACTTGAATCCATGCACTTAACCTTGATAGCCCGAGACTTTTGCCATTGCACCAAACAACTCCCCAAAAATATTGTATTTAAAAAAGAAAAAAAATAAATAAATAAAAAAATCTTCAACTAGCTAAATAAGTTCATATGACTCAGTTCAATGAACATCCATGCTTCCTGGCGTACCAAATAACAAAATATAGATTTTCAATAAGAAAAACAAAAGCTGGACATTATTCACATTTATTTTCTTTTCCTATACAGCCTCAGAAACAAATGAAGCATCAGAGTTATACCCTTTTCACTCAATTTTCATAATTTAGTTTGTTAAAAAACTAAAAAATTAAACTTTACTTTTTCAATAAACTGCACAACTCTGTCAGTTCTCAATTGAACTGATTCTTTTGTTTCCCACGGAACAATGTAAAACAAAAATCCAATCTCCATCATCCTTCCCTTACTTCTCCATTTGTTTTTAGATGAATGAGTAAATTTCATTCAAACAAACTCCTCCATTTTCTCAGCAACCAAACACAGCTTCGTTGTTTTCAATCAGACATTGAATAAAACCACAGATCTTCATTGAGATAATCAAAGACAAATCACTCTTTTGGCTCCCGAGGAAAAAAAAAAATCAAACAATTAATAATGCTTAGTTCACTTTAGTAAAGCGTAAGGTTCAAATACTCTTTGCTTTTCATTTATTTTCTCGGCAAGCAAACAGAGTGGAATCAGAGCTGGTAAGTGAATTCAGGCAAGAAGGAATCGACCTTCGCATGCGGCTTCGAGGAGGAGTGACACGTCAGTCCAGACAGTGTTATCGCCGGAGGCAATGGAGGCGCCTTCGGGTACGGCGACGTCCACGGCCGCGGCCGCTTCCTCTGCACCCTTCTCTGCCATTTCGCTGAAGCTTCGTCCTCTGCGCCTCCGACTCTCTCTCTCCCTCTCTCTCTCGCTGAGTCTTTGGAGGACAGATTTGACTGTTTTGGGATTCGCAGGTTCCTCCTCGCTTTGCTTAGAGCATCTTAACAAACACGGTAACACATTAGGTCGTCGTTTTTGTTTAGGATTCGTGTCGCGTGGGTTTGCGTCAGGGTTTTAAGGCATGGGCATGAGACGGGTCGGGTCTGGATATATCGGCTCCATCCTACAGCAAGGCTATCCTGAGTTGACTTCATCGGTCTTACCATGAGCTCTTCTTCTGATTTGATGCATCACGAACTAGGAAATCCATCACTCGAGCCAATCAAGGTTGATTTAATTTAATTGATCATGATTAATCAATTGGGGGAGGGTAAGATTTTCGCCCCTACTTGCTTCTTCGTAAACTATTTTTTTTTTTTTTTTCTGAATTTGAAAATAAAATCTTTAAATTACTAATGTATTTTGCATTTTTCTAGTGAAATTGGTATGAGAAATGGTATTTTGCATTTTTTTCAGCATACTCAGCTAACATGGTATGCTCAATCTACCTTTAGATTAATCTTATATTCCGTTTATTTTGATGTAAAATGTTTTTTAATTTCTGTCGAAAAATATTATCAATAAAAATGATTTTGCTTAAAATATTTTTAAGCATTTGACTCACATGGAAAACGAGTGATGGGGCAAAACAGTTAGCGACTTGGGCAACTCTCAACGAAATTTCGACAAAGGTACGACAAAAGTCCGACGATTTAAGTTCCAAAAAATATTTAGAAAGCCCCTACTATCAGGTCATGGTGTAAACCAACCATTTTACAGCATCCAATTACCATATGACATATCATCAATTTAAAAAAAATGTAAAAAATAAAAGTGAGAACAACTATACCAAATCAAAATGAGGAGAAAAAAAAAAAAAAAAACCCTAGCCGGCCAGGCCCAGGCCAAACCCACGTCGTGGGTTTGGAAACACCCACGAGCCAGCCGTGGGTCACCCTTTCCGGCCACTTTTTTGCCAAACCTAGCATCAAAATCCGTTTTTAATGCCTCAAAACTTGTTTCAAATGCCTCAAAACTCGTTTTTTTATTCAAAACTAAAATTTAGAGAGGGAAGGTTTACCCTTTAGGGATTCTATCATCCTAAAAAGATTCATCGGAGAGGGCTGCCACATGTCGTGACCCAGTCGTGGATGTGGCAGGTGAATGGTGGGAGAGAAAGAGATGATGAGAAAGTGGGGGAGAAAGAGAAGAAGATGAAATAAAATTTTCATTGACAATGAACCAGAGAATATGAGAAAGTGGGAGAGAAAGAAAAAATCCAATATTTTTGTTCCTATTCTATCATGTGTAACTAACTAATGTGTACACTGCCTTCTACCGGATGCTACAAAATATCACTTTTGCATAGATTTGATAGAAGGTTTATCCAAATATTTAATGGCTATAAAAATACAAAATAGCATTTCACAGCCGGTGTTGCTCTAAACATCTTGTAATGCCCTCTCAATTGCCAAATATTATTTTTCAGAAAATAGAAAAAAGGATAGTTACCCATTACACAAGTCTCATTCGGAGTAATTCTTGTAGCTCCAAAGTCCAAATCATCTAGCAATGATTATAATTTTTCAAATTATCAATTATTCTATCCAAAAATTTTCCTGGTGCACCTGTTGAACGCCAAGAATAAAATCTGTCGAGCGAAATTATGAAGTATAGAATTTTTTATTTTTAAATTTTTCTGGGCATAATGTATAGAATCTTGAAGTGATGATGTCTCCTCGGATTCTTCATAAAGCTTTTCTCTTTCTTTTTCTTTTTCTGAGCGTATTCTCTCCTTCAAGCTTAAAGCAAGAATCCAACCTTGAGAGTTGAAATTTTAAAGCCTTCAAGCACTTTGTTCGAAAACGCACCAACTGTTACTCCATTGAGCTGCATGTTCTAGAACTTCTAATCAACTGCACCGGAAAGAAAAGATAATAGAAGAAAATTAAAAGCGGAATAAAAAAAATATAAATAAAAATTTTACGTGATTCGGTTTATGATCTACATTTATAGGATTGATCAATTGATAAATTTACAATAAAGAGGATCATATTTATAGGGAGGTGAAAAGAATACCAAACCATATGAGTGGGCAAATCAAATCATATTTAAATGTAGAGTTAATTACCTTTTTAGTACTTAAGTTTTTATTTTTTCCCTCCTAAGTTTCAATTCGTATCGCAGATGGTACATGACTTATGGGTAAATACCAGTTTAGTACCTCTGTCACCATTTCGTCAACTAAACTAATAGACTGTAATAGAGGTAGTTTAGGCCACCCCTGCAGACGGTCTGGGGATGGTTTGACCACCTCCATGGCCTCTAGGGAGTGGCCGCCACCCCCAAGGCCTTTGGGGGTGGTTTTAGTCACCCTTTTTTTGCTATTGGGGTGGCCGAACCACCCCCAAGGGCCTTAGGAGTGGTTAGGCCACTCTCAGGCGAGCCGCAGGGGGTGGCCGAAACCACTCTCATGGTTGTTCGTTAGTTTAGCTAACAGAAAGGTGATAGAGGTATTAAATTGATATTTATCTGTAAGTTAAGTACCATTGGTGATACGAATTAAAACCTAGGTGAGAAAAAATAAAAACGTGAAAACCTAGGTACTAAAAAGGTAATTAATCTTAAATGTATTCAAATATGATTTGATTTTATTACAATCAATGTTGAAATCAAATCTCATCAAATATCACAATATATTTAAACACACTGAACACACTCGTTTGGACGACTTCCAACCAAAGCTCTAACCAAGCTATATATTTTGTCCAAATTTTTAGACTTCTATTGTCAACCTATTTTGATCCAATAAGCATTGGAATTGGAAAGTCTTCATAAAATAAAATGTTTTAACCCTTTGAATTAGCTTTGCAATGTCACTAAGATTGTTTTCATCTGATCACTACAAAAAACCGGTCATTTTCTGACGTGGCAAACAATGTCTATTTTTTGCCACATCAGTAAATGCTGACGTGCTAAAATTGGCACGTCAACAAATTTTTTATTGACATGTCAAAAGTAACACGTCAAGATTTACTGACGTGTTAAATATGACACGTCAGTATTTTCTGACGTGTCAACTTTTGACACGTCAGTAAATTTTACTTCAATTTAATTTTCAAACAATTTATTTAAATAACTTTAAATTTTATAATTTACTGACGTGTCAAAGTTTGACATGTCAGAAATTACTGACGTGCTACTTTGACACGTCAGAAATTTCTGACGTGTCAATTTAACACATCAGTAATTTCTAACATGTCAAAGTGGCACGTCAGAAATTATTTAACACATCAGTAATTTCTAACATGTCAAAGTGGCACATTAGAAATTTCTGACGTGTCACTTTGACACGTCAGAAAATTATTGACGTGTCTCTTTGACACGTCAATACTTTCTGACGTGCCAAATATGGCACGTCAGAATTTCTTATAATTTTTTTTTTTTTTTTGGTTTAATATCATGTTTATAATATATTTTATATATTTAATCTAACTTTTGTTTTTTATTAGGAAGGATTTTAAATGAAAATGAGACTCAAAATCTTTCCAGATCTTTATTAATTAAATAAAAATATTAATGTTGCTCTTGCCTTTGATTTATTATTCTTCATTCGCTTAGTATAGAAATTAAAATCTAATTATCTCTATGTCTTTTTTTTTTCACGGAAAAACACTATTTAATTGGAGATAAAACAAACAAACATGAAATGAACTTGTCGTTGCATCCAAATAGCTAGGTTTTCTTCTTAATTCATGAATTCTTTCTTCCTTGTCTTGATCATCTTCATTTCGATCTTGTCAATCAATCGGACCATTTTATAAAGCTGTTTTAGTGTACAACAAACAGTTATATATACAACGGAAACGATGACAACTTCATATATTTTTCCTATATATATTTATATATATATGTATGTATGTCAAAACTTCAATATGAATAATGTTAATTTTATTATTTCAAGGAGATTCCAAATGAACGAGGAAAATGTTACATATCCTTTAGGTTTGAACCGCATGCACGTTACTAAATTATTATCAATTTAGTGATCATTAGTGTGGTTTAATTTAACCACATCGTACTTATTGAGTCGATGCATTTTTCGTTCACATTAAATTATTTACTCTATTCAATTTAATTTTCATCGTCGATCACCTCACTTATTAATTTGAATTTGCCAAAAACATAAAATATAAAAAATATAAAAGAAATTTATGACGTGCCATTTTTGGCACGTCAGAAATTCCTGACGCGCCAAGGATGGCACGTCATAAATTTCTTTTATTATTATTATTATTATTGTTTTTTTTTGTTTATACAACGTTTATTTTATATATATATACTTCAATATGCCTAATGTTACTTAATTTTATTATTTTAAGGAGATTCCAAATGAACGAGGATAATGTTATATATCCTTAATTTAGGTTTGACGTACACATGTCATTTTTATAGCTTTTATTTGAAAAATTTGCTTTAATCCAATTTGAAGAAAAACTCTGTCATTTATATATATATATATATATATATATATATATATATATATATATATTTGATTAAATTACAAAACCAATCATTCCAAAACATATTTTATATATAAACATTTCGTTTTACTATTTTTGTAAAAAATGACATTTTAAATTAATGGGAAACTCAAATGGACCAATATTTAGTATACTATATATTATACGACTGTCATACAACTAGGATAACGTACATGATAATGCTTGATTTTATTTTAATTTTACAAGCCCTTACTGATCCAAATGTTAATTTTCATTGCCACATCGATCATCCTATTTCTCAAAATAAGTTGAATTGAAATATGGTACAACAAATAACAAATTCTTATATATATAGGAGGATCGAAAGATGCATAAGATTGAAGACCCATCCACTTGGAGATATTGCAACTTGAAGGTTGAAAACACAAAATCTTTTGTAAATACTATATATTAATTTACAAACCTTTTTTTTCTTCTTTGATTTTTGAAAAATACTTAGAATATTACAACTTTTGGTATAAGTTACTTAACTCGAAGTGGCCGGCAGCCATAATTTGGTAAGATGATTAAACAACTCTTAAACTTAATTACGTGACTGGTGAAAATTGAAATTGCTTAATCATTTCATGAACTGTTGTCTACTATGTCAAGTTTGGAAGGAGTTTATAGTAGAAGTTATAGTGCATTGATGAACACTCTTTAATTTTTCAACAATGGTATTAATTTAATTATTAGACTGTCATAGCATTCTTAATTAGTGAACTCCTCAAATTAAAAAGGTGGGTTAATTAACCACATCTTTTTTTTTTTTTTTTTTTTTTTGAATAAGGTCTTAACCACATCTTAATTATTGAGTGAATTCATATTTTCAGTAATCTTATTTAATCTATTCAATTTAATTTTTACCATCACCTTATTAATTAAATAAAAAGAATTTGGCCAAAAAAAAAAAATAATCATTTTAAGAAATTTTGACGTGCCATGTTTGGCACGTCAGAATTTCCTGACCTGCCAAAGATAGCACGTCAGGGTTTCCTGACGTGCCAAATATGGCAGGTTAGGAATTCCTAACGTACCATATTTGGCACGTCAGGCATGTGGCCTTGGGAAGGCCAGCGCCTGCTGGCCGTCCCATCGCCCACGCCTTCTTTTTTTTTTTTTTGGTTTTCTCCCTCTCCCTAATTAATTCTCTCCCGCCTGGCAAGTATTCTTCGCTCCCCCATTTTTTCTTTCTTTTCTTCTCTCCTCTGGCCCTCAGCTCCCTCATCTCCCGCGCGCGCTCTCTCTCTCCCAGCTCTATCTCTCAGCTAGCACTCTCTCTAGCTCTCGAGCTCACTCCCCATCTCCGGCGGCCAGCTCCATCACTTCGCTGTTGCAGTCTCTGGCGGTTCTCCAGCCGAAACTTCTCCGTCAATCTACTCCATCTCTCCTGCAGGTATATATATATTGTGTTGTTTTATCAAATTTATGTTTTATTTTGTCATGAATCCGTATGATGTTTCGTTAATACACTGGATTGAGTATTTGTGAGCATGTAATTGATGGAGGTGTTTGTTTTATTTTTTTATATATATTATTTACTTATTGTACGTTCGTTGTATAAGCACATGCATGCAAGATGATGTTTCTCATAGTAGTTAGGTTTTTGTTTCAGAATATAATAGTTTTTTAAATGTGGCTTCTTGTTTTATTTTTTTATTTTTTGTTTGTTTAGCTGAAAAAGGTTGGCTTATTAATTAGTAAAAAATTTATACAACATTATTTCAATTTTAATCATTTGACCTTCTAAGTACGTGGTGATAATTATAGAGATTTAATTTCATACTTTGTTTAATTAATACTTAAATTTAATGAGTCTTAATATTGAAACGTATATTAAATCTTTTATTAATTTGTAAGTTATACATTCTCATGGTAGCGAGAATTCAATTCGAATTCCATGGATTTAACGGAAAAAAAGTTGGCAAAAGCGCAAACATTGTGAAACTTAGAGAGACTCCAAATGAATACACACTTTGGTACTATCCCCTTATATAACAAATGCATATATATATATGTGTGTGTGTGTTTAGATTGGTAATTGTTCACTATATGCACATCAACGCACTTAATATAGTTGTTTAATTGGGTAAAATCTGGTATATATCTTATTTCATACATGTGAGTCATGCATACATAAGGTAGTGAATATTTTATACATTGTATACGTGATTAATTGAGTTTGTGGTATTTTTCGCAGGTTACTATGAGTCATAGGGGGAAGACAAGATCACGTAGGGGCTCGTCTGTAGTGCGACAGTCTATGTCACATGGGTCTCCGTCAGACCACCTTGATGATAGCGAGCAACAAGACGTTGCTCAGCTTCTGGGCATGCAGGACGGATATCGACCGGTACTTCCAGGTGATATGGAAGGGGAGATCCCTCTCCATAATCCATAAGGTCGGGCAGGCATGACCCAGTTGGGGTATCTGCCAGCCAGCCAGTTTGGACAGAGTACTCAGGGACATGTGGAGCAATTATACAGTCAGCATAGCGCAGGTATGGCCGAAAGTTTTTTGGAAAGATTGCAAGTTTTTTTGTAGTTTCTAATTATATTGGTGCGATATCAATTATATTATTTAACTACAACTACAACTTCATAGAATTCTAAATATTCTAAAAAACAAACAATGCAGGTCCCGACGACAGTGAGACCACGGCCGATGAAGACATGATTGGTGGGACACAGGACACGGCTGACTCGCAGCCCACCGATTCTGCTCCCGACGACTAGTTACGCCCTCGGCAGGTCCGGACCATAAGTAAGTGTATATGTTCGAATGTCATGTATATACGTCTTAATTTAGTTGTAATTAGTATTGAATTCGACATAACTTACATCGGTAATTTTTAATCTGTTAGGTACCGATTCAAATGAAAACACCATTATTGAGGTGTTTACCATTCTTGACTCGCACAGATTGCCGGGAGTCCCCGCCGGCAAACAAATCATACTGGAGTACAATGCAGCATGCCAGTCCGTCGGCTTTAGCTCCATGAGGTTTAAACAGATGGCTGGAGACGTAATAAGGAGCTCCAATTAGGTCCGAATACCGGACAATTGGACGAAGGTACCGTAGCGTACCAAGGAGGATATTTGGGACGCCTTGATGGTATGTGTTGCATATTATGTAAAACACTCATAATGTATATATGTATATATACGCTCTAAGTTGTACACATATATTTTAGGTTTTTTTAATTTAACAATTTTGAACATGTGCATGCATACTTTTTCATCCCGCCCGAATTCAATTTGGAAGCCGTAAAGAATGAAGCATTCCGGGATATGGGATCAAAGCTGCGGACTTGGAGGTACGAGCTTAAAAAAGTTTGTGCCATTACGAAGGAAGATACTCCGGCTACTGTACGAGCAAGAGTGGGGGAACAAACACTCTCCTAGTATAATGCCGAAGACGTGGAGATCTTATTGGAGAGATGGTGTACTCATCAGAATAAGGTAGGTCATGAGTTAAATTCTTCATTTTGTGTAGTGTCATTAATTGGTTTTACTAACATGTATGAGTGTCATGTAAAACCAAATTGCCTCTTTATTGTGTAGTGTCACGAATAAAGAGTACTAAAACCAAATTTCCTTAGATTATTAACATATCGATAATAGTAACTGTGTAAGACTATGCGGCAAAAATGAAGAGCTTGCGAGCATTAAATAATACGCCACATTGCACCAGATCGAAGAGCTATGCCAGGGCGACACATGAGGAGGTAAGTGTGTAATTTACTATGTAAACAACAAAGCATTTCATATATTTAAAAATATATGTATGTCCTATTTTTTCGGCAGGCCATACGTCTGGGCATTTATCCTACTCGTGCACAGAGTTACATCCGCACGCACACCAAGACGGACGGTACATATCCGAATGATATAGTGGAAGAGAGATGTGTATGCTACTGAAATTATTTGCAATTAACAGTTGTATGATTCACTGACCCAATAATTAATGTAACATACAGGAAATGATGAAGGAGCTTATACCCACCGACCCTGCAGCGTCGTCTAGCGTCACAGAGGGAACGGTCAAGTGGGCGCCAAACGACGCGTATGCACAGACGCTTGGATATAAGCCTGAGTACGCCGGTAGGGTTCGGCAGGTTGGATCAAATATTCTGCCTATGCGGGGCTCCATACGTTCATACTATACACTGTCACAAGCACGGTCAGAAAACACCAGCCACTCCATGATATCACAAGAAACGCTTGACAGAGCTCTTGAGGCGGAGAGGGCGAAACACAAGGAAGAGATAGATGCATTGGTGGCCGCGAACAATGCACGTTAGGCAACGTTTAACGCCCGTTTGTGCCAGATCGAGGAATTGATGTGGTTCAGCTCCGCACCAGACAGAGCTTCCCCACCCATTGAGGTGGTGCCATCATCGATCGATATTGGATCAGGTAATGACATTTTTTAATGGTCAATGTGTTTTTAGAACTTTACCTATATATATGTGAACTTCTAAAACCTATATATATGTGAACTTATAAATTTAGAGTTTGGATATGTTGTAGTCATTCTCTTAATTAATGATGTAAATCCTGTTGAATTTGGTTTATGTATCATGGTTGGTTTGGTGGTGGATGTGGGTACGTACTTGCTTTGCATTTGAAGTGTTTTATTGGTATTATGAGATCGATGGATCACTATGGTTCTTGTAAAATATTAACAATCTAATGTATGTGATTGTGTGAGAGTATGAAACGATCAAGTCTTTACTAGATGAATATTTTAATTTTAAGTAGTTAATATAACATGATTTGAATATATGTAAAGTCCTATGTGTTAATATCCTCAACAAGATAAAATGTTAATATCTCACATAATTGCCATGGCAAAAATAAAGCGCATCTGCTCATGTCTATAAATTTAACAAAAGCATTGATTGCTCTGTGGAATAAATTTTTAAACAATTTTTTTTTTATATGCATTTTTTGCTAATTAACTTCATCATCATTTTACCTATTTTTGTTATATCATTTACTGTATTAGACTCAACAACTGAGTTTGGTGAATATTCGGACATTTTTTCTTTTACTTTACATAGTGAATATTGTTTGGTGATTGTTTGTTTTTATCATTTGCAGGTGATGGACATCATGGAGAGGATGCTATGAATGTCAATAATCAGCATTGAACGTCTGGTTCGCCATTCATACTTGTATAAAAGTTACTTTGTTGATGTAATTGTATTTATGATAGTTTTTTTGATGATAACAGAGATAGTTAAATTGGTGTATATTATGTTATTTGTGGTTGGTTATTCGCACTTGGTATATATGTTATTTTGTGTCTTGATGTTAATGGATATGACTTATGTTATTTGTACAGATTGATAGAAAAATAGCTAGAATTATTTGCAATGATTCATGGATAAATTGTATATCAGGTTAATTGTAATCCAAAATTTGGGTATATTCCCGAAAAAATTAAAAAAAATATATGGGGGGTGAAAAAAAAATTTAAAAACTAATCATAATTTCTGACGTGTCAGCAAATTGACACGTCAGAAAAATTTATGACGTGCCAATTTTTGACACTTTAGAAAAATTTCTGACGTGCCAAATTTGACCTGTCAGAAATTTTTTTGACGTGTCAAATTTGGCATGTCAAAATTTTCTTACGTGGCAAATTTAACACGTCAGAAATTTCTGACGTGCTAAAATCTAGCACGTCAGAAATTTTTCGTTTCTGACACCTATAATTTTCACGCGTGAAACACGTCAGAAAGGCCTCGTCAGGAACGTTTTCTGACGTGTCAGACTACCTGACACGTTAGAAAACGTTCGTCAAAAAAAAAAAAAATTTTTTGTAGTGGATGTGAAGTCAAAATATATGGCGGTTTTACTTTGACTAGGTCTATGTTAGACAACATACACAAACCTAAATTTTTATGTCTTGGATCGACTTTTACACGAACTTAATCATAGATCTAGCTAAAACTTAAAAATAAACATGTTTTTGACATTAAATTTGCCAACAAGAAAAACTAACACATACGATTTCTCTTTTAATTAGTTTCCTAAATAAGATTAGAAAATTGTTATTTTTCTAATTAAGGTAGCAGATCCAATCTTCTATGAATATGCTGGTAATAATATTTATATGATAAATATTTTTAAAGTCTTCAAAAAGAAAATTATTTGATCTCTTTCTCCTAGACCATATATCCATTTTATTGAATGAAAGTTCTCTTTATCACTGGCTTCAGGTGCACACTATTCACAGAAAAAAAAAAAAAAAAAAATACCACACGTTATGATCCCCATTTTAGTGAATAAGAATAAGTTTTTTCAGTTGAAGAGTATTAATGGGATTCAATAAGATCATCTTCTCCAATCCCAAAGGAATAATAAGTTGTTTGAAGACATTATTATACATTTGTAGGGTTCTAGTGAGTCTTGGATCACTCACACATCATGTGTACACTCCCTGAACATGCTTCTCTCGGATAATTTGCTTCAAGTACGTACAAGTCACTCAAAGGATTTCTTGCATAAACCATTTTTCGCCGCTCTCGTAGGCTTTTGGGCGGGCAATTGTAAAAGAGTTTCAGGTGATTTTGTACGGAGCAAATAAAAAACAAATAATAAAAATAGATTGTTCTCAAATCATATGGCTGAAAAGTTTATTTATATATGTTGTACTAAAAGATTTGCTTTTGTAGAGAGATATTAAGGGTTACATGTGGGCCAAAAATTACAATTCACTCAAAAAAACAAAAAAACTAAGATTATGCCTCCTCAGCTTATGAAGTTGGAAGAGCAAAATTTAGTCTCCTCAGCCACACAGAGTGAAGAACCATGTGAATGGCATCAAATGGCTTAGCAGGCCGGTTCAGCACAAAATGCCTTTGCACTTTCAATACCTTCTTTTGCATTTTCAAGTACTTCTCATTGGGAATCCCTTGTAAGATTGTCTTGATCTCTGGTATCCTCTCCACAGCAATTTGTACTGAAAATTGGTTCCAATTAAGCACATCACTGAAGGGTAAATGATAGCCATCAGAGATGATCACAGGCACACACCCCATGTAAATTGCTTCCACTACTCTAGGGCTTGCCACTTCAAACCCACTAGGGCACAAGCAATACTTTACCTGCCCCATTATTTTGATGTAATTTGGGCCCTTAGGGAGATACTCATGGACTTGTACATCGCTATCTTTGTCCTTCCAATGCTCAAACAAGAATTTCCGGATGTCTCCGTGCGCCCGGCCGGCAAAGAAGGCGAGGATCGGGCGGTCGCTTGGTGCGTGGCCTTGGACCGCGGTGCTGAGCGTCCCAAACAGTAAGTGAATTTCAGGTAGTGAGACGTCTCTTATCGGCCGGAATCCTTCAGAGGTGTTGGCATTGCATAGGACCCTCACGAAGTTCTCAAAGAGTTCAGGATTCGCAACTGATACATCTAGTGCCTACATGATGTTAAAATAATAATTAAGTGATTAAATTTACATCTTCCTACCAGCTTAAAATTTTGGGATAACTGGTAATTTAACATGGTATCAGAACCAAAAGTCATAGGATCGAACCTTGACTCTGTACGTGATGAGGAGTGTTAAAGTAATGATTAAGTGATTACTTTTTCCTATCAGCTTAAGCTTTTGGAAAAACTGGTAATTATGAAAATATGAAATTGACACCGTTAGATGTACAAACTTTAAATCGAATATAATCAACGTACCCAATCGTGACACGAAAGCATGAAATGGTCGGCGCCATTGCTTCTGTTCCAGTAAGGATGCTTGTCTGCTACAACCTTAATGTAGTCCATTACAATGTGTTGCAGGCGATCACGATGGAAATCAGTTTCGGAGGTAATAGGCTTATAAACATAGTCAACAATGTTGGTTACGCTTAAGGGCAGGAAAAACACGTGCGCCTCTTCCGGGTGGCTAGCTCTGCAGAAAATTTTCCCACTTTCTATTTCTGAGATGAATTGGCCTTCTATGGCGTATATGTCGTTTACAGGCCCATTGTGCACTAAAGGCTGCTCTCCTTCGCTGTAGCTCCACACCCTGAACCTCTTCACCATCTCTATGTGGCTCCTGATCATTATTATAATGCAACATTAGTTTCTGGAACTTATTAGATTTAATTATATCTGGAAACAAGACATATGGAGATGTATGATTTTATGGGAGTTCGGATTCTAGCAATTTGTTGCTAAGATTGCTAGCAATCTAGACAGCAAATATGAGATAGTCAATATAAGACCCACATGTGAAATGGCCGAACAAATTTGGAGCTGCCCACTCATTTACTTGGGTAAATAGTTTTAATGAGGCTTATCTGCTGGACAGAGTAATGCTATATAAAGGGCGGACCCAAGACTTGTAACGTGGGGGGACGAACTTACATAAACACATTGATGCATATTGTGTCTGTATTTGTGTGTGTTTATATAAAATAAATATATAGAAGTATTACATTTAATTTCATAGTAAATTGTATGTTATTATTGCATACAAAAGTTAGATGTCTTAGAACATGTTTGTGATTGCGTTTGAAAAATATAGCTTTTAAGTCAAAAATATTTTTAAGCTTTTGCAAAAAGTGATTTTTTGCTATTTTTATGTTTTTTGGACCCTTAAAAACATTTTTAATTTTTTTACCAAACGAGGTTTTTTTTTTTTTTTTTTTTTTTTCAAACGAGCTTTTTGAGTATTAAAAGCACTTTTAGACCATTCAAACGCAATTCCAAACAGGCTTTTAAAATAAATTAAACTCTTCCTCCTAATGAGATTCCTCGATTCTCCCAAAAATGATACAGTCAAACCAAAATAACAAGGAAAACCAAAAGTCACTAATTAAATGGGAAAATTTCAGTTTTTTTATATCTTTCAAAGCAAGAAACGAAAGAAAGTAAGTTGAATCTTATAAACTTAACTGATGAAAAGCATATGGATTTCTGTAAACGGAGCCTCTAGGGATAAAAGTTTCTTTCTTCTCAGAAGTATAGTACTTCCTTGACCGCACTGCTTCGCGTATCGCTGCCCTTGCTTGAGCTAAATCTTCTTCATTTCTCTCTAAGCTACTTTTCTTCTGTTCATAACAAACATATAAAATTAATTAATGGTAATCATCAAACATAAACAAACATGCATGACTTTGCATATATAAAGAACTTTGACGTTGTTTTTTATGACCTTGTGTGCAGTACTGCTTTTGTTCGTAGAAGCTGATGAGACTACTCCATCTGGGGTTGTTGTGTGTTTGGTTTTTCTGACATTGGAAGGGGTGAAAGAAGAATGAGAGAGAGTGGAATGGTATTCGTTTAAGGAAGAGGAGAAGAAGAGGAAGAGAAAGAGGAGGAGGAGGAGAAGAAAAGATGGAAGTAAAAAAAAAGATAAGGAGCAGCTGTAGCCTGCAGCCATGCCTTGAGCTAGCTCTATCTCTTTCTCTCACTCTTGTGCTGGGAGAAGTTGCAGCCTTTTTGCCGACTTCTGCTGCTTGTAAATTTATACAAGGGGAAGCTTTTGACTTGTGAAAGGCATAGTCGTGTGATTTACGCGTAATTACATTTAAATAAAACAACATTCACCAATATCGATAAATCCAATACATATGATAATTATAATTATGTACGTTGATGTGTAGTAAACTTTTGCCAGGCAACAAGGGAAAAAAAAAAAAAACAAAAGAAGGAGAAAACGGTTTCCACCCACAAAATTATAGGTGCTATTCAGTACATTAGGGCACAAAAATTGCTGTTATTATATCTATAATGAACTCATAGAAAGCAAGAGATCAGTGAGAGAAAGAGAGATTTGTAAGTCAATCACCTCATTTTCAAATGAAATAGATATATAGTATTTATTTGATAATTAGGATTAAAAGCTTATAGATTTAACAGTGTATATTATGTGAATGTTAGCACTTTTAAAATATTTAAATAATATTATATTATGTAAACCGTTAAATGCATCAATTTTAAATTCTGAAAGACTCCGAATATTAATATAGTAAACCTCTTAGAATCATATGATTTTAATGGTTGGCTTTAATAATTATATCAAGGTTTTTAAATCAATAGCTGAGAGAAAATCTCATCATGAATGGAGGTCGGAAAGACCAATATTTGTGGCTATTCTATATAGGCGTGATTATAGTAACACCTACTCGCCGAGAGCCGCACAAGAGGGGCCTAACTAGTGGGAATCATAGGCAATCTTTCAAGTCCGACTGAGCCATAGCTTGACCCAATCCCACTAGGGCATTAATAAAAATCTAAGGCGCGCGGCTAATACTAATCAAGCATATGTGATGATTTTTCATTGTGGAGATTCGAACCCACACTCTAGTACATGCTTTAACCACTCGAAATTTTTTTAAGGTTATTGAACCATCACTCTTGATGATCTCACAGTTAATGTTCATGCTTTTGATCAGAAGCCTATTAAATATATATTAATCTCAATATGACTCAACCATGCATGTGTCAAATATGGACTCAACAAAGTGTCATCATGGCTCATTAATGCAGAAGGGCTAAATGACTTTGAACAGAAGTAACTATAAATGGTAAAGCTTGAAGCGTAGGGAATTAAAAAGTCTAGGGTTTAATTGAAGTGAGCCTTGGATCAGATGCTCCTTGAGCCTGTTGCATGCCCCTTTCATTCCACAAGCTTCTTGAGACTGCTGCGATTTGATTAATATGCAAGTTATATGATGCTAAAAGTCTAACCAGATCATTAACAAATCCTTTAGTTTTTGTACATAAATTATCTTCTTCCCAGATGCTTTGGAAAGTGTAAGAAACGTTGGAAATGGGGATTTGCAACTTAGCAGCCTAGCAGGGGGGATAAGTGGACTAGTACAGGTACGAACACGTATATAAGTATACTTTTTGACCATTTTCGGTGATTTATGCAAGTCAAAGATATATTTTTTGTTTGAAATATACGTACCCAGCTGAATAAAATTAAAATAAATTCAGTATCTCGTGTATCGAAATTGGATCTTAATCGGTAGTTCGTTCCATGTGTTTGTCTCTTGGATCTCCTGAATTTTCTTTTCTTAGCGGTGAAGCATGCTACTAGAGCAATATTCACAGCGATATTCACAATATCTATAGTCTATAAATATTTTATATACTCAAAAAACCAGAAAAAGGGAGAGAAACTTGTGTGAATGCACACATTTTGTACTGAAATGGTTCCACGTAAATTGGATATGGAAAAAGGCTTTTTGATTTTGTTAAATTACCAAATGTGAGAGTGTTAAAGTAATGATTAAGTGATTAAATTTTCTTATTCCTATCAGCTTAAGTTTGTAGGATAAATGGTGATTTAACATAATATTAAATTCAAAGGTCCTGAATTTGAATATTGACTCCGTCATTTTACGTTGAATTTCAATTAAATATTTCACGTGTTGACCATCACCTATTGAAAGGAGTTTGAACTCACACTTGAGGAAAAGTGTTAAAGTAATAATTAAGTGATTAAATTTACTTCTTCTTATCAGTTTAAGCTTGTGGGATAAATTATGATTTAACAGATTTTATGAAATAGGATTTTATCCCCAGGATGCTCAAATTCATAGGGTTTCATTCTAAACGGATTCATTGGATTAAAAAAATGCACAACCACCACTTCCTTTTTTATACTTTTGGATGGTTCCTCATTTGGGAAATTTTATCCACCCGCCAGCTTAGGCAAGGGACTCCCTCTCCTTTCTTATTTATTATAGTCTCAAAAATTCTTTTTAGGCTTATTCTGAGAGAGGAGTACATAGGGAATATCCATGGACCATGGCATTAAAATTGCTAGGCAGAGCCCTCTTATTTCTTATTTCTCACCTCCTTTATGTTGATGATATGATGATCTTCTTCAAAGCTAACTCAAATGAGGCCAATGCCCATTCTCAGCTATCTTTCAACCTATTCTAGCTGGTCTGGTAAGAATATCTCAGCTATTCAACCTATTCTAGCTGGTCTGGTAAGAAAATCGATATCACCAAATCTTCTATGTTCGTTAACAAGAATTGCAGACTATTTTGAATTTGTCCCACATTCCATCCAAAGCTAAATACCTTGGCATTCCCCTATTCCTTTATAGAGCAAAAAGGCTACCTTCAATAACCTTGTAGATAAAGTACTATCCAAAAATTATTGATGGAAAGATAGACTTTTATCCCAGGTAGCTAGCCAGAAACACACTCATTAAATCAGTCGCAAATGTCATTCCTACTTATATCATGTCCCTTTTTTTTAGTTTGTTTGGTAAAAAGCTCCAAAAGTGGCCAAAATTCACTTTTGAAAAAAAACTTTAAAATGAAGCTTTTTTTTTATTCGCTTTAAAAGCTTGATGTAGCGTAGGATCGTGATGAACAAGAATTAACAGGCAGTAGAAGGGATAAATACTCCAAGGATTGTGAGACTATCAACAAATCAAAGAAATCTTTTTAAAACAATAGATGATATCTAAGGTTTAAGGAAAAACACAAAAGAAACTCAACTTTGAGTATTCTTATTGAAGAAAACCATATAATAATCAAAAACCATGTTCTCAGGGTTATAAGCATGTATTTATAGCCTTAAGAGTCCTAAACCTAGAAGGAAACATAATTAAAGTCGGTTTAAACAACAGCTACGTTGGCCGTCCGGACGAGCAGAGGCAAAAAGCAGTAAAACTGCAGAAAATAACATAGGCGTCTGGACTTGCAGCAGACGAACCCCAGACGAGGACTCTCGGGTTGGACTCCGTTCGGACGAGATTGCAGACGAGCTCCAAACAAGGACTATTGGGTTGAGCCTCGTTCGGACTTGCAGCAGACGAGCTTCAGACGAAGCTCTCGGGATCATGGGCATCCGGACAGGCTTCGGCTTCCTTGCGCGTTTATGATCTCGTCTTGATTCTTCTGGGCGCCTCCACACTCACATCTGCTAGGGTCTTATTTATGTAATCCCAAGCACTCCTATCTACATCAAAGCTCTATTTTCCAACACAATCACAAACCTACTCTTAATGCCCTCTCCAACCTTAGATCTTCTTGGCTTTAGAAAGGGCTATTGAAAAACAAAAAGGTGGGGGGAAAATGGGGTTGTTTGGCTCTCTCCAATTGGCAGAACATAAACACTTGGACTAGCTGTTGCATTCCCTCAATTCCATCCTTCAAGCCTAAGTCTAATCCAAACATGGAGGACCTTCTTGATTATCAAGTGGCTCACTTGGTAAACCTTCTAATAAGAAATGGAATTCCCACTTGCTATATGATTTATTTGAGCATTCCACTATCCATTAAATACAAAATATCCACATTTCCCCAATTGAGTTCCAATGATAGATGGACTTGGGCACCTTTCACCTTCTTATGAGGCTGCCTTGTGAGATTTGTGTGTAAAACCCCTCCCTTGTCTCTTGAAGATTAGCATTGCCTTTGGGGCCTCAAAGTTTAGTCTAGGCTGAAGCATCTTCTTGAGAAGATTGCTTGGAATTTACTTCTTATGCGAACATATATTGGCAGATTTACCCAATCTAATGAGTTAGAAGCATGGATATTGTGCCCTTTCTGCAAAGGTCCTAAGAAACTTTAATTCATATCCTCTTGAGTTGTCTTTTTGCTAGAATACTTTGGAGGAGCTCTCAGTGGCTTGGCTTCCAACATTGCTGCGTTCTGCAATCAACCTATTACATGGATTTCTACCATCTTTTAGAGCCTTATAGTCTATTAAATTACCAGTTATCCCAAAAGTTTAAGTTGATACGAAGAAATAAATTTAATCACTTAATCAACACTTTAACACTCCCTCTCACGTGTTAGCTCAAACTCCCTTTTTGTTGTGAGTACACTTGTGAGTGTTGTATCTCACATTGAGAAAATATAAAATAAAAGAGTGCTTAATATACCTAAGTGGACCTTAGCCCATTAGCTTAAGCTTTTGGGCTAGAGTTGTGTTCAACTATGTATATTAATGTACTATTGGTAAAAAAACTCCATAACCGCTTTATTTCCTAACAAATGGTATTAGAGCCAGGGCCATGGGTTCGAGTCACGGGAGTGTCATGTTGAGGTGCGACACTGCCACTCTGCTCACTTGGACGGCTCTTAGAACAGGCCTTGCGGGGTGCTAATTCGAATGCCATAAAATGATTTGGCTTCCCTCACTAAACACCAATTGGTTTTTAGATGATATGGTCAAAGGCACGATCCAATAAATGGTATCAGAGCCATGGTTACCTTCCTGGGACATGTGTCTGGACGCGTCGGGTTTAGAGTTGTGTCTCCATCCGCAACTCTTAACGTGAGACACTCTTGAAAATGTAAAAAGACTCACAAGCGAGGAGTAGTTGGGTCAATGTGAAGAGACTCACAAGTGAGGGGGAGATTGTTGTAAGTGCACTTGTAGTGTTGTGTCCCACACTGAGAAAATATAAAAGAAACGAGTGCTTAATATACCTAAGTGGACCTCAGCTCATTAGCTTAAGCTTTTGGACTAGAGTTGTGTTCAACTATGTATATTAATGTACTCTTGGTAAAAACTCCATAACCGCTTTATCTCCTAACACTTTCAATAAGTGAGGCCCAACACATAGATATTTAATTTAAATAGGGGTGATTTGATGGAGTCAACGTTTGATCCCACGACCTTTGGCTCTGTACCAGTTATCACAAAAGTTTAAGCTGATAGGAAGAAGTAAATTTAATTACTTAATCAACACTTTAACACTCTCCCTCACGTGTGAGATCAAATAATCTCCTTGCCATCTCAAGACAGAAAACTCTCGAAAATTTCAATTTATGCAGCAGTTACTATGGACCATAATTGGTTTTCCAAAAATAATCTAGTGCACATTAATACTGTACAACATGTGCTTTCTAAGTACATTAAACAGATCTCTTCCACCACAAAAGCTTGCATCCTAGCTTGGAATGATGCTTCCTTATCCAACCTCTGGACATCCCCCATGCCTAGCAACATCAAGGCCAACTTTGTTGTTGCAATGAGGCCTGATTTTGCTGTGGTAACTACAGTAATCAGTGACTCTGAGGGAAACACCATCAAAGTTGCCACCAAACGCTTGCTCATAAGTGATGCTTTAATGGGTGAAGCACAAGCAACCTTGTTGGTTGCCCAAATTGCAGCTTCATGGGGGTTTATTTCCTTATTCTATGGGATGCACTAACGACTACACTTGCCATTAATAGCATGTTTGAGATTGTGTTTGAGAAATAGCGTTTTAAGTTAAAAAGCTCTTTTTGGTAAAAGCTTCATTTTTAAACTTTTGCCAAAAGTGCGTTTTAGCCATTTTTAGATTTTTTGGACTCTTAAAAGTGCTTTTAATTTTTTTACCAAACAAATATTTTTTCTTCAAACGGACTTTTTGAGTGTTAAACGTATTTTTGGGCTTCTCAAACGCACACCCAAACAGATCCTAAGACCTAATAGTCTTAGAGCATGTTTGGGATTGAGTTTGAGAAATAGAGCTTTTAAGTCAAAAAAATGTTTTTTTGGCAAAAGCTTCATTTTTATGCTTTTGCTAAAAGTGCGTTTTGACCATTTTTAGATTTTTTTGACCCTTAAAAGTGCTTTCAGTATTTTTTTACCAAACGGATTTTTTTTTTAAACGAACTTTTTGAGTGTTAAAACGCATTTTTAGGCCCATCAAACGCACACCCAAATAGGTCCTTAGTTTATTTGCTTATTGGAACTTTGATAGTATTATTTTAGATATCAACTTACAATTATTTGCTTCTAATACTACTAATTTTAAAGCACATGGTTTAGTTAAGTGGATTGCTTTCTACCTTGTGTTTGAAAACATTCTTAATAGATCTCCTATTCTTTTTTCTCAATCGAGTCAAGAATGAAAAAGATAACTTATAACATTTTCCCTCATCAGTGGAAAAAAGATAAAGAGCATGCATAGGTTGAAACTTGAAAGGTTGTTGGAAGTGATCATCAAACAAAAACCTTCCATTTTTAGAGTAGGAAATAAAATCATTGTTGCTTTGGGACAGTAATTAAAGCATACATAAATTGAAAAAATAATTAATGGTCAATTAATAATTGATGGCCTTATTCAGCCCTCCAAGATTAACATAATTGGCTTACACTTGACTTGGTATCAGAAAGGTTGAGAATAAAACTGATCACTACGTACCTCCCATTATCTAGGTCATATACTAAAGAGTATTGCTATTTTTTTTACATGTTCACACGAGATTCGATCTAATAACTTTTGCTTTATAGGAACATGATCCTCTCCAGTTCAAATGAATTGGATAATTAGTTAGTGATAGTGGAGTAATATTTTTGTCTTTTCACTTTTTTAGGAGACAAAAATACCCCTCTACTATAACAAACTGGATATTCTCTTTGAAATAAAGAGGATTCTAATTTTGCTTCATAAGGCATGGTAAGCTACCCCTTAGGGACAAGAGTAGTGCTATTTAATAGATTGTTATACGACTGTCATATAATTAAAATAACGTGATAGTAAAAATCAATCGTTGGTTTATTTTACAGTTGCTCATCCAATGACTGATTTTCACTGTTATGTCATCAAATTGCATAACAGTTGTATAACAATCTACTAAATAATATTGTTCTATACTAAATTGGCCTCTAAATGCATCCAAAACAGTCATATAACTTAGAATATTGTTTAGACGGTGACAATTCTTGGAAGCATAGCCACATAATCAACAATTTTATTTAAAAAATAAAATAAAATAAAATATTTATATGAGTATACCTTCAATAAAGCATTCTCTTTTGGCTAGCCGATGCTAATTAAAATGAGGGTCAAATGTTCGGATCCAGATCCCCTACTATTATTGAAAATATGAGAAGCTCATACTTTCAGATCTTAGCCTCTATGATATGAGCGTAATAGACCGTAAGATTTTATGAGCTTCTAAGATTTGAAAATATGAGCTTACTATATTTTGGAGAAACTTCACTTACCCCACCTCCCCACAAATTTTTTGCGCCTTTTGTAGACATCTACAATTGTTCAAAAACTCTCACTTTCATGTATCAAATTTTTAGTTTCGTTCACTTTGCCCCTTCCGTTAGGATTTTCTGTGAAATCCTAACGGAAGGGGTCACACGTGCCACGCATGTGGGAAAAAGTTATTGAAAGCCCCATTTTACCCCTGAAAGCATCACGTGTACAAACACCCTTAGGGTTTATTTCTCAAAATCACTAAAACCAAAAGTGAGTTCGAGAGCCGTCTTAGTAAAGAACCCTAACATTGTGGGCTGACGACCACTAAAATCCTCAATCCACCCAGTGACTCTAAATCGCGATTCCACCCAGGTTTCAATCCACCCAGTGTCCTTTATTTATCAAAATCGCATACGAGAAAGTCATTTCAAGACCCAATTGAAGTCTCGTTTAGTTGCATTGGAAGCTTCGTTTGTGAGCCGTCTTTTTCGTCAATGCTGTCTTTTCCAGGTATAGTCCCTTTTGTCAAATGAAGTTGGTTGTTTTATTTATAGGTATGCCAAGTTTACCATTGTGTCCCCTTTATTTTTATTGTTGTCTATTTGTGGGTCATATGATTTTATTGTCAAAAGTTTGTCAAAAAAAAAAAAAAAAAAACACAATTTGTGGGTCATATGATTCTGGTGGGTTGAATAAAGAAAGTACCCACTTTTGTTGGTCGAATTGATGCTAGCAAAAGGTTGGAGATTTTTGCATTTTTTAATTGGCTATTGTCGGTTGAAGAAAGTTGACTGTTTGTTAGGGTTTATTTGTTTAATGGTTTTTGGAATATTCTGGATGGTTTAGCAAAAAGTCACTGCATACTTAGGATTTAACAATAATTCACTACATACTTATGTTATTTGTCACTGTTTTTGGCATGTTGTGGGTTTGTTTAATGCTTTTTGGAATGTTCTAGATGGTTTAGAAACATGTCACTGCATCCTTTTAG
Organism: Corylus avellana; assembly: GCF_901000735.1. Lineage (NCBI taxonomy): Eukaryota > Viridiplantae > Streptophyta > Magnoliopsida > Fagales > Betulaceae > Corylus > Corylus avellana. Next base: position 15,559,832 of record NC_081551.1, on the reverse strand, counting down.
GTTTAGAAAAAATTCACTGCATACTTGAGGTTTAGCAAAAACTCACTGCATACTTAAGGTTTATCTGTCACTGTTTTTGGCATACTGTGGGTTTGTTTAATGCTTTTTGGCATGTTCTGGATGGTTTAGCAATAGGTCACTGCATACTTTCGGATTTAGCAAAAAGTTAAAGCTTTTTGGCATGTTGTGGATGACAAGTTGACTGTTTGTTGATGTTAAGGTTTGTTTGATTGTTGTTGTTTATTTGTCACTGTTTTTGGCATGTTGTGGACTGTGTTTTACAATTGTGGTCCCCTAGGTGGTTGTAGATGACACGTTGTCACTGGTTGTTACATATTGTTTAGGGTTTAGGGTTTAGGGTTTTATCCTTCTTATGAAGTTGCTATGTATTCACTATTCTCAGTGCTCTTCCTTTTTCTATCTTTTCCCTATATATATATAATAAATCATATGGAACTCACCCATAATAACATTAGGATTTGTCATCCTTAAAAGCATGCATTGTTTTCATAAAGTTCTTGCATATTATTGTTTTGTGTTAAGGGTTTAGGTAAGCTTCTATTGGCAAATGTGGTCCCCTCTATAACTGTAATTGTTTATTGTATATATATGGTCTCCTTTGTTATCTAAGTTGTTTTTTTCTGTATAAATGGTTTAGCATGTCCACTCAACTAAAAAAGCTACTGCATGTTGTATTTAGTAAATACTCATTGGTGTTCTTAATGTGGCAGGACACAGAATGGCTAGTGACATATTGCTGTTTGAGGTGCATTACAATGGTGCTTTCAATAGGGAAAATATGTGTACGTATATGGGTGGATTTGTGCATAATCATTCGGTTCGTGATGTACATAAGATGTCTTTCTTGAATATCGAGGAAATATGCAAGGATTATGGGTATAAGTCTTGTGACCTCATTCACTACAAGATACTTAATAGGTCTTTAGATGAAGGATTAAGGCTTATATCATCTGACTATGATGTAAATGAAATGGTTTCACACCATGTAGGCCATGGGCTAGCTGAGTTGTATTTGGTTTTGTTTAATGAGGTTGACATAGATGCGGTAGATGACAATGCAGAAGACGATGAAGAATATGAGAGGGTTGTAGTATATAAGGAAGGATGCTTTCTGGGATGAGGCTCTTAGCGTAGATACAGATGCTAATGACTTAGAAGGGGAGGAGCATGTAGAATCTGAAAGGGTGGGGTTTCGGGTGTCATTGAGGATGAAGCAGGGTTTAGGGATGAGGAAGATAGTGATGAGGAGGATACGGATCAGGAAGATAGGGAAAAAGTATATGATGATGGACATATGGAAGAAATAGGGGGGGAAATGATGAAGATGAGTCCAATAGTGAAGATCTTTGTCCAAGTGGCATACTTAGGTCATCCATTCCCAGTGATAGTGACAATGAAGAAATATCAAGTCGTCGTGATGTCACCAAAAGAATACCATTTACTAAAGAAGAGATGCAAAATCCAGTGCTGCAGTTAGGTCATATATTTGGTGATGCGGCAGAGTTTAGAAAAGCGGTGAAGCAAGCAAATATTATGAAGGGGAAGGATTTAAAGTTCTCAATAAATGAAACCAAAAAAGTTATAGCTCGTTACAAAGACAAGAAGTGTAAGTACAGGGTTTATGGGAAGAAGTTAAAGGATGAGTCCACATTTCTCTTAGTGTCAATGTATCCAAGACACTCATGCTGTAGAAGATACAAGAATCACATGATTAATTCAGCTTGGATAGCTGAATGGTGCATGATCTCATTTAGAAACCAGCCAAACCTGCCTATAGACGTTTTGTAGAAAGAGGTCAAAGCCAAGTGGAATGTAGATGCCCATATTAGCTCATTGTATAGTGCAAGGAAAAAGGTGCAACAAAAAATTTATGAGAAGTTGGATGAGCAATACCATCAGTTATGGGACTACTGTGCATTGGTTAGGAAGACCAATGTGGGCAGTTGTTTAATTCTTATGGTTGAGAGACTAATGCCCGAGATCCCATGTAAGTTTCACAAGTTATGTGTATCATTTGCAGCAATGAAGATATGTTTCTTACAAGGGTGTAGACATGTGATAGGTGTAGATGCATGCTTCTTGAAGGGTAGGTACAAGGGCCAGTTAATGGCTGCTGTTAGAAGGGATGCCAACAATAGTACATATCTACTGTCCATTGCGGTTGTACAAGCAAAGACAAAGGACAGTTGGACTTGGCTCTTGGAGGCACTTATATCTGATCTTGGCCCAGCACCAGCACAAGGGTGGACTTTTATATTTGATCGACAAAAGGTAAACATACTTGTATGATCGACAGAAAGTAAACATACTTGTGCCCAGATTGCACAACCTTCTGCTCCCCAACCAAGTGCACAACCAATTACCCAAACTGAAATTCCTACTTGTCAATTCGATGTAGTCCTGTTTGTTTATTATAGGTGCTGATTTTGAATTGTTAAGAATAACAAAATGTGTCATGATTTTTTCAAAAATATGTAGGTTGTTCATACTACTCCCTAACTAAGTGCACAACCAACTGCCCTAACTGAACTTCCCACATCCCAACGACGTGCCCCAACTGAACTTCGTAATAGCCAATCCAATGTAAGACTTTGTTATTTATTGTATGTACTGCTTTTGAATTGATCTAAGGCCTCGTTATTTATTGTATGTGGTGATTTTGAATCCAATGTAAGGGCTTGTTATTTATTGTATGTGCTGTTTTTGAATTGATCTAAGGCCTTGTTATTTATTGTATGTGCTGTTTTTGAATTGATCTAAGGCCTTGTTATTTATTGTATGTGCTAATTTTGAATTGATTATCTGATATATGATTTTATCTAAAATATGTAGGCAGGTTATGTAGTTAGAACCATGATGAAGTTGTTGGGGTTAGCCACGAGATCAAGAGCTGCTGGTGGTTTGAGGGTAGATGATGCCAGTGTTAGGGACCCTAACCGCAAGTGCAAGCTAGTGATCGATATCACGGGTGAGCCTATTGGACCACAAAAAATTCAAGGAGGTGGACCACTATGTGCTTGGGGACTCCCACAGACAGGTAGTTTTACCTTTAGGGTTGCCCCCATCCCTCCTCCCGATTTTGACATACCCAAATCCCAAGTGGCAGCAAGTGACACAATTCCACCTAGAAGTAAACAAAATGCAAAAACGGACAAGGAGAAAGGGAAAGGGAAGCAGAAAATATGGCAACCATAAATGTTTGTGAGTGAATGAATGTTATGTAATTATTTTGTGACATGAAGACAGGCCCATGTTTTGTATTATTTTGTGACACGAAGACAGGCCTATGTAATTGTAATATTTTGTGTTCAGTGCGTTTGCCAATGTGGTGGCTTTTTGGATGGTAATTGTGGATAATGGTAAATGTCAATGACAATGTTTTTGTTCACCAAAATATAGTAGGTAAATTACTATAAAGTGTGCTATGGTAATTGCGCATTATGACTATTTCGATTAATGTTAATGTATGTAAGTTACTAGTCTTACACAATATAGTAGGTCAATTAATTTTCTTACACAAAAATAGTAGGTAAATTACTTGTCTTACACAAAAAAAAAAACTAGGTAAATTACTTGTTTTACACAAAAATAGTGGGCAACACTACATCACAAAGTACATTGCACCATAAGGTTTTCATTACACATTTCACTCAAGATGCATTGCAACAATTTCCATTAGACACGAGATAAAACATCAATACAACAAGGAGAATAAATGAACATGCTAAGGCAAATCGATGCTTCATCTCCTTTGCATAAAATTTGTTCTTTTGCATTTGTAATTGCATTTCAAAATTAACAGATGCAGCCTCCATTTTGGCCTTATATTCAGCAACTTCATCTTGCATTTCAAAATTTCATTCGAAATTGTTGTTCCAATTTGCGCACGTTCAGTCTTCAAATTCTCGTGTTACTCAAACAGTTTTGAAACCACTCACTTACCATGTTGACAAATATCCAGATCTACCAATTTGAAAAGGCCACATCCACGATTGTCTGAATTCTACACAATCAGATCAACATAAATTAGATCTCACACAACTATTATGATACCATAAGCCACCAACACTATTTCTGGACAAAATAGTGTATCTGGCTTCAACCAAAAATGCTTCATTCAAAATCCTTCCTAGAGTTTCAAAATCAATCAAAATATATCACAACCAATTTCATGAACAAACTAAACTCTAAACCATACTCAGCTATCATGACCATTTAACCAAAAACATCGAACCTAACCACCATACTCAGCTATCATGACTATTACCTATATCAAAGTATTCAGCTAAAATACCCAGTTAAGCAAACAAATTTCAGCAAATACCCAGCTAAAAATCGTACCATCCCCAACCGAATCAAAATACCCAAAGCAAATAAAATAGCCCAAAGTTGTGAGAAAAAAATAAGATCAAGAGCTGGGTTGCGAGAAAAAATGCCAAAAAAAATCTTACTACATAATTTCCACATGTATAAAACATTTTACCGAAATTCGGTAGCATGAATGCTGTTAAGATGTATGATCTCCTCCCACATTTGCACATTGGATTGTTGGTTCCTGTTCCTGCTTCGATGACTTCATTGTTGGCTTGATCCATAGTGGGTATTAAATAGGTATAACGAAGTAAAATGATGAAATGATCAGCCCGAAGAAGAAGAACAAGAAAAGAGGGGCTACCAGAAGAAGAAGAAAAAGAAAAGTGGGGCTTTCGGTATGTGGGTATGAACGAAAGAAAGAAGAAGCAGATGATTAAATGGTGAAGAGGCAGGGAAAGAAAGAAGGGGCTTCAATAAAGTTCCAGGGGTAAAACGGGGCTTTCAATAAGTTTTCCCCACATGCGCGACACGTGAGACCCCTTCCATTAGGATTTCACATAAAATCCTAATGGAAGACGCAAAGTTAACGAAACTAAAAATTTGATACATAAAAGTGAGAGTTTTTAAACAATTAGGGGTGTTTGCAAAAAACGCAAAAATTTTGAGGGGTATGTGAAATTTTCCCTTATATTTTCAATAATAGGAGGGGATTCGGATCCAAAATGTTTAGCTACATCAAGTTCAGCAATTTGGAAAAATATTCAGTAATTAGTTGTTCACTCACCAAATATAAAAATAAAACATTTTTTAATCTATAACATCATCTATCATCTCAAAAAATAATAAGAAAATTAATCATGAGGAAAAATATTTAAATGAAATAATAAAATCGATAACTAAAACAGAGAGTAGAGTACTTGAATTTAGGCATTTTTATAAAGTTAATAACTAAAAAACAATCTAAAATTGAGAACAAATTTGTTAAACCAAATTCATTCAGTCACATTTTGATGATATAATTACACCCACCGAATTAACTAATTCCCAAATTTAACAAATTAATAAATAAATAAATAAAATTAAACAAGTTTCACACATTTAAATTTGGAATATATCTAAAAATCAAGCCACAACACTCCCACAACGCATAGTGTGTTGGGAATCCAGGATTACGAGCGTGGCGGCGTAGTGGGCTAAAGCACCCATCACCACCAATACGTGAAAAATCTGGTGGCTGTGACCCGCCAAATCGAACCATCCGGGTTTCCACCGCTCCGGAATCCGGCTGACATAAATAAACGCCCCCGTCAAATAAGATGCCGCCATGGCTAACTCGTACGCAAGCGTAGCGTTCCGTTGCGGGTTCCCCCAGTTGACAACAACCGCGTGGATTGCGGGGATGATCCCGAACAACCCCAGAGACGAGAATATCAGCGCCCGCAAAGCGCGGTACTTGGTGCTCGACATCGCCGGCGATAGCATTGTGACAATGGTGAAGACGCCCATCAGCGTGATGCCGCCTAGGTAGATGAGTTGCCAGCGGTGGTCGCAGTGGAAGATGTAGTAGATCGGAGGGAAGAAGGAGGTGATGATCATGACGGTGATTCCGACGTAGTCTATTCGGAGCAGGAAGAGGTTTAGGTGGTGGGAGTGGCAGGAAAAGAGGTGGCAGATGCTGCTGGAGAGGAGGCAGAACATTGAGCCGCTCAGGAACACGAAGAACGGCCACCGTGACGCCGCCATTTCCAGCAGGGTGATATCCATTTCCGCCGGTGCTGCGTGCTTCAAATCCACCAGTCTTGTGGTGTCCTGCATGCAAGATTTGTGTTAATTGTTGTGGAATGTGGAGAGATAGCCAAAAACAGAGTGATTTGATTAATTTGGTTATAAAGGAAACCTACAGCGGCAAAATCTTTGAAATTATGAGAAACATTTGTTTCTGCACTGAAAGGCATAGACCTGCAAGAACAAATTGATGGGAATATAATCAGAGAAAGTTCTACCATTAAAGGAGCATATAATTAATTAATACAAACAACTGTGAAAAAGACCCGGTTCAGAGGAAATTTCTATCGACTCATTTTAATAAATGTCAAATGTTAGTTAACATGTTTAGGTTCCTAAAAAACCAATGCTTTTGGGTTGGACCCTCCCCATTTGAGGAACTGGTTGGGCATAATATGAGGGTAAAATAGTAATTTTACTTTTTATTTGGACCATTTTACTCTCTTATTATGCCTAACCAGTTCTTTTTTCTTCTTTTTTTTTTTAATTTTTTTTCATTGGAGGTTATCGTAATGGTGTTTGGGTTCCTAAGTTAGTAGAATGATGATTGATAAGAATATGAAAGAAAACATGTGTCTCTCACATACATGTTAAAGGACACTTAGCATTTGTTATAGTGGGTTGGAAAAAATTTATGACATTGTTGGGAAAATAAATCATCCGACCCCACTCAAATAGCCCACCATTTAGAAAACAACTGCTCAAGCCGACTAAATGAAAAATAACTACATCATTAATCAGTCAACTTCAGTCTGTCACATTGCAAGTATCTAGAGGCCATATTCAAGGTAATATGATCATCTCCATTTCAATTAAAATTGAGACGAGCCGGCTCGTGTTAAAATAGAGGCAAAATTGTCTTAACATTAAAATTATAACAATTTTGCCCCTCATACTTGCACTAATCGGCTCCTCTCCATTTTAAATGAAATAGAGAGAATCTTTCTCCAATATTCCAAAGCCTCTCATGTTAAGAAGTGTTACTCTCTCAAAATATTAGAAAGACTCTAAAATATTCTCTCTAAACAGTTTTTATTCAGCTATTTTGTCAAATAATGCACTTAAGTATTTGAGTGTTCTCGATCCTTCAAAGAACAAACAATTTTTCATTAATCATTTTCTTTATTTTGTAATGCTTGTCCCCGATCCAACTGTCCAAAAATTTGCTTCAAGTATAGAATATAAAACACCGTTTAGAGAGAGAATTTGGCATCAAAAAGAGTGTGTTAATCATAATTTATTAGCCGCTTGATTTATATTTCTCTATATATAAAGACTCAAACTATAGCCACGTGGGCAGACACTCATCTGCTAGAGATCAGAACCTTAATTTGATAATCGCCCAAAAACAGACAACTTTATTTTTTCCAAATCCAATAAAATAATCGTTAATTTAATAATTTGTCTGTACATTTGGGGGGATATTCATATTCTCAGCAAAGATTAAATTTACAACATTTATTTATTCTAAATTAATAAAATATAGCAAAAAAAAATAAAAAATAAAATCAATTCAACTTTTCCAGGTAAGAAATTTTCCGAGAAAATCAAAAGAATTTCAACAGACAAATAAACCTGGTGAAGAAGCCAAGAAGATCCGCAACCTGGTGAGGCACTTCCATCAAATTCGCCACAGTCAAGCCCAGAAACAAAATAAACCCAATCAAATGCCTGTAAAATACATACACAAAAATCAAGAATCAAATTAAAATTCAAGTTGAGTGAAAAGAAATGAACAAATTCAAAAGCTTCAAGCCCTGACGCACGTCCAAACGTTGAGCGTTTCGTTATGCCAACGAAATATACTGAAGAGAGCTTCCTTGAGGGGCCAATTGGCTCTGTAGTAATTCAATATGAACTCGTTGTCCTTCATGTACTCCGGCAACTCCCAGAATGACACCAGAGCGCGCCGTTTCGCTTTCACACGATTCCCTCCGCCATGATCTCTCTTCTTGTTCTTCCTGGTTTGATGCAGGTGAGGTGTTTGATCCATTGCCTCTTTGGGTTTCCTCTTGAAAACAGCTCCCCCTTCACTGAAACTCATTGCCTGTGCATGCAGCCACCGCAAATGGAGGCTGTTTCAAAAAGACTTATGGGATTATAGCTGAAAGCAGATGCCCTTTTCTCTCAGAGTTATTGCTTTGTGTTGTTGTTACAGGGACGCACAACCACCAACTGCCAAATATAAAGACTCTGTCGTCTATGGCCTATTGGGTTGGCGTAGCTTGCATAAAAGTGGTTGGTTAGCTGCTTAAAATTAGTTGCAGCCTTCGTCTGGTCAAACATTGAAAAGAAGATTAATTAGAGACCCATAATCTAACCCACAACCACTAAGATGGTTTTACGAGTCCGTTTGGATTTGACATTTCAAAAAACGTGCGATTTTAAAACATAATCAAGTATCATATAAAATTGTAATTTGGCATTTAAAATTGTGTTTCAATTTTGTTTGTTTTCTTATTTTTTAGAAAAAACAATTACCCAGAACATATTTTTTGGCAGTTAACTTGTACAAAAAATGAACAATGACAGAAAACGGCTGGCAACGTCCCGCAAAAGTTTGGAAAACTCCCTTCAAGTTTGTCATTTCTAAAAGCACGACCTTAAAATATAGTTTAACTTTTGATAAAATAAAAGTTTAGTCTTTAAAATTGCGCAGTTTTTTAATCGCATTACTAAACGTGCCTAATGAATGATGCGTGGACTATGCAATTGGGTTGCTTTTAAAGTTATCATGGAAGCAACGTAGAAACCATGACAAAAAACAGTCCCCATAATTTTGGGTGGCTTTTGATTAGGTGTCTTATAATATGGGTAATGTCTTATGCACTTAGATACGCTAAATGGAATGGTTAATTGACGGATTAGTTAAAGAAGTTTTACAAGATACTGAAACTTAAATTGACTCATCATTATAAGAACTTTACAAGATTTCTTTCTTTTAAGAAACGAAAATGATCACTTTTTCAAGATACCCACATAAATTGGGATTACGATGCCCGGTAGATTCCTAAATTACAAAATTTACGCCTTTTGTAGGCATCAAAATACTTGAAAAATGGCATATATTAAAAATGTGGCATGTTATCGAGGCAATCGGAAAGAATTTTTCTCCAAAAAAACTTTTTTTTCTTTTTTTTTTTTCACTTTTACAAAGATGCTTATTTATAAAACTAAAAGACAATTTTTGACTCAAAGGTTTTTAAAATATAAAGAACAAGAATCTTATAAAAATATACTCAATTCTCAAATATAACATGGCACCTTTTTAATAAATAACATGTTTGAAACGTTTCAACGCCTAGAAATGACCTAAATTTCACAACTTAAAACTCTATAATTTCAAAAAATATTACAGGCGATCATAACCCTAATACTTTACCAATGGTGTCCTAGAGCTCAACTTTGCCACTTCAAGAAGAAAAAATGTCACTTTAATAAATATTTTATCATAATTCGATTGAGTTTTTTTTTTTTTTTGATAGTATTTTGTAGAAAGATTAAATGAAGCTGGAATGAGTATGGTACAAGCATATATCAATTTCAGCTTTCTGTTACCAAAAAAAAGAAAAATCAGCTTTAAATTTGAAAATAAATACCCTAGGGCTAGAAGAAGTAGCATATTCTATATTTATTCCCATTCATGAGGAATGAGAAAAGAATCAGAAGTCCCGGTACAGGCTGAATGTTAGCTGTCTCTTCGGTTGGGGAGGTTCAGCTGTTTTCATCTGATTTTTTGCATTTTTGGTAAACGTGTCATTGATTGGTTGGGTAGGCGAGACCATTTAGCGAACATATGGACCGTTGATTATTTATTTATTGCCCTTTTTTAAAAAAAAAAAATTATGTAAAAACATTTTAATTAAAAATAATTTTTGAGTTCAAAAAGTAGTTATTTTTCTTTATTTGTATGCAATCTTAAAAATGGTTTAAAAAAAAAAAAAACAATTTTCGGTGTTTTACTCTTATGGAAAATGGAATATATATATAATCTGAAGAGATGAAAAAGAGAGAGAAACAACAAAGAGGGGTTGGAGAATAAGAGAGTGTTAGAATAGAAGGCCTTCAGGGGTAAAATTGATATTCAATGCAATGGTCTGTCAATAATGCTTGCAATTTAGGTAGGTAATTGTCAGAGGGTCATTGGGGGATCCACCTGCCTAGGCAAGTGTTCGGACAACTTGAGACTCTTCTTGAACACATAAGCTCCATAAAAAACTCTTTCACAATTGTCTGGCCAGAGGTGTTGGAGAGTGACGGAAAATGGTTTAAATGTAGGATTTTGATTTTAGGAATCGTAGAATAATCTTCAGAAATGATTTCTCCAGTTAAGGTGGAAATCCAGTGGGAACAAGAGAACTTGTGAACACAAATTAACATACATAAAATATAGATTGGCATACTATTTGTATTCTGATGTGACTCTATTTATAGAGTCTCAATCTCAACTCTTGATCAAGAGTTGTATCTTTTTTACCAGTTACCTCCACCTAAAAGTTTATTCCTTCGTGTAAACTTATAATAGTGTGATCATCCTATGTATCATCATCTCTCACTTGATCATCTTATTATGATTGATAATAAACCCATTGTTGTACATGATTACCTTTGGTATCATAAAACATGTCAACTCCTTATTTGCTAATGCTTGCAAACAATAATCAGATCATATCATCTTTGATGTGTGCACACTTATGTTATTTTATCTTATTGCACCTTTTTACCATATGTCTTACTGATGACATACTAGTGGTAACTTTACTTGCTATGTAATTTAAGCAAATAACATTAATTATCCATAGTTGGGAATACAGTCCACACCCAAACTATAATTAATGATTTTTACATAATAATCATATATAAAATTGTATTGAATCTTTCATTCAATTTCTTATCTCCAAGGTTATCCACATTTGAGATTTATATTGACACTTCTTTCTGATGATTCATTACACTATCGGTATACAGATATTATACCAAACTTAACATAATGCCTTTGAGTGGACTTTACATTTATGTCAGTTTATAATATCTGTTATTTACAAGTGTCATTCGCCCAAAAATATTTTAATGAGGCGAAAGAAACGCATACCATCATTCATTCAGGTGTCCCCGAATCCTTCTAATTATGCCGTTTTAACTATGTAGCTATATCTTAAGTTTTCCTTAATCCCATTTTTGCTACATGCTCTCTAAATTTATCTAAAGATAACCCTTTGGTCATGGGATCAACTATCATCTCTATTGAGGAAATAAGTTCAACTTTTATTTCACCTCTCTCCACTATATCTTGAATATAGTGATAACTTATGTCAATGTTTGCCTTTGAAACTTTGAGCTCCACTTTTTATTAAAAAGATGACAGACTTATTATCACAAAATACATTGACAGGTCCATCTGGCATTCCAAAGTTTAAATTTTTAATGAAACGCTTAATCAAAACAACATTGTTTACCGCTGTGCTGCATGATATATACTCAGCTTCCATTGTGGATTTTGCAACACAATTTTGTTTCTTACTTAACCAAAAAATGGTTGTTCCCCCAAATAAGAATACATAGCCAATTGTAGATTTTCTGTCATCTACATCTCCTGCAAAATTCGGGTCAGTGTATCATGCAGTGTTTAGATATTCTTATCCAAAACATAAACTCATGTTTTTAGTTCCTTGCAGATACCTAAATATTCTTTTTACCGCTTGCCAATGCTCCTTTCCTGGATTAGATTGATATCTATTAACCAATCCTACATCATGACAAATGTCTGGTCTTGTGCTTGTCATAGCATACATAAGACTGCCCACAACTTGGGCATAGGGGACGGTTTTCATTTCAAAAATTTATGTTTGATCTCGAGGACACATTGTTTTGCTCAAATGTTGACCCTTTGAAACGGGTGTGCTTAGAGGTTTACATTTATCCATATTAAACCTCCTAAGTACTTTTTCTATATATTTCTCTTGATCTAAGTATAACAATTTCAAGGTCCTATCCCTTGAAATTTTTATTTCCAAGACATAGGTTCCTTCACCCATGCCCTTCATTTCAAACTTAGATGCTAAGAAATTCTTTGTTCTTTGAATCATTTCCGAGCAATTTCCAGTCAATAGTATGTCGGCTACATATAATGATAATATAGTTACCTTATCATTGTCATTATATATGTAAACACAATGATCTAGTGCACTTACCTCGAAACCAATCTCCATGATAGCCTCATAAAATTTTAAGTACCATTGTCTTGAGGATTGCTTTAGCCCGTACAATGACATCTTCAATGTATAAACCTTTTCTTCATGTCCATTCACATTGAATCCTTTAGGTTGAACCATATAGATGTCTTCTTCAATTCTCCATTTAGAAATGTTGTTTTTACATCTAATTGGTGCAACTCTAAATCCATCTTAGCTACTATATGGACATGATTATTCTTACTGAGGTAAATTTCGCTACGAGCAAATAAGTATCAATAAAGTCCACACCTGGTTGTTAAGTGAATCTTTTGGCTACTAACTTAGCCTTGTATTTATCAAGACTTCCATCTGCTTTGAATTTCTTCTTCAGTACCCATTTACATCCAATATCTTTTCTTTGGTGTGGTAAATCCATGAGCTCCCAGACGTCATTTTTGTTGATTGAGTTTAGTTCGTCATTCATTGCATCAATCCATTTGTCTGCATCATCACCTTTTACAGCTTCTTTGAAACTAGTCGGATCATCTTGTAGATTTATATCATCTATACTTAGTACATAATGATCTTTAAGTATAATTGATCGATGGTCATCTTTGTCTTTTAACTCTCGCACTGTTTTCATGATTAGAGCTATTGAGATCTGATCTTCTTTTACTCCCACTGTCCTGGAGATTTGTAACTTCAAATGAGCTTTCCATAGATACGGGTTGTGCAAATTCTTCATCTTCTGGTAGTCAGATATCTTTCATAGGAGTGATTTGATTTGAATTTTCTTGTGTAGATACTCCATCTTCTAATAGCCTGATATCTTCCATAAGAGTTATTTGATTTGAATTTTCAAGAAAAACAGCATCTCTACTTTCTATCAATCCCTTCTCAAAATGGTAGAATCGATATCCACTACCATTCTCAACATATCCTATGAATTTGCATTCCATGTTTTATCTTTTAATTTATCCCTTAAAGGTTTTGGGATAAGTACATGAGCTTTGCATCCCCATACTTTTAGATTTTCTATGTTGGGTTTCAGACCTATCCAGATCTCATAAGGAGTTAAAGGTTTGAATTTTGTCTTAACCCTGTTGAGTATATAAGCTGATGTGGATGAGGCTTCTCCCCAAAAATGGATAAGCAAGTCAGCAAATGCCATCATTAATCTTGTCATTTCCATTAAAGTTCTATTTCTTCTTTCTGCAATACCATTTTGTTGGGGCTTATATGGCATTGTGTACAAATGTTTTATCCCATTTTCTTTGCATAAATTGTCCATAGCTTCATATTCTCCCACTCTATCATTATTCAAGGTTTTGATAAATCTCCCTAACTGTTTTTCTACCTCTAATTTGAATTCTTTGAACTTATCAATTGCTTCAAATTTGTTTTTGATGAGGTCGATATATCCATACATTGAATAATCATCGATGACGTTAATAAAGTATTTCATTCCTTTATGTGTCTTAGTTCTGAATGGTCCGCAAATATCTGTGTGAATTACTTCTAATAATTCTGATGACTTCTAGTCTTTTGAAAAAGACTTATTAGTCATTTTTCCTTTAATACATGATTCACATATATTAAAATCTCCATAATTTATATGAGGTAGTAATCCACTTTTGCTTATTCTTATCAATTTATTTTTATTAATATGGCCTAGTCTTAAATGCCATAGATAAGAACTACATTCAGACACACATGAGTAATGTAAAATGGAAACTTTATTATCAACTTTAATTAAATACATGTTATCCACTTTTGTACCATTTACAGAAGTATTTCCTTTCCTAATGTATACCTTCCCAGATTTGAATTTGATCATGTGTCCTCTGTTATCTAATACAAGAACTGATATTAGATTTTTACGGATACTGGGAACATAAAAAACATCATGCAAAACAATAACTGAACCTTTGACAGAAATCTTACACTTTCCTTCTCCTAACACATCACTATAGGTGTTATTGCCCATGTATGCTTTATGCTCTCTAGCAGCTTTCTCTTTGAAGTTCACAAAAAATTCTCTACCCCTTGTGATATGTCTTATTGCTGCTAAATCTATCCACCATGAGCTTGAAGTTGGCTCTGCCATCATTACTTCCGTGATCGTCATTGCAATCTCCTTCTGTCTTTATCGCCATGGATTTTTGGACAATTTGATTTAAAGTGTCCAACTTTTTCACATTTGAACCATGGTCCTTTAGTTTTGACTTTACCTTTTGGCTCTCCCTTCCATTTTCTTTTAAGCTTTTTGTGCTTGCCTCTGAATGTTGGAGCTCTAACGGTCTAAGGTATGTTTTGGGCCATCATCAAATTGCTTGATGTTCCCTCTCGCCTTCTTCTTTTCATTCTCTCTTCTTCGAGTACGAGTGTTGTGCCAAATACCTACCTAAATTAATAGGCAAATATTCGGTATGTTTTACTCGCAAGTGCACAAAATCAAAACAATAGTATAGTAGGCAAATACGAAATCATTCCCAGGAGAATTGGTAAATTATGTTTAAAAGTAATTTCCTATTTAATTAATGAAATTAAACCAATTATCACAGATGAAATTTAATAATAAAATAAAAAGGTAATAAAAGATAAAAATAAGAACTAGGGTTAGGGTTTTGACATCCACCGCTAATCACACCTAATTAAGATAACAATATGCTAATGCTAACAATTATATCGATATACTTAATGTTTGCCAACCTAAGGGCATGATATCTACTCCTTAAGCTATTGATCTCCCTAAGTAACAAATTAGGCATTGTATCTACTCTAATTCTTTTCTTTCTCAAAGGATTTATCATGGTATCTACTAAATTGTTCTTCAAGAAAGCATAAATTTATGGAAATCGACAAACACATGAAACCTAAGGCATAGTATCTACTCCCAGTTTTCCATGTTGATTAATCTAAGAACCTGTGAAGAGATTCTTTTGTCAATCTATTATGCCCAGGATTCAGTCATCCAAATTGATATAAATAACAAATCCAAACACATCCATATATTAATTAGGCACATTCATATGAGGAATTCGATTAAACAAAAAATAATCAAGTTAAGTACTCAAATATAATTGCAGCAAAGGCGCCAATATTGAAATCCTAAAAGACATGACTAAGGCTTCAATCTAGCTCCTAACAAAAATAATAGCTACACATAATTAAAATAAAAAGGAAAAGAAGAAACCGAAAACGCCTTCTTGAAGTAGCTCCAATTCCTCTCCCCAAGATTTTCTATCTTTTCTCAATGCTTAGAGACCTATTTATAGAATTATGAGAAACCCTAGAAACTCTATTAAAACAGTAGGTCAGCCTCCTAGTCCAAAAAGGAGACTGAAAACCCAATCTGGAGTGAAAAAGGAGTCCGGCTACATGCTGGGCGTTGAGTGCACTCGATCGTGCGCTCGAGCACACGTTTGCGCTTGATCTCTCCTCTTCTGCGCTTGAGCCTTCTGCTTGTGCGATCGAGCGCGGATGCGCTCGATCCTAGTGGCTTGTGCGATCGAGCGTAGACCCACTCGATCCTGATCTGCATGTGTTCGATCCCTTAACTTCCAACTTTTCTCCCAAATTGTCCTTTAAGCTCGGAACTTTCCAGAAATGCTTTTTTTTCTTCAAAAACCTAAAAACTAAAAGAAAACACAAAAAATGACACAAAACATCAAATAATAACAAAACTAAGAGATTACCATATGTGAATTACGGGGCTAGAATATGTAATATTCAGCACTTATCAACGAGTAGCACTAGTAGAGAAACCATGGAGACTTATTTTCCACTAAGTGTTAAAGAAGTCACCACATGTTCCCATCATAAGGGGAGGCAGTTGAGTATGGTCGTCACCTACATTTCATCTGACACAGGATGACTAGCATTTGCAAGCTCCTTTACAATTAATTCCATTGGATTTACAAATTCGCCCACATAGTCATTTTCACTCATACGTGCACAGTTGTATTTATCTAGTAGCAACTGTACGTGTGTGTCAGATCTTGGGCCATACTTTGTCTCCAGTGCTTCCATCATTTCTTTTATAGACTTGTAACTTTCGAATAGAGGAATGATGTTGTCCTTCATATTGTGAAGAAGTGTGGCTCTTTCCATTAAGTCGTCTTCCGTCCATTTTCCATGTTTCTTTTTGGCTTCTACATCATTCAGGTTAGCTGGATTGAGCTTCTCAAATGTGACGATGTATTGTGTTTTCTCATGTGTATGTACATAAGTAATGTGTCGTTTTTACATTCTAAAATTCATCTCATTGATACTTTCGACTCTAAAGAAATCAATGCTACCATTAATAGCCATTTTAGAAAGTAGATATAACAACAAATAATAATAATATTTAAATTTAAAATTTTTCAATACAATTTTTACAATTGTCTGAATAATTGTAACAATTATTACAAACTAAATAATTGTCTGTGATTCTAATTATCATTACAAACCAATATTGTCTATGAAAATAAAAATAATAACAAAAATAACAACAACAGCTAAAATATCAATTATTTCCGGGATACGTCAGACACGCCTTGTTTGTGTTTAGGTAGCCTCTATAATATCCAAAATCTGGATCTGGTGGACTGACCCATTCACCCGTCCTCGGAAAACGGTATATGCTTGTAGGCCACGTGTCCTTAGGGCTCTGCTCAACGGTCTTAACAATCCTTAAAAGATTTGGACCCCTCAGGCGTCTGTCAGATGAGATCTCTGCTCTAGCCAAATATGGAATAGTGAACGCAACCTCCTTGTGTTGACTTGGAGCCAACCAACAAGGTCGGATGAACCTCCGGTTCATGCTTCAATGGCTTTGAATAGAAGACTCTCCTCTTTCCCAATTATTTCTATGATTATAATGCTGAAAATTATTGAAATTATTAGAAACAAAACCTATAGAGTTGTAGCCCTTTGAATTAACTTTCCAATGGTTTTTTAACATACCAAATCGGGGCTGAAACGAGCCTGAACGGGTAAAATCACAAAATTTGCCTTGAACCGGCCGGTTGTTTGTTGGGTTGGACCATGTCTGTTGAAGCCAAATTTCTTGACGTGTGAGCTGAAGCTCGGGTTGAATCCCAGACCGGTTATTGGGTACGGCTAGATTGGTGGTTCAGGCTTCAGCGGCGCGGGTTGTTGTGTAACGGATCGAGCTTCAGAAGGTCGCGTTCCAGCGGGCAGGGCATCAGCATGGGCTTCAACCTAGGGTTTTTTGATCTAGGCTTTGGCTCTCAACACGGACTTTAGGGCCATGTGTTTCCTCTTTGGGCTTGAGCGGAGGGGTTGATGAATCAGGTTGTGATATTTCTTTTGGGCATACTCCATAATGCGTGGAGCGGGTCGGTTGACCCAATCCAAGACCAAAACAGTGTCGTCCCGGTCCACTGGAACGGCGTCGGTTTCAGAACAGGCACTGGAAGGTGCCTGTTTGATGATGCCCAAAACGGCGTCGTTCCGTTTACATAGGACGACGTCGTTTTGAAATGAACCGAAATCACTACTAACCTTGCAGTGCAGAACGACGTCGTCTGGAGCAGTCCCCTTCTTACAGGGTGAAACGATGTCATTTGGGGCTGGGGCAGTTACGAATTTTTCTTTTTCTTTTCTGCAGTCCGTCATCTTCTTCCTCCAGATTTCCTTTTTGCTCTGAATCTTCTTCCTTTTCTTCAAGATTTGATACTTCTTCTTCTAGGTTTTCTTACTCTGGATCTTCTTCTTCCCATGGAGCAATGAATTAAATTCATCAGATGAAGTCACCTTCGAATTTTCTTCTTTTTCCTCACTCTTTCCTAAAGCAAGATTTGCTTATGGAGATGCATTTTCAAAGATGTCCAAAGTAGATTTTTGGGGAAAAATTTTCTCAGAATCATCTAAAGAGAGATTGAGAAATTTCTCTAATACTTTTGTTCAAACATATATGTTCTCCTCAAAGCATCTATACTGCTTGTATATCTCAAACCACCCACAGAAATTACAAGTGGTTTTTCCTCTAGCTTATGCAAAGACTGATGCAGATTGTAGAAAGCCACATAAGAGGCTAAACCGATTATCTGTCTTTGAATCGTTTGATAAATTTCAGACAAAAGAATTTGAGGATCTTCAATCGTTTCTTATTTTTCTTCAATCTTCTCTTTGTCATCCATAGTACTGTGCTCTCATACCACTGAAGGATTTTGACTGTAGAAATCGTAGAATAATCTTCAGAAAGGATTTCTCCTATTATGGTGAAAATCCAGTGGAGAACAAGAGAACTTGAGAACACAAACTAACATACGTAAAATATAGATTCGGTTACTATTTGTATTCTCATGGGACTCTATTTATAGAGTCTCAATCTCAACTCTTGACCAGTTACCTCCACCTAGAAGTTTATTACCTTCCTGTAAATATTATACAATCTGGTGTGTGGATGACCACACTTGTAATAGTGTGATCATCCTATGCACCATAAAAAAAATAAATAAATAAATAAAATAATTTAAAAAAAAACGGTTGCTTCGAAGGCACATCAAACTTAAACATAAAGCTCAAATTTCATTTACAAGAAATTTGACTTAAAATTTTCTTCATTCAAATGCTCACAACATATCCAAAAATCATACCCATCCAAAACTTTTTAATACCTTAAAAGTCCCCTGAAATTCTGTGGTTCTATTTTATTGGAATTTCTGCTTTGACATTTGCTCTTTTTAAAAATCATAACTCCTTGAAGTGTACAAAAATCATGAAACTACTTTCAAAATCTTCATTTCTCATTATTCTATAATACCTTAAAACCATTTCATTTATTGGCCGTGTAGGCGGAATAAGGAAACCAAACGAAAGTGAAAATGTAGGTTTGCAGGAGATGATGAGCGTCATTAGTAGACAATTAGGGAAAATATGAAGGGAATGAGCAAAAGCATGCATGCTTTAAATAGGAAGGGTTATGCCTTGAGCAATAAGTTAGTATAATATAGGAGGACATAATGGTCTTTTCAATTTTTTAAAGACCATTTTTCCCTCTCTTTTGGCCTAACTGGTTCCTCTCCATTTCAAAATCATCTCCATTTGGTTGAGTAACTCAAGGCTTGCCTTGAGCAACTCAGAGTTGGCCTTGAGCAAGTCAAGGCTGGCCTTGCCTTGAGCAACTCAAGGCTTGCACTGCCTTGAGACATTGAGAAAGCAATTGATAATTTACGAACTTATTAACAAAATTACAGAGAATTAGAATCACATCCCAAACCGAGTTGAGAATTTTTTGCTTAAAATGCTTGGTCTTTTTAGGTTTAATTTCGTTAGGAAGAGCCAGGCCTTGAGAATAATAAAGTAAATGCCATTAGTAGAAAACAAGAATAATAATATTGTAAGACATAGAAGTAAGTAGAGGGCCATACATTTTGAGTCATTTTAACTGTTTGACACATTGACCTTTCAAGCTTAGAAAAATTTTAACTCTTTCAATTTAACTCCAAATGATACAAAATTTGACTTAAAATTTTCTTCTTTCAAATGTTCACAACATATCCAAAAATCATACCAATCCAAAACCTTTTAATACCTAAAAAGTCCCCTGAAATTCTGTGGTTCGATTTTATTGGAATTTCTACTTTGACATTTACACTTTTTAAAAATCATAACTCTTGAAAGTATACAAAAATCATGAAACTACTTTCAAAATCTTCATTTCTCATTATTCTGTAATACACTAAAACCATTTCATTTATTGGTTGTGTAGGCGGAATAAGGAAACCAGACGAGAGTGAAAATGTGGGATTGCAAGAGATGATGAGCACCATTAGTAGAGAATTAGGGAAAATATGAAGGGAATGGGCAAAAGTAGCATGCTTTAAATAGGAAGGGTCAGGCCTTGAGCAACAAGTTAGTATAATATATGAGGGCAAAATGGTCTTTTTAATTTTTTAAAGACCATTTTGCACTCTTATTTGGCCTAACCGGTTCCTCTCCATTTCAAAATCCTTGAGCAAAGGCTACAAGTCAAGGCTGGCTTTGAGCAACTCAAGGCTTGTCTTTCCTTGAGACATTGGAAAAGCGGGAACCAAAGAGAATTTACTAACCGATTAACAAAATCACAGAGAATTGGAATCACATCCCAAACAGGCTTGAGAATTTTAGGCTTGAAACGTTTGAGCTTTTTAGGTTGAATTTCGTTAGGAAAGGCCAAGCCTTGAGAATAGTAAAATAATTGTCATTAGTAAACAATACGAATAATAAAATCGTAATACATAGAAGTAAGTAGATGGCATATTAGGAAATAGGATTTCAAACATATATAGACATAATATATATTTATATATGTTAAGCCTTGAAAGGGAGAGCTTCATGTGAAAACTTTCATGTGAAGCCAAAGAAATTTTTGGGGACCACGCAGATGGTGTTTGTCACACATAAAGGCAATGTTTACACTTTTTGTAAAAAAGTAAAATAAAATAAAAAATAATGATTGGTATAAAAAAGTAAAAAAGTTGTATTGAAATGTAGAAAGAAATTGTTTTATAGTAATATTTTTTATTTAAATAGTAGTAAGAAGTAAATGATGTAATATAAAAAAGGAAAATGCTTTGATGTTATTTTTGAAAAAATGAAGTGAATAGTATTTGGGGGTGGTGTTTAACAAACTACAGCTTAATTTTTCAAGCTTGAAAAAATCATAACGTTTCCAATTTAACTTCAAATGACGCGGAATTGACTTGAAGTTTTCTTCATTCAAATGCCCACAACATATCCAAAAATTGTGACCAAATGTGATCATTAACCCACTCACAAATTCCATACATTTTGAGTCCAATTAACTTTTTAACACCTTGACATTTCAAGCTTAGAACAATCATAACTTTTTCAATTTAACTCCAAATGACACGAAATTTGACTTAAAATTTTCTTCATTCAAATGCTCACAACATATCCAAAAATCATAGCAATCTAAAACTTTTTAATACCTTAAAAGTCCTCTGAAATTATGTGATTCTATTTTATTGAAATTTTTTATTTGACATTTGCACTTTTTATAATTCATAACTCCTTAAAGTGTACAAAAATCATGACGTTTGATCAATGGCAGTACGTTCAAAAACATTCCTGGTGTTGGGATTTCATCAAGTACTGTCGCAAAAATAACAACGTTACTGAATTTGACGATAACGAAATACTATTCTTGTGCCAAATAGCTCACAAGTAACAAGCTTCGTAGCTTTCACCTTGGACGCTATTACTATGAAAATATCTCAAAGAGTATGAGGATCGGTCACTATCTAAATGTGATATTTGCTTTAAATCCAATTCACGCAGAAAATGATACTCAACTGAGGGAAGGGATAATGCTCGATACACTACAGCTCAGGTGACTGATGTCCAAAATACTGCAAAACAATTTGTATGTTGACTTGAAGAGGCTTCAGTGTCTATCGAAGGGTATGATTTTAGTTTTTTCTGAAATTTTTTCCAACATGGTGAAGTCGAAGGATTTAGAGGACATGAATGATTACAGTTTCTTTCAACTTTTTCATCCAACATTCTTCGATTCCCGTGACAGATCAAGTTTTATATAATTGATAAGGCAACATGGGACGAGAATTACGATACATTTGTTGAAGAACAAAATCTGGTCGAAACTGAGTATGGGCTACATGATTGGACTAACATGCTCAATCACTAAATGTGTGTCTATTGATATTTGAAACGCAATATCCCTTACAAGAATTCAGTACGGTATTACAATGATATTCCATCACTTATTTGAAATGCTCACTTTCACTTCAATGAGAACAATCCGGTAATTTTTTTTTATTCTTTTAATTAAATAATTTAATTTCATATAATATAACAATGCAGTTTTTATTTGTTATTTAATGACAGACACCGGATGTGAATCATGCAAAAATTGATAAATATATTGACGATTGCCTTCGCACTATTTGTGCTAAATTGTTGGACTGCGTGCTGAGGAATTTGACTCATCCCAAAAGTTTCGGGGGCTGTAGGCTGGCTGACCCCTTCAAGAAAATGCCTATGGGATTCTAAACACAACCATATACATAAAAAAATTTATAAACAAATTGTTTTTTTTTTTAATCTTTTTAATGGTATTATGTAATTCAAATTTAAAAATGGCAAATTTGTGAGCAAAGTTGACCCAAACCAAGAGATAATCACATGAGAAGTGCAGAATGCTCTGCAGAATGCCGGAGCATGAAGAAGCTTTTTAGTTGCAACGGTTATCATAGGAAGTTGACAGCCAGGGTAAGCAATCTAACAATGTCTAATGCTGCCAAAGCAATATGTTTTCATCTTTTTGTGATTGTGAGATTGTGACAAGTGTTATTGAACTTGTGACTATTTTGGAGATGTAGTCCAAAAATGTGTTTTTTTTTTTTTTTTTTTTCATGTGCAAATTCTAAAAACGTTATAAGCTTCAAAATTATGCATGTTCATTTTTACTTGCCTTTGTATTTGATTTGCACCGAATAAGTTAATTTACTTCCCTATACAAGGTTAATCATATTGCCATTTAAGATGATCAAGAAGCGGTTCTGTTGACTAATATTGTCTAGGCGCACCAATCAATAAAATGTGTAAAAATCACTTTTTTTACACCGAAACAAATGCAAAAAATTACATATATGTTTGAACTCAATTCTAAGAATTTAATAGAAATGTTTGTAGTTTGTACTCATCAAAATTATTTATGTATATAAATTTATGGGAAACTTCACTTTAGACCCCTGAATTATCGTGGGTTTTGACAAGCCCACAAAACTTCAAAACCTATTAATTTGAACCCCTCCATCAGATTTAGCTGTAATCTTCTAACAACAATACCTAAAAAGACCAAAATATGTCTAATTTTCTTTTTTCTTTTTTCTTTTTTTTTTTAAAAAAAAGCAAAGAAGAAAAAGAAAAAAAAAAAAGACCCGTGGGTCTGGCTAGATCCGAGTGGGGATAGCTTGACCCACTTGTCATAAGGCCAGACCTTGAACCATTTTTTTAACTTTATTTTTTTTTTTTTTAATTTGGAATTAAGGGTAAATTTGGAATTTTATAAAAAAAGTCAAGGGTATAAACATCATTGTCTCACTTTTAACGTTTAAAATCTGACGGAGGGGTTCAAATTAAAAGGTTTTGAAGTTTGAGGGAGCTTGTCAAAACGTACGATAATTCAAGAGTTTAAAGTGAAGTTTCCCCTAAATTTATATTTAAACACTTAATGATTTATATATATAAATTTTCCTTGGTTATCATTATCCATATTTGTCTATGAAATTTTAGTAATGTTCTTAGCTATATATATATATTTGACATTTTCTTCAAGTTAGAAGTAGAAAATCTCTAAAATTAGAAGCTTTAGCTACAGTACAAGGAGGCCTCTAGATCTCAATTGCATGTAGGTAGAAATCTTTGTCAACAAAGCATGTAGCCCTACACTACATTGTGGATATCTAGCGGCCAAAAATCTTAGGCAAAACTCTTGTCACTGGTAAACTCCTAAACATATCATCTACAAGTTCTTAACAGTCTACAAGATACTTGGTGGCTATCATTTATAAAGAAGTTAACCTATTGCCCTCTATTAGTTTTTTTGTTGGCTAAATTCGAAAGTAGCAAGAATCATCCCTAATGCAAGATTGTCCTCACTCAGAGAAAGGCCGTCCAGACGCGATATCCCGAGAAAAATTTCGATCTCCATGCTAAGCTGTCTAGACAAGAAGCAAGCCCGTCCGGACACGAGTTCCCGAGAGCTTCAAGGCAACGCCGTCTGCAAGCCATCTGCATCCCTTCCAGACACGCTATGCCTAAAGTCTCAAGTTAGCGATGTTGCCCTAGCCCCGTCCGGACAAACATACTCCTCGTCCAGACATCCGTGTACGACAATCAATTTTCCCGTGTTTTAAGAGCCCCATCCAAACGAGCCGACTTACCGTCCGGACAGCCCGTAGCTTCTTGGTCTATTTTACAATGTAATTGTGTTTTAACTAGACTAGGGGTCGTTAGGAGATGGCCAAGAATTTGTGATAGGCTGAGCTAAGAGAGTTCTATTATTTGTAAGCTAGAACGCATCTCTCTTATTGAAGTAGTTCATTGACAAACTACGGTTGAGAAGTCTATCTGTTATCAGTGCTAATTTATGTTCAATTGCAGGTGTAAGTAGATTTAGTGAAAAAATCAAGCAATAAGGAAGTGCCTGGAGCAAAGAGAGTTACAACAATAGGTTTCTTTATGTTCTTATTCAAGCACTTCATTGAAAGAAGATCACTACAATGTATAATGCTGTTAAAGGAATGTTATTTTTTCTTCTTTTTGTGATTGTGACTTGTGAGATTAGGACAAGTGTTTGAACTTGTGAATATTTTGGTGATGTAGTCCAAAAAATTTTTTTTTTTTTAATTTTTTATGTGCAAATTCTAAAAACATTATAGGCTTCAAAATTATGCATGTTCATTTTTACTTGCCTTTGTATTTGAATACGTGTTCTCATCAACCTTCAAAATCCTCTAATAACATGAAGCCCTCTACTCTAGGAAGAGTTTTAATGGTTTTTGTTATTGTTGATAATTCCATATTTTAGGCTTTAAAAAATATTTCTGAAGCCCTCTCTGTTGGTCCCGCCCCTTTATCTTTCGGATATTAGGATTTCACCTCTTTCTGATATGGCCCAGTTTGGTTGTTTTTAAAACAGGTGTTTGTCATTTTATTATTATTATTATTATTATTATTATTATTATTATTATTTTGTCTTGTATTCTCAAAACACAAAACATATTTTTTAGGGAAAAATACTTTAAACTGCCTAACCTAAAAGTAATTGGATTAAGCCATTGGAGTCGGGCTACATAAGGCCCTCCAAAGCACACTTCTTTAGTCTTATACTATTTTCATAGGAAGCATGATAGGAGCCTTGGGTTTTGTACAGGCTTAGAATTTGATACAAGCCTCATTGGACCATCACCAACTAATTAGACCATGCCTAGAATTATTATTTTATTTTATTTTAATTTTTAAGGTACACTGCCTAGAATTTTACTTTTTAAAGTACACAGCCTAGAATTCGATACACAAAGGAAAGGCCTCATTAGCCCATCACCGGCTAATTAGACCATGCCTAGAATTATTATTTTATTTTTATTTTTAAGGTACACGGTCTAGAATTTTTATTTTTTAAGGAACATGACCTAGAATTTGATACACAGAGGAAAGGCTTCATGACCAACAACTACTCAAGTACCTAATTTTATCTCACATCC
Source organism: Corylus avellana (assembly GCF_901000735.1). NCBI lineage: Eukaryota > Viridiplantae > Streptophyta > Magnoliopsida > Fagales > Betulaceae > Corylus > Corylus avellana. The sequence goes on along the minus strand of NC_081551.1, from coordinate 15,534,295 downwards.
ATCACGCACACAAAATAAGAATAAGGGCAAAAGGGGAATGGCAAAAAAGTAAAGGGAGTCAAAGAAGGGTTTGATACATAAAATCAAGGGGAAAATGCATTTTACCCCCCGAAGTTTGACCTTTTTTTTCAATTTGTACCCCAATGTTTTAAAATTTGCAATGCACCCTTATCAAGTTTCAAAAGTTTGCAATTCGAACCCTCCGTTAATTAATGCCGTATGAGAAGACGAAAAGTTGACCACATGACACTCACGTGAGTTTTTTGGTCTGATTCTTCCCAGATTGCCCCAACCCACGTTGTGAAACCTTCATTCTGCCCATGATAACATCTACGTGTGTTTAATAAATTGTAAACTTTGTTTTTTTGAAACTCCATTCGACAACTTCAAACCCAACTTGCGTAGAGAAGACAAAGTAGAAGCATCTTCATGTTCGTCTTTCTTCAACCAAGAGTTACAAACTATTGAGGCTAAATCGAGGAAAGGTGAGTTGACTCGAACAAAACTTTTCCTGTTATTACGATTACAATTGTATGAAGGTATGCTAAAAAAAAAGCCATCTTTTTAAAGTTAGGGTTTTGTGCAAAATTGGGGGATTTTGGGGAATGTTGTAGGTTTTTCAAATTCCCTATCGTGTAGTTCTTAAATTACTTTTATAGTTTAATACTTGCCTTTGATTTGTGAAATTTCGATACTCTTTTGAATAAATTTGGGTTTCTACACACTCATTCCTAGGGATTCTGCATAGCCATTTCTTTGCTAATTTTTTTGGAGGAGAAGGATGGATACCTCAAATAAAGGTACAAGCTTTTTTGGTTCAGCTAATAGTTATAGCAGCGCTTCATCTTTAGCGCAGCACCTTTGTTTCTGCGAGCAGCCCACTGTTGTCAAAACCTCCAACATTGAGAAAAACTTTGGAAAGGTTCGTGAGTTGCGAAAATTGGAAGGCAAGTACTATGTTTGTACATTACTTGATATTTTACGTAATCAAGATATGAACCTTCATTGTGCACTATTTTTTTTTTAGTTTAATTAGTTGAGGTTGATGA
>NC_081551.1:15506550-15533146 GCF_901000735.1 Corylus avellana | reverse complement strand
TATTTGGTTGAAGGATCTAGAGATTCATCTTGTAAACAAAAGATGATCTCACCTAATATAGATTCAGATCCTTTGACATATGAAGAGGCTATGAAGTCTCAAGATTCTGCATTTTGGAAATAAGCGATAAATGATGAAATGGATTCTATAATGGGAAATCACACGTGGATACTAGTAGATCTACCCCCTGGTTCCATACCTATTGGTTGTAAATGGATTTTTAAAAGGAAATTAAAGGTAGATGGAACTATAGAAAAATTCAAAGCAAGGTTAGTAGCTAAAGGTTTTAAACAAAAAGAAGGTTTGGATTATTTTGATACTTATGCTCCTGTTGCTAGGATTGCTACCATTAGAACTTTGATTGCATTAGCATCCATTTATAATTTCGAAATTCATCAAATGGATGTTAAAATTGCGTTTTTAAATGGTGAGCTTGAAGAAGAGATTTATATGCACCAACCTGAGGGATTTGTTATGCTTAATCATGAACGAAAAGTTTGTAAATTAATTAAATCTCTCTATGGTCTTAAACAAGCTCCCAAACAGTGGCATGAAAAATTTGATAAAGCTGTGGTTGCAAATGGATTTAAAATCCATAATTCTGACAAGTGCGTATATAGCAAGTTTCATAAAAATCAAGGAGTCATTATATGTTTATATGTTGATGACATGTTGATTTTTGGAACTGATTTTGAAAGCATTGAAAATACTAAGAATTTCTTGTCTTCCAGCTTTGACATGAAAGACTTGGGTATTGCTGATGTAATTCTTGGTATTAGAATTGTTAGAAATGAGAATGGATTAATTCTTAATCAGTCTCATTATATTGAAAAAGTTCTTAAAAGGTTTAATCAATTTGATTGCAAACCTGTGTCTACACCTTTTGATGCTAGCATGAAATTATATCCTAATACTGGTAAAGTTGTAGATCAATTGGAACATGCTAGAGTTATTGGTTGTTTGATGTATGCAATGACATGCACTAGGCCTGACATTGCATATGCAGTATGTAAAATGAGTAGATATACTAGTAATCCTAGTCATATTCATTGGATTGCTGTACACAGGATTCTTAAATATTTAAAAAAACCATGGATAATGGTATTTTGTACAGCGGATATCCTATAGTATTGGAAGGATATACAGATGCTAGTTGGATCACAGATAATGATGATCACAAATCAACCAGTGGGTGGATTTTCACCCTTGGTGGAGGAGCTATCTCCTGGGGTTCTAAGAAACAGACCCTTATTACAGACTCTACCATGGCGGCTGAGTTTGTGGCATTGGCTTCTTGTAGCAAAGAAGCTGAATGGTTGAGGAATTTGTTAATGGAAATTCCTGTATGGCCTAAACCTGTGTCTCCAGTGTCTTTACATTGTGATAGTCAAGCTACTCTGTCACGGGCTTATAGTCAAATCTATAATGGCAAATCAAGACATATTGGTTTACAGCATGGTTATGTAAGACAATTACTCACTGATGGAGTAATTACCATTGATTTTGTGAGATCTGTTCAAAATTTGGCAGATCCATTGACTAAAGGACTTGCAAGGGATTTGGTGTGGAAAACATCAAAAGGGATGGGATTAATACCATTAAATCACCAATAGTGGAAACTCAACTCAACACTTGAAATTTCAAGATCTTGAGTTCAATAAGCTAAAGTACACTATATGTTGTGATTGCAAGCACCACATTTTATATTAGTTTTTAAAACTAATAAAACATCCCAAGGTAAGGGTACTTGGAACCTGTAATGTTATAATAGAGGTTGTGTTATGCACTTAATAGGCTTATAACATAGTTTTGTTGAAGTGTATTTGTTACAGGACACTTCTGATGAGCTTACCTATATGAGTGTCGGAGGTGGTGCCGCCTTCTATGAGACTAGGATTGTCGCTAGAGCGCTCATGAAACCGGGATATAGACACAAGGCCAATCCACGTGTCGGCTTAAAAGAAAATACCTAAAGAGAAGAGAAAGCATGTGTGAGGTATGTCCGGTTACTCAAATAGGATAGCTGGTTCAAAGTTTTATCTACCATGTTATTCTGATTAGCTTTGACATTCTATCACTAAGTGAAGGTTCAAGTCCTCAAGACACCTTCATTTATGCATGATTTTTCCTATTCTACTCGAGTTGTTTTGATTTTGAAAATGGTGGGGGATTGTTGAAATATTTCCAAAATAAATATATATATAGATATTATTTTGTGTCTTGGGAATGTTTTAAATGGAAGGTTTTAAAGAGCATTGAATGAAAGTTATCCCACATTGGAAAGAGTGAAAATTTTGTTGGCATTTATAAGTTCCAACAAATTTAAGCTGTTAAATGATCTATGCTAGGGTACACCCTAATACATGTTACCGTACGGTGCGAAGCACCGGACGCACACGCACACTCGCGCGCGCGTAGCGTGGGCTGTAGGGCGCTAGTGGCGCACTTGGCACTTGGCACGAAGCATCGGAGCTTGGAGCGATCAGATCATGACCATTCATTTTTGGACGGTCAAGATCGTTCGATCTAGAGGTTTGATCTAAACCGTAGGATGCTTCTTAAGTAGATCCAATGGTTAGATCTACTGGATTGTTGATCTAACGATTGAGATTAAATAATTATTTAATCTAACGGTCAGATTTAAGTGCCAATTGGATTAACAATTTACAGCAGTTTATATTTCGAAATTAAAAACAGCAGTTTTATTTTCGAAATTCAAAACATCTGTTCAATCTTCGAAATTCAAAATAGCAGTTTTATTTTGAAATTTGAAATTATCTGATAATAGATAATTATCTATGACAATTCAATTCTCTTTAATACCCTTGTTTGAATTTTAAAAATAAGCATTATCCTTTTATTTTTTTGTCTCTGATTAGAATATAAAGTCTAAGGGTATTTTCGGGTTTTAATTTCGTTTGTGCATAACGCAGTTAAAAACACAAAGGTTTCTGGGCTCCATTGTATCCTGGAGAAAAATTTGCTGTGAACCCTGTTGCATACCAATTCTAGTGGGGACAAATATTTTCTTAAGGAAAGTGACGTTGTAACACACCTTAGGAGCATTTTCGTTTTCTGTATTTTTCCCTATTTGTTTAACAAAGGCTTCATGACCAACAACTACTCAAGTACCTAATTTTATCTCACATCCATCACACACACAAAATAAGAATAAGGGCAAAAGGGGAATGGCAAAAAAGTAAAGGGAGTCAAAGAAGGGTTTGATACATAAAATCAAGGGGAAAATGCATTTTCCCCCCGAAGTTTGACCCTTTTTTCAATTTGTACCACAATGTTTAAAAATTTGCAATGTACCCTTATCAAGTTACAAAAGTTTGCAATTCGAACCCTCCGTTAATTAATGCCGTAAGAGAAGACGAAAAGTTGACCACATGACACTCACGTGAGTTTTTTGGTCTAATTCTTCCCAGATTGCCCCAACCCACGTTGTGAAACCTCCATTCTGCCCATGATAACATCTACGTGTGTTTAATAAATTGTAAACTTCGTTTTTTTGAAACTCCATTCGACAACTTCAAACCCAACTTGCGTAGAGAAGACAAAGTAGAAGCATCTTCATGTTCGTCTCTCTTCGACCAAGAGTTACAAACTATTGAGGCTAAATCGAGGAAAGGTGAAGTTGACTTGAACAAAACTTTTCATGTTATTGCGATTACAGCTGTATGAAGGTATGCTAAAAAAAGCCATCTTTTTAAAGTTAGGGTTTTGTGCAAAATTGGGGGATTTTGGGGAATGTTGTGGGTTTTTCAAATTCCCTATCGTGTAGTTCTTAAATTACTTTTATAGTTTAGTACTTGCCTTTGATTTGTGAAATTTCGATACTCTTTTGAATAAATTTGGGTTTCTACACACTCATTCCTAGGGATTCTGCATAGCCATTTCTTTGCTAATTTTCTTGGAGGAGAAGGATGGATACCTCAAATAAAGGTACAAGCTTTTTTGGTTCAGCTAATAGTTATAGCAGCGCTTCATCTTCAGCGCAGCACCTTTGTTTCTGCGAGCAGCCCACTGTTGTCAAAACCTCCAACATTGAGAAAAACTTTGGAAAGGTTCGTGAGTTGCGAAAATTGGAAGGCAAGTACTATGTTTGTACATTACTTGATATTTTACGTAATCAAGATATGAACCTTCATTGTGCACTGTTTTTTTTTTTAGTTTAATTAGTTGAGGTTGATGATTATTAGTTGTAATGTGTTTTGCAAATTAACCAAGATTGTGGTTTCTTTGAATGGCTTGATCCTAAAATGTGTGAATTTGGTAAGAATGTGGCACATCGTTTGCGAAAGAAGTACGAATTTTCGTTGGCAAAAGCAAAACGATGTGAAATAATGGTTGAAGTTGAAGTTAAAGTTGGGAAGGTGAGGGCAAAAAACTGAGAAAAAAGCTAGGCAACTCAAGGCAAAAATGGAGAATGAAGCTTGTCAGATGAATGCAGAACTGTAGAATGAAATATCCCAGTATCGTAAACAAATCGAGAATGGGGAGATAAAACTACATGCAATGAAAAAGAATTACCAGACAATCATTGTGTGTTCATGGATCTTAATTTTTTATTGCATTGTGCATGTTCTTCCTTGGATACACTTCCAAAGGTCACCATGTCTACAAAGTAGGCCACGTGATGTTGCCCCGAGGGTGCTCGTCATGGTTGAACTGGTGGAGTTTGCTGTAGTTTTTTGTTGCGATTTTGTGTTGTGTTTGTAAGCAATGTGTAGTATATGAATTTAGTTATTCGTGCTTACATTATGTAGTCATATGTGGAAGTTATTTTATTTAAAGACAATAGTCTCATGTGGGAATGATTTCGTTTAAAGACAATAGTTCCATGTGGGATTTATTTTGTGTAACAATAGTCCAATGTATGCTTTATTTTATTTAAAGACCCTACTTTACCTTATTGTGTTGTGTTTGTAAGAAAAGTATAGAGGGAGTAAATTTTCATGTAGAGGTACTTTCTAAAATGAAATATTTGTTAAAGAGTCAAAGTTGATGGACTAGCAATATTCTTTTCTTGTTTTGTGGTTGACAATGGGGTTTTGATTAATATATGCTTTGATCATGGATCCTATCACTGTCAGGTTTTAAAGCAAGGGCTAACCCTCAAATTAATTATCTTCCCATTTGATTAACCATAATGACAGAAGCTAGAGTTTGGACAATTTGAGTGTGCTCTTTGACTCCAATACTATCAATCACATTCAAAAAAAAGATCAATATTATCATGGTCCTCTGTTAAGTGTGGAATGGAAGAATCTATGGGGTTTTAAACTCCAATATCGACTAAAGCATTTTCTTTGGAAAGTAGTTTGGGATATCCTCCCAACAAAAGAGAATATTAGCATATCACTGGAAGCCAATTTAACTTCACCTCTCTCATCCCTATCATATTTCTCACCCTGACTCTCAGCTACATTGGAATTGTTAGGCTTTGTTTTGGATGGCCCAACCCCACCATCAATCTCATCAACACCTATATCAAATATATCTTAGTCATCACTAATCTTATCATTCCACCAAGGGTCATTATGATCAATCCTCCCTCCATCCTCATCTTCATCATCTTTCTCTTCATCAACTCCACCCTCCCCAAAAGACACAATGTATAAGTGCACTATGAAGTGACCAGTATGGGAGGCAACCATAAGTAGCACATCATGGTCAGATGTAATCAAATGCAACCCATTAACTAGACTTTTATCGGGTTCTTCAAAGAATATTAAATCGCCTAAGTTGTACCCATAATGTCCACATATAGCTTCCAATTCAAAGTATGACAATTCATTAGGATTAACACTTTCTATATGGATTGCTACATCACCCCACTCACAACCAACTTTCATGTGGAATCTACCCCCATAATGGACCTCAAACACTAATTTTGAAATGGTCATCCTACAAAGTGAAAATAAATATTTAATCACACAAAACAGTGCACTTCCATTTGTAATAAACAAAATAAAAGATAGACAATAATAAGAGGTTAAATAGAGACCACTACTTTTGGACAAAAATAAAAGATAGACAATAATAAAGGGTTAAATAGGGGGCCAGTACTTTTGGACAATAATAAAAGATAAACAATAATAAAGGGTTAAATAGGGGACCACTACTTTTGGATAATAATAAAAGATAGACAACAACAATCTGTATAAGAAACACTAAACAGATTACAATTTGAACAATATATTCAGTTATAGGTGTAATACCCCAATAAAAACAACCGCTTTTATTAATAGATTAATGGCTCACTATGAAAACGGTTAATGTTTTCAATAAAACATAGTTTTATAACAAAAGACCTAAACCCTTATTAGTAACCCAACCCATTGAGTATTTTGAGGCAAAACCTAAGTTCCACCCCCTTTTTGACCATATGTACGCCTAGGGGACTACTCATACATACGTTGACCAGTCTTTGACCCAGTGGGTAAAACCCCAGAACGTACACCTGAACCCTTTTACTAAATGTGTAATAGTACCCGTACGTACGCCCAATAGTTCCCGTATGTACGCTGACACCCTGAAAAGCATTTTTAACCCATTATCCAATTTTTCAAACCAATGCATGCCTCCATCCCCAATACAAACCCCTCCCTTCGACCCTCAGCCTCCCCTAACCTTAGAAAACCTTTACCCTAGTGTGAGAAGTGATTTGGAGAGGTTGAAGGAAGAAAGCTTGGTGTCCTTGCCGTCTCCTAAGGTAACCCCTTGCCCATTTCCATAACTTTCATGTTGTTCTTACTGCCTTTCTAATGCTATAAGTTTTAAAGGTGCTATGACAATTGCCAAGCTCTTGTGCCCATTTTCTTACAAAACCAAGAAAAGTTTTCAAAAAGACTCTAAAGTGCCTCTTTGATTCTTTGAGTTGCATGATATGTACCTTGCATGTGTTTGTTAGTAGCGTAGGATGTGATATAGTAGCCTATAAATTTTATAGAAGCCTCAAAACAAAGTTTGGAGCTGTTGGCCGAAACACCTAACTCACTGGCCAGACGTATGCCCTCGAGGCCATACATACGACCAGGGAGCAAGGCATCTGCCCCCTTAGTTCCACTTGTGCAATATTAGGATCCTGCAATCATTTTTTTTAAATAGGGCTTAGTGCCATATTCATATAGGTCCTCAGAGTACTCACATGACGATGTGTCATATTTCGTTATAGCAGGGTTTTGTGATGCCGGAAGACTCAAACAAGCGAACAAGGTAAGTAAACACTTACGAGCACTTTTCTTAAAAACATGGGATATGTCAACTGACTAACCACGCGTATGATATGAGCATGTTTACGTTTTGTAATAATTTGGTAACTACTTTAATAAGTTGTTGATAAGATGCATTGTGTGACATGGTACACCAGTACGTGCAGTATAATGGCCATGAGCATACTATATAGACTTAATTTTATGGTCAAATGCGTGTGTTATTACATGGGCCTCCAATGGTTGTTTCGTGACCAGCACAGCCTTAACAGGCGGTTACTACAGAATATACATCATTAGTAGTGTGGGCCACCCGATGTCAGACTCGTTCGGGCTACTAGTGTTATGGACGGTAGAGTACAATGGTCGGGGCACCAGCATTGTATTACAGGTCCCTCAAGACAACGCCAACCCTGCTGAGAATGGGTAATATCTCGGGTAGACCATATATGATAGTTATGACCTATAAAACACTAGTTTTTCTGCATTAAAACACTTAGGCGATTGCCGCTGGGAGTACACCACTTTTATTAACCAAACAATTCTTTTATCGTGTATTAACAGAGACAACACTTCCTTTTCAATGTTTATAAAAAACTGCACGTTTATTTCTGCTTAATAATAATGAGATCATGCCATACCTAATTGTGAGGTTTACTTACTGAGTCGTTAGACTTACGCGGTTATTACTCTTATAGAGAGCTTGTTCCTAGAAACCAAGAGTGGTATGATTGCTACTACGGACTTTTCTTTAAGATCTTCCTTCTCTTATCAGGTTTGTCTTATATTATCGTTAGTTGCTCCATGTCTTTAATTTGAGGATTTTACTTGTACCATAATGATTTATCGATTTCTCATATTTTTTTCACCTTCCTATGCATTAACTCTAATAATGCTTAGTGGGTAGTTCCCCATTTAACCACCAGTTGGTTAAACTGGGGTAATTGCTAGTAACCCTGCCACGTTGGCCAATGCCGGTTTTGGGGGCATTACAATAGGGGACCACTATTCAGTTTTATTCAGTTAGATAAAAATATTCAGATGGACAAGGATTAAATAGGGGGCCACTAATAATAGAAGAATCACAAAAAGTAAACAAACAATCATATCATCTATCACCGCACAAAGCACATGGACCCAACTACACACACAAACCCCATCATCCACCTGTGAAAGCAACGTTCCAACCATCATCTATTAACATCATAGGAACCCAAATTTATTCAAAAGATTATCGAAATTTCACAAATTAAAGGCAAGTACTAAACTATAAAAGTAATTTAAGAACTACATGACATCGAATTTGAAATATTCCCCTAAAACCACCCCCAATTTTACACAAAACCCTAACTTTAAAAAGATGGTTTTTTTGGGCATACCTTCAAATAACTGTAATCGCAATAGCACAAAAATTTTTGTGCAAGTCAACTTTACCTTTTCTCGATTTAACTTCAATAGTTTGTAGCAATTGGTCGAAGAAATACGAACACGAGGAAGCTTCTACTTTTTCTTCTCTACACAAGTTGGGTTGGAGGTTGTCGGCTAGACTTCACCTAAAAAAAAAAAAATTATTATTAAACACGCGTGGATGTTATCATGGGCAAAGTGGAGATTTCACAACGTGGGTTAGGGTCAATTTGGGAAGAATCAGACCAAAAAAACTCACATGGCTCGTTGGCCACCCCCTCCCACAAGAGGGGTGGCTGCCATTTTTTTTTTTTTTTTAATAAAAAAAACATAAAATTTATTATTATTATTTTTTTTTTTTTTGAGGGGTGGCTGCCACTGAGTTTAGTCGGGCGAGGCAGGCATGTATCATTTGCTAATCGAGCGAGCTTGTACAGTAACAAGCGGGCTTGAATAATGTCGAACTCGATTTCGAGTCAAGTTTAACTGGCGGGTATTGAGCGGGTTCACAAGCCGGCCAGCTCATTTGCAGCCCTAACAATATCTCACAAATAGTCAACATAATCTCCAAACCTCAAAATACAACACATAAATATCATCGACACACTACTACTTCACAACCACACTACAACACAACCAAAATCGTTCCTCATACAACCTCAACACCACATCATAACATCTCAACAACACTAAAACAACAGCACCATAACAAAATCTCCTCACAACAAACGTTACCTCAACAACAACACACATAAACTTCATTAAATCATCAAAACATCAACTCATAAACCTAATAACACAAAACCAAGTGTTGAGAGAATAAAACCTACCTCTTGAAGTTTCCCTTTATTCAAGCTTGTTCTTCGCGTCCTCTCTCTCTCTCTCAACTGAAACAAACAAAGATAGGGAAAATAACTTCCCCTCCAGACCAGATTTTTGTGTTTTATACCCTCAATGTTCATATGAAATCTGACCTTATTCGAACACGTGACAACTGCATTAAATTGAACGTCAAATCTCACCTACCCATGTGTGTCAAACTCTAACCATTCAAACAAATCTACACCAATTCAAACGAGCTTGGCAGCTCAAATCTCAGTCGTTCATCTTCACCTACCACTCCATATGACAGTGCCACATAAAAATGCCATTCTCATTAGAACGAAAACACACTTTTCCAAGTTCGAATCTTGGCCATTCAATTTTCTCCCACAAGCGCATAGGACCACCATGTCGAGGTTCCCTTTTTGTTCGAACGATCTTGGAGCTTGTTAGAACAACATTTCACAATTGTTGAATTCCTTAAAGATTTTCTCCCAAACTTACTATCCTATTAGTCGAGCAACTACGAGCCCGTTACACTTAATCTATTTACACTAAATCTCTCTATTTTCATTATATTATTTATCTTTCTTACGCAGGCAAAAGAGGGAGAGGAAGTCGGAATGAGAAATATGGAGATTATACGGAAACTGGAAAGCAAGCAGACGAATAGTTTTTGTTTTAATATTTATTATTAATTTTTCCAACAAGAAAGTATATTTTATATTGCATATAAGTTTAATAGCCAAAATTAAAACTACAAATAATTACAAGAGTTATACACAAACAGCAGAAAAGTAGGCTTCTTATTCAGAACTCCCATGTCACTGAAGCAGCAAAGGGTTTTCGTTTTTGACTAGAACAAACAAAAATTGGATATAGCTCTTGATTTTATACAAGGAAATCTAAAAACAAGCATGGAGGGCAAGATTCTAAAGAATAAGGGAATGCTCATGTAGTAGTAATAACAGCAACATACAAAGGAAGCCTCAATTGCATCCACAAGTAGCGAGGGCGTTGTTTATGGATTCAAATCTCCAACAATTGCTATTCGAATTACAAGCAACCTGGCCAACAAATGTGTGAGGACTTTTATAGGATCTACCTGCCCAAACACGTAGGTGGGCTGCCCGACACCTACTTGAACAAGTAGGTTTTATTGGAGCTTTCTCAGATTTGCAGACCGAATCGATACCAATGCAGGCAGTAAAATTGTTGGAGATCTCTATCTGTTGTCTATAGACCTAATTTTTCCAAGGAAGCCCGGATTTCATCGCTGCTACATTCTTCAGTTGTCTGAACAATATTGGGGCTGTCAGATGGCATGACATCCGAAAGTGGGTAGCTTCTGTTGGCATGAAGTTGATTAATGGCACTGCTACAAGTTCCCTTCAATATTACACTTTTGTGCAGCCCACCAAGCAATCCTTCATAATCTGTGTCCCCACATTCTCCAACAAAAACCACCATCTTTGACAACTCCACACCCCAACGAACATATAGATACCTGAAGATGTGTCAAGTCATTAAATACCAAGAACAAGATAATCCACATTTTGTGGATTAGGATATTAAGCAAGCAAGTTTCAGACTTGGATATATAGAATAAAAAATATAAAAAATAAAAACATCAGGAGAAGTTCAGACCTCTGCCATCAATTATGAAACATGCAAAGAACAAGCCTCTAAACATTGTTAATTCAACCAAGGAATTGAATTGAACCAACCAGTTGCTAAATCACTTGAAAACAGTTCCGAAATTTCGAGAAAACATGTCTATTATTTGATGGTGGAAACATAGATGTAATTTACCACAGGAATTGAAAACAAGCCACTCACATTGCACAGGCCTTTACTCCAAAATATGTTGCTTTTAATAACTAATTACAAGTCTCGTTTGAGGTGAATTACTCATGCAACCATTTAGCAATTGATTTTTTGGCATGAAAATCCATAATAATATAACTCCAAAATGAGGGAGAGGGTCAAAGTTACAAAATATTAAAAGTAATGCTACTCTCACACTCATTTATCACACTTATTTCACACTAGCTGATGTGATGTATTTTAAGTGGCTTTTCTTTTCTTTTTTTAGGTGGCTTACATTAGAAGCCACTTAAAATACACCACGCAAGCGGGCGTGAAATGAGTGTGAAGAGTAGCATTACTTTGATATTAAATCAATAATTCAGATCAAAATCATTATAATACCCCTGATCAACCAAAAAAAAAAAAAAAAACAACTATACCTGAGGGCTTGGGAACGTGATGCCAATACAGGAATCACATTAAGCCTGGTCCCATTCTGACAATAAATAGCATGGCAACGCAGACCTTGAATTCTCAGCGCCTTCTTAAGCTCCTTAACAGGAGGTACCTAAAAGATAATATCAAAAGAAATTAGAGATAATTTCTCAAAATGTAGACCCCATGCATTGCACCTTATATATGTGAACCCATTGGAGAAATTTTACGAACAATAAATATCAAATAAATAGATTCATCCTCAATTCAAGTAGACAATATTGATCATTTCATTCAGCATTCCCAATGAGCATAAACAAAATTTACCATTTCTGGCTTGTGCACTTTAAAAGCATAACAGTAGTTGGTTGAAAGTTGTTCAGCTGCAGTAAGCAGCTGTTCCGCATTCCCAGCCTTTTTATCATTGATAGAAGCTGCCCAACGAACCAAAGTCTTCCTCAGGCCTTCTCCACCCCAACGGTATTCAACGTGTGAGTGGTAATAAAAGTCAACCACGAATGGACTATCCTCCAGATTAAGAGATGAATAGTAGAGATCACTGCCACTGTTACAAATAAAAGCGTCAAAATCATTAGGGCTCAACCCCCCTGAGACCAGAAATGAGTGTATCTCAGATATGGTCAAGGATGTTGACAATATGAACCCTAAAGAGCCTTCACTCCTTCCCTTTTCTGTAGCTTCAAAAATCTTTCTGATGGTTTCAAGAAGACCTGTATCACTATCGCAATCCACAGCAATGACAAGGAGATGTTTCCTCCTCCTCAGTGCCGGAAATCTGTTATGATGGTCTGCTTTCTCTGTGGATCCAGCCTTTCGCGCATCCTTTGAAATGCCCTTTGACCATGTCAAAACGGCATTCTCTAACTTACTCCCTCTATCAGCAGCATTTCCTTCAGATTCTAAAGAATTATCATTTCCAGTAGACATACTCTTTTCTCCATCCATTGAAAATTTTAAGTTCAAAGATATATCCTGTATATCTCTCAAGGAATCTCCGGGTGACTCTGATTCTGAACTTTCATCTCCATCATCACCTCTTTGCCAATGTGGATACCTTGGTTTGCAGGTAGCTATTCGAGATAGGTAAGTCTTGCAATGCTCTGGCCATGAAAACAGCTGAACATTCTTTAAACCATTCTGCCGACATCTTGCCCAAAGCTGCTTATCCGCAACAAGCTTTAGAAGAGCATCTGCAATGGACTGCTGATCATGGGGATCAACAAGAAGACCATTGTCAAGTACCTGCAGAAATAGCTCCTATCAGTTTCGGAACACTGAGGTGGAACCTCTTCCATTTTGTCTAGCATTATATCCTTACAAGCTTCTGACCAATACAACCAATGAGCAGGCCTACCCGATGTATATCGACAGGACCTCCATTTTTGGTGGCAACCATAGGCAAACCATAAGCTGCTGCCTGTTCCGAAAGAAGAGCAGAAGTTATATTGGTTTTGAATTACAATTAACCTGAGAAAGATGAACTCTTCATATGTACAAAATGAGCACCTCAATAAGAGTAAGTCCAAATGGTTCAATGAAAGCTGGATTAATGAAAACCCCCTGCATTAAAATTGAATCAGAATGAAAGATCTGACAAGGAAAAAAAACATATAAACATACATCTCCATCAGCGAGCATACAAGATATAGGGATAGAACACCCATTCACCATCTTAGCATGCATAACTTAATAGCAAAAGCAATCGAGAATGATGAATTAACATTAAAAACAAATGTTACTATGAGACTGCTAATTAACTAAATTGTTGAATGCTGGAGCACAGTGGTGATATCAAATTCTTTATAATACTGATATCAAAATAATACGCAGTTGGGGGATGCGAAAATACATATAGTTCCAGAGATTAAAAAGGGGGGAAATATACTACAGTCACCAAAGGACTCCATGAGTTCAGTAAAAACAAACCAAATAAACAAATAAATATAGTTAGTGGATTGCACTCTGTACAGTTTAGTAGAAGGTGGGCTATCTCCAACAACATGCAATTTATCCTAATTAAAGCTTAAGGGTATATCATCTCTCATCTCAATCTGATATATAAACTAAAAGGAGTACCTTTGTCTTTGCTGCTAGACGATAAATGTCAGGAACATCAGACTGTTTGTGGTGTTTGGGGTATGCCACTTGCCCATAGAGATCAAATTTGTCAATAAGCTTAAGCACTGAGAGAAGAACAGAAGAATTCGTGCTTGACATTTCATCAATTCCTTCACGATTGCCCATAATTAGTGTCTGCATGGTACAGAGAGAAAGAAAAGGTATAGGACAAATCACATCAGGAACAAATCCAATTTAGCTAATCAACACAATCAAGAAGATTTCTTCAGCAAACAAGTCCCATGAGGTGATTCAACATACAAGGTTAGCAAGCTCTCTTAGTGAACGGCATTCTCCAAATGCTTTGACCAAAGTTGTGATGTTCTTTTTGGGATCTGGTCTAGCAAGGGCAAGTATCATGGGCTTGCGAGGATTGGTAAAGAAGCGCGCTATCTGTAAAATGGCAAGTTTAAAATTAGCATGAATTCATCAACCAAATAAACTATGAAAACAAAAAACCTGGCAAAGCAGAATATCTTCAAAACCGTCTAGGACACATCAAAGTAAACACAAAAGGAATAATTTGAACCTCGGACCAGATATGTGGGTCAGGAGAAGTAGGATGTTCTTCATTTCCTTCTGTCTCACCCTCCATATCACCATCTTGTGGAACAATATGATGGAACTCCATTCCAGGAGGAATTACCTGCAGAGACATATAAATGATAACATATATATAAGTATGAGCAAGAAATTTACCTAGGAAACTTATCATAACACCACGGGAACAGGAAACCATTTATGTATAAGAAGTTAAATATTACTTTGTATCAGGGTGGGAAACAAACAAAACATTGCCTGTCTGCCCAATTCAATTTAGGCACGAATTTCAGCATGCATGCATTTTCTAATTATATAAGAGGCAATTCACTCGGGATTTGTTTCTTTTAAGTCAAGTGAAAAGATAGCTCAGCATCCATGATCAGAACCTTGAGAGCAGGAGATACTGATACTTCTAACTTCGCAATCAAGAAAAGCAACTACCACTTCCACAAGAATATAAGAAGCATCCTATTACTTACGGCCATACGAGGCATGAACCTGCCATAACAGCTAACATTACGCCTGATCCTTGCCCGTAGTTTACGCTCCAGTACTGGATCAAAACCATCATACAAACGCCATTGCTCCTCTATCTCTTGTCCAGTGCTAGTTATCACTATTTCAGAGGCATCAAGGGCTATTTCCTCTGCCTCTATCCGACGCACAATTTTGTATGTCATGTTTATTTCATCCTTGGACAGACGGCCTTGCTTTAGAAGTTGTTCCAACTTGTCTCGGCCAAGTGAGTGGCCCGTAAAAAGCATTGGTACATTTAGGGCACCAGATAGAAGAGCAGCAGAATCCCCAGCATCTGCATAATGCCCATGGATGGCAACAGGCCAGATTGGGTGCCCACCACCTATTTGCTCACCCAAAGCTCTGGACATCTGTATTATATGGCTAAGTGCACCATCAACAAATTCAGGGATGTACGGCCACAGAAGTTCTTTGGGAATGTATTTCTCTTTTGGACCAAATGGTATACGAATAATATAGGCACCACTGCTCTCCCCAATGTCATCCATTAAACCTTCTGAGTCTCTTGGAGTCAGCATCTCTATGGGCTCCCCATAACTCCAATCTACATCTGGTGAAGATACTTGTCTAGTTAACAAATCAACCCGATACACACCAGGCATTGAGCCCAAGGCCCTAGCAAGCTCCACAACATACTTAACCTAAAAGGACAAAAACCAAGAGCATTCAAGTATCTACATCAGAAAACTATATAAGGTATACAATGTAGCCCAAAAAGATCATACGATCAGGACCACATTGATAACAAATATTTCTACAGAAAAATATTATTACCTGACCACCAGTATCAGAATCACGACCGAGCTCCATATTTTCACCCCGTATAAGACCATGAATGCTGCACAGATACTAATTGTTAAAAGTGATTAAAGACCATTATGCATACAATAGAGAGACCAAAGTTTGTATACCTCAACATTGAGCAATACATTTACGTCAATTATCATTACAGCATGCTTAGCATCTTTTATTTCCCTTCGGTGATAAAACAATTGAGGTTGAAGAATGGTTATATTCTTTCATTAGATACATAAAACAGAAGCTGTAAGCAATTTTCTTGAGTACAATGACAGACAGAAACACCACCTATTCCATTCACAATACAGTGGAACACCAAATTTGAAAAATTAGAGCATTAAAGTTCATTCCGTGCCTTATAAGTACTATGTATAGTTTTTTCCCTTTCTGTTGACTAGCCCATGTCTCCATTGCATCAATGGAACTGATTCTTGGCAATCTGCCTCTGTTGCTCTCACCATGAGCTGATATGTCACTGGTGACTACATCTCCCTTCTCTCCCTCTGATAAGTCTTCAGACATATCAGCAACTGCTTCTCTGCGGCCTCGTTCACGTTCAAGACGACGTTTAGCCATTCTTTGGGCTTCTTCTCCCTCAAGCTACAAAAAAAATAAATAAATAAATAAAAATAATAACTCAGACCAGAACATGATGTTTTCTTTTAATATGTACAAAGAATCCAGATATTCCAATGAATAGTTGCACAAGCATGGTTAAGAATGAGTTATCTTGTGGCTAAAAAATATATTTTATTTTTCTTCTTTGCCCATCTATCAAGCAAATCGACACTTACCGTCTTCAACATAAGACCTTCTAAATTCTAATCAAAATATATTTAGTTGTGAAGGACCGGCAAAGTAATAATTTGTGACCAAGACAAATAGCATTACAACTAAATACTCCTTTGAAACAGTAAAATTAATACCAACAGAAATCAATGTAATCAATTACCTATACTGTTTTATTCTGCAACAGACCCAATATCCCCAAGTTCAAAACAGAAATTTCTAGATTTCATATTCTCCAACAAGATCAAAGAAACTACCAACTTCTTCAAGATGAGTAGGAAGATCTGTGTTGGGCTGGAGGTCGGCATTTTGAAATTCCAAAAAGAAGAACAAAATTTAGTAAAAAGAATAAATTAAAAAAAAATATATATATATATATATATATAATCAAATCACACCGAAAATTAAACCCCAATCGATAACAGTAACCAACCAATCAACAACACCAGTTCACAAACTTCTGCATCAATCACTCTATCACCCACTAAAAAAAATGATAAATGCACAAAAACCCATATCATAACTTTTCTTTACAATCAAACAGAAGATCACCCCAAATCTAGAAAATTCAGTCGCATGAAGCAAGCAACCAAAACAGAGAACTCTCATCAAATGAAAAAACAAAAAACTTACCTGCTTTTTCTGGCGAGCCAAGTTCCAAATCCTCCAGCACATATTCTCCAGCCTCGTATTCCTCTCCTGGGGACTCCTCGTCGCCGCGGCCTATATCACACGCCACATCATCAATTGCAGAAGAAACAGAGAAACTTGTAGAAACAGAAAATTCATGGTTTATATAACATAAACATAATAACAGAGAGAAAAGAAAGAAAAATGAGATGGGTGTAGGCACCTTAACCCAGGAACGGTGGAGATCGGTCTCATCGAAGCCGGTGATGACCTCCTCGACGAAGTAGCGGGTGGGGCTGAAGTGGCCTCGCTCTCTGAGCAGCAGAGATGACTTGGCGTCGTCTAGCGCTGGACCCGCGTCCAATATGGCTTCCAGGTAGCTGTTTATCCAATCGTTCCCGGCCATTCTCCACCTCTCCCCTTGATTTCCTCTGCTCTGTTTTCTCGGCCAACTTCTCAGGAAAAACACAGAGAGAGAAAAAAAAAAAAAAAAAAAGAGATATTCACAGAGAGACAGACAACAAGCCCTTCTTTTAAGCTTTTACTGTCTCGCCGATACCCGATACGTTAACGACAACGACTCCCACGATACTCATTTTCAATTCATGTAGGAAGAAACCGTGTTTAAGCGCTAAAGAAATTAAGAAGAAACTTTCTTTTTATATTTTTGGGGTATTTTGATTTAAACCACGAAGATTCCGGAACTCCATATTCATGTGCAGAGACTGTGTCGTGGATCCCACGGGTCGGGTCTGAATATTACTTGTCCACGCAAGTTTTTGACTCACGTGACGTGCCGGATAACTAGACTTTTGGTTCCATTCAAGAAAATATAAGAAAAATTCCATTTTTATTTTATAATTATTTTATTCTACTGGCGTGATAGTTTTAATCAATTTTAGAATTAATTATTGTTAAAAAATATTTTTTTATTTTATAATTATTCAACAATACTGATTTGACAATCTTAACTGTTGAATTAATTTTTGTTAAAAAAAATTCAATGATTGATCGAAACTGCTGCCACATTAGCTGTAAGAGATAATTGTGAAATAAAAAATATAGTAAATAGCAGTACTGGAGAAGAAAATTAGGGTTAGTTATTACCGCACCAACATTGTGAAATAATTGTAAATTCAATAAATGAATTATTAGATATTTTTGGAATATGGGATTTTTTTTTTATGCCATATTCAGAAGAATCTTTAAGGAATTATTTGTGTGTTTTTTTGCAAAATATGCTGTACAAGATGAACTTGAAATAATATCTCACATATACCTAAAAAGGAAATATCTCACATATTTTATTTTTGTTTGAAACACCAATAATATTATCTATTAAAAAAAAAAAGAGCCAATAGGGAATAGGGTCACAAAAATAGATTTTATTTTTTTTACGAGCTACTAAAAATAGATGGGTGGAGCCGTGGAAGTTGAGCCTTTGAGGTGGTAAGAAAAAGACAGGAGTGAGTGGGAGTGGGAGTGGGTTCTGGAAGGATTAGAATGAGAGAAAAACAATAGTTAATCTCTATTTTACTAAAAATAAAATTTTCACATTCTCATAAATACGAGGTTTTATAGATTATAAAATGATTGACAGATATATTAATTAAGGTTTCTCTCCAAGAATTAGCTCAATTGGTTGGAGACCACGCCTTATAAAGTCGAGGTCTCTAGTTCGAATTCGCATCCCCCTCTTCTGTGGACATGTCAAAATTAGGGTTTGCAATTTTAAAAAGTGCGATTTGTAATTTTTTTTTAAAAGATTAAATATCTTATTCACCCTTATGGTTTAACTTCTTTATTTTTTAACTCATATGGTTTACTTTTTATCACAAGAAATTCCTCTGGTTTGTCTAAAGACGGAAATAGTCCTTCCGTCAAAATTTTATCCAAAATTTGACGTCACGTCAGCACCAATCACGATTTGACACATGTCCATATAATTAATTAATTCAAAACATGATTTTTTAAAAAAATTTAAAACATGAAAAAATTATTTTTAATTAAATTTTAAAAAATAAATAAATAAAATTTTGGGGGTAGATCTTTGGCCAGCCACCCCCTTTTTGGCCATGGGATAGTTCGGCCACCCAAGAGCCTTCCGGCAATTTTTTTTTTTTTTTTTTTTTTTTCAATACACCAAAGAGGGGTCCTGCAAGAGGAGCTTTGGAGCACAGATTCATCATTGACACTGGAGATTATGCAAATGTTAGAATCACAGACACAGGCCTGCTCTTCTGCTGAAATGGAATCCCTCCCTTTTTTTTTTTTTCTTTAAGGAAATGGAATCCTTCTTACTGTATAATCCACCTCTATCATCAGCCATCACTCTACTCAATGGCATTGCAGGTCATATACATCCTTTCCTAGCCCGCAATTGCACTTGGCCAGGGGTAGCCAAACCACTCTCAAGGGCTATGGAGTGGTTAATTTGAGAGTGACCGAACCACCCCATGGCTAAAGGCCATCCCCAAATTTATTTATTTTTTTTAATTAATTAATTAATTATATGAAAACGTATCAAACCGTGATTTGTGCTGACGTAGCGTTCGGTCAAATTTTGGACGGAATTTTGACAAAGAAACTATCTTCGTCTTTAGGTAAACTAAAGAGACATCCTGTGATAAAAAGTAAACTCTAGGAGTTAAAAAATAAAGAAGTTAAACTATAGGGGTGAATAAGGTATTTAACCCTTTTTTAAAATGCAGTTAAGCATTTGACAAAATCGCTGTTTAGCCTTTAAAATTGTGGATTTTCAAAAAATGCAACATCTTGCCTATGATTTGAAAACGCATTTTTCTATGTTTTTCAAATCACACTTTCTAAAAAACGCAATTTCAAACAATTCATTTTTTGCGATTTGGTTTAAAATCGCATTTCTTGTCAATGAAATTGCAATGCCAAACACACCCTAAAATATGCCTCAAACTAAAGGTTGCCACATTCTCACTAAAAAAAAAAAAAAAAAATCTCATAAAACATTTTTTGGTGTTTAGCTTATACGTAAAATGAGTGAAAAAAAAAAAAAAACAGCCGGCAACTTCCAACAATCGCCGTCGAAGGTTCGGCAATCATCTTGTGGTTTGAGAAGTATAAACTCAAACTCAAAAAATTGCTTGCAAAATTTAGAAATAAAAACCATTTTCCAATAAAAAAAAAATGGTCAAATCAAAAATATTTTCAGATTGACCATTATTTTTGGTAGCACAAAACACTAAAAAAACACAAAAAAATATTTTACACCGAAACAAATAAAGCCTAACTATTCATATTTGGCGGCGGTCATTCTCCATTCTTCTCTATCTTTACTATTTTTTAAAATCTAATAGTTGACTAACTTAGACTAAATTTAATATATATTTTAAATGTTTATATACACTTGATACTATTTGAAATGTTTATAGACATTTGTTACCTCGTAGCTTCGGCTATAATTTTTCAGAGCTTTTTGCTCTGTAATGTAAAAGCGTTATACTCGTGATCCTTCTTCAATGAGACTGAAATTTTTTTTAAATAAAAAAAAAAAAATTATGTGTAGAATATTTCCTCCAAACTGATTTGAATGAAATTTTCCATATGAAAAAAAATGGGATAAATGCTCTAGCATTTCTCTCATAATAATAGCTATCACAATTAATTTGGTCCCTCCTTTTTTTCTACCTTTTTTTGTAAATATTCAAATCTAAGCTGACACGTATTTAAAGCTTTAATGATTAGAGAGGGAAGCATGGAGAATTATTCTGATAATATGCTTCGCTGGTTTACCCACCACTCATTTCCAACATGACCAAAATATCTCGATTTTTCCTTGATTTATTGATCTATAATAATTAGCTTGATTATGGGAAATTTAAATCTCAATTAAGAGTAATGAATTAAGAATCACAAGAATTCTCCTAAATGTGATGTAATATTTAAAATTATTAATAAATTAAAATTTAATAATGATCACCTCAAATTCAATAGCAATTTTAAATATCACGTCATATTTGGAAAAACTTTAAGAGGACTAGTGCCCCTTATATCATTACTCATCAATTAATTAATATCATGAAAGTTTTCTTATAATTTTGAGAAAAATATAAAAAAAAAACTCCTAAACTAATAGTTGTTTGCGACAGAGCCCCACAGTATTCAAAAGGTATTAAAGTAGATCATCAAACTATCAAACTGTGTAAAAAATGCCACATATTTTTTATATTCCTATAATACCCCTATTCCTTTAAAAACTAAAATAAAAAAGTATTAAAGTAATAAAATAAAATAAAATAAAATAATTAATTTTTTTAAATAATATATATATAATAAAAAGAAGAAGAAAAAAAAAGAAGAAAGGGTGGTTGCCAATTGAGCCAACCTCATGGTTTGATTTTGCATTTATCAATATTTTTTTATACCGCATGAGGGATTTGTAATTTAAGCCAACTACAGTGACTAATATTTTATTTATTCCCAAAAAAAATATTTGTATTTATCCTCCCCTTGGTTTTTTTTTTTTTAATTTCTTAGTTTTTAAAAGAATAGGGGTATTAAAGAAATATAAAAAATATTATGGCTTTTTTGATACACTGTGATAGTTTGATAGGCTACTTTAGTACATCTAGAACATTGTAGAGCTCTATCGCAAACGACTATTAGTTTGGAAGGAGGCAGAGGGGGGTTTATATTTTTTCCTATAGTTTTCTTTTTCTTTTTCATTTTTTTTTTTTTTGAGAAAAATATTGGCTTGTTATTAGAAATCACTAAGCTAGCACAAGTTGCTCTAGCAAAATGGTATCCCGAATACATTCAGGAGGCTCACTCCAAACATTATCAACACCCTGTTTGACAGCAAATCTTGAAAGAAGATGCGCCACTTGATTCCCAGCTAGCTTCACAAAGCCCATATACCATTGACTGAACAGTTGCAGCTTCACCTTCATATCAGCCACCATGTGCCCCAGACGACTCTCATCAGGCTATAATTTTCTATTTCTATATACATACAATTTTAAGGTCATCTGTTTCATGATATTTATTGTCCAGTATTTGCATATTTTAGACAATTGGTAATTGTTGACATTAGAAAATTATGACAATTATATGTTTATACGCCTAAATAAATAAGGGTACATTTGGAATTACGATTTCATTGACCAAAAGTGCAATTTTAAACCAAATCGCAAAAAATTAATTGTTTGAAATTGCGTTTTTAAAAAATTGATCGCAAGTAAAGAAGTGTTTTTTTTTAAAACGCAAAATTGTAAAGGCTAAACTATGCTTTTAAAGGCCAAACCATGATTTTGTCAAATACTTAACTATGTTTTTAAAAATCATATTTCCAAATGGTACATTTTAAAATCATTATTTTTAAATCTCATTTTTTGAAATCGCAAACCCAAACATACCCTAAATGTACTATGTAGAGTTTGTTTAGGATTATGATTTAAAAATAATGATTTTAAAACAAGCGATTTTTAAATGCAATTATTAAAAACACATCTAAGCAATTGGTAAAATTATTGAGCCTTCAAAATCTTGCATTTTTGTTAAATTGCTATTTGAAAACGTAAATTTTTCTATGCTTTCAAATCACAGTCTTAAACGATACATTTTTTACAATTTGACTTAAAATTACACTTTTAATTCGCAAAATTGCAGAGTCAAATGCACTTTTATTCCTATATATATATATATATATATATATAAAGAAGAAGAAGTCAAGTTTACATAATAATAATAATAATAATAATAATAATAATAATATAAGTCAGAGTTGAGATTGGTCTAGTGATTTGACTACAAAAGTCAACAGAAAAACATGTCAAATGCCTAATGGTTGATGAATTAGTTATCATCTTCATGATATATAAAAGGACACCTAGCATGGAGAAAGCTGGTCTCCCACTAATGACATTAATATTATAAATTGTTGATGACATATTTTTCAAAAGAATATGTTGTGAGTTGCATAATTCATAATTTTGAATAAAATGGAGAGAGAGGTGGCAGAAGATAACTGGTGAAGATGAAGTGGTTTATAACTTTATGGATCCCATCACATATAAATGGATTAATTACTTGATTTTTAAAAAGACAAAACTTTAGAGTCAGCCACGTGGAATTTGGCCCTACTCATCTACAGCAACCACCCCCTAGATTCTATACTTATATTATACTCCATATAGGACATAAATACCATAATAGATCTCACCACCTATAGATGATGGACACAAATTTATTAGTTCTAAGGAAATTCGTATAAATCAGTCTCTAAAAGCAGAGTAATAATATAAGGAGGACCATTAAACAACTAATGCATAGTTATGTACCCCCTATGTGGTAGAAAATCATGAAACGTCATCTTAGGACCACTTGCTAAGAAATATTGTATAAGAAGAATCATAAAGCTCTAGAAAATGTATACCATTCAGTCACACCCTCATTAAAATTGTCTGACTTCACTATCAAATGCTCTTTTGTCGGTCCCAGGTCAACAGGACTCTAGTGGTTGTCACCCTAAGCTCATCCCCGAGCGTGAGAACCAACCGACATAAGAGCTACCATGTGTGAACCCAATCATCAAAGCCCAAGCTTGGTACCCTGAATAGCCTTCTAGATGGCCCGACCGAGACCAATCGTCAAAGCCGCCAAAGATCACCCCCCGAGCAGCTCACAAAGTCCCAAGCCCAACCGTAAAAGCTCAAGCTTGAGCTTGCCCCTAAGCTCAGTACCCCAGGCAACTCGCCAAGCTCCCGATGTAACGCCCTCGAATTATAATTCCTATAAATCATCCTAGGGCGCTACTAAACACACTAATCCTTGATCACAAAAAGAATGATCATAAAAATGAAGTTTGATTCCTTAACTTTTCCGGGATGTAGGACCCAACTGGTCCCAAAGCTTTAGACCAATTTGCGAGTTGAAAAAATCTAGATGACAAGAACTGCTTTATCCACTAATATTTGGCTTGAAAGTGGCTAGTGTTGAAGATTTTTGGGTTCATATATTGGATGCTAAATTGGCTTCTTCTATCTATAAAAATCTAGCCACATATTGGGTTATTCTAGGGCCACCTAGGCTATTGGATAAGCTAATAGGAATGAAATATGGTCCACAAAATCACTTGAAGGTCTATCAGCACTCACAAGTTAGCTATCACATGCCAGATGCATCCAGGACTGGCCATTATCTTTGAGCTAAACCCGAAATTGTCAAATTGACATGGGGAATATGAGAAGTTTTCTTAAAAGCATTCGTTGTGCAGTGACTTTAGAGATTTTTTTTTTTTTTTTTTTTGTATACAAAAACAGAAAATTACAAAATACAAAATACCGAAAGAAAATTCAATCTTGACATCAATCTAACCACAGTTCTAAAGGGGATCCGAAAAAGGCGAAGAAGGCAATCGGGGTGAATTTAGAGTGCTTGATACAAAACTATTTGTTTTTCTTGTTTAGAGTTAGAACAAAGCCACAGGCTCAGCCAGGCTAGGCTTTTAGCCCACATTTGATCCAAAACATCACTAAAATGGGCTCTAGCACTTCTTGCGGTCTGGAATAGGGCTTTAGGACAATGAAACATCACCAAGGAAGCTTTCAATATCGAAGGAGGTTAAATGAACTACATAACTTTATAATTCTTCACAAATCACAATCATTTCTTTCTTTTTCGAGGCATGTTATACATAATTCTCTATCTCATATTCCAACTATCTCTTTTGTAAATTTATCATTTGAATTTGTGAAATTCACATTTGGGTCTCACAAATCTAATAATAAATTACCCACCTACTGTATAGAAATATGGGTAAAAAATAAGATGAATTTTCTTCTGTTTTTTTTTTTCAGTGGGATGACATAAAACTAGTAAACTACCACATAATCAAAAATATGGGGGAAGAGTGTCTAAAACATACTGATTGTCATGGTGCTGGAATCTAATGTGGGTTCTGATTCTTCTTCAATTTGGTGAACTGGGTGATGAAAGGCTTTGCTTGAATCTTTAGAAGATAGAAAGAGAATATGAGCTTACATGTATAGATACTATTCATGATTTGGACATCCTTAACCTTGAATAAGGAATATCCTATTCTCGTAACCAAATAGTCTTATCCTTGCACCCAAATAGATACTAATAACATTCTAAATAATGCTAGGGTTAGTCACTATTAGAAGAGTTATTAGAGTTAGTAAGTCATTTGGGTTTGAGGATAGTTTGGTCATTATGATATTTCCTTAATTTTGTATAAGGTTAAATATAAGCCGAATAATACAGTAGCCTCATCTTCTCCCTCTAAACTTCTTACATCTAAACTATTAACAGTCACCAACTTGGACATGTGATTCTTGTAGCCAAACTGCCTTCTTCCTTCTACACCTCACACACAAACTCACCACCCAGCAACACCATCTCGCCGGCATGCCACACACAACACCACTCGGCTACACAAGCTTGGGAAGCCTCCCCACTCTTCGCACGGCCAGGATGAGATAGATAATTATGTATAACTACTGCCTCACCCAACAGTAGGGGTGGCAAAATGAGTACCTGACACGACCCGATTACGATTCGCGGGTACCCGTTACACGATTAGCCTATACCCAGACACGACCCATTTAGCTAAACGGGTAATCGGGTCTGACACGATTATGACACGAAAATAACCGGGTAACCCGACACAACCCGTTTTACCCGTTTAAAATAACCGGGTCTAATCGGGTAGACACGACCCAACATGACCCGATTACCCTAAACTATAAAATAAACAAAAAAATTTTTAAAAAAAAATCAAAATTGTAATAATAAATTAATAATACTAATGCATCAAAATTTTAAAATTACTTCAATATTTATGTCATATTATAACACTTTTTTTAAGCAAAACAAAAAAATCAATTAAAAGTTAAAACACATTAACAAAGGGACCCATAATTTTTTTTTTTTTTTTGATGGAATAGTCCAAAAAATGTTAATTGTTTTTATACTTCTTGCTATCAAAGAGAATTCTACTGGCGAAAAAAGCAAGTAGTCGTTTTCTGATGATGGTATAAAGTGGAAAAAAAGACTCATCCTGTGGCCTATGGACCCCAAGAAGTGATGTGGGAGGCATTATGGACGATGATGATGAGTCCTATTATTCATGCAGCAACCCACTAAAAGAATCAAAATCCGAGTCCAGACTCCAGAGATAAAGACTAGAGAGAGTAAGAGACATACAGCGGCTGACAGTGAGGAGGTGTGGCTGACGGCGACGGTGACTCGGTGAGGACGGCGAGTCGGCGACGGTCTTGGTTCCTAACGGCGACGGCGAGCCCAGGAGGGAGAGTGGAAACCCGAGAGAGAGAGAGAGAGAGAGAGAGCCGAGAGTAAATTGATTTCTGAACTTCTGAATGTCGAAGACTTGAGTAAATTGAGTAATCAGTAAAGTAAGTGAGTCTGAGAGAAGTCAGGAGAGGCAAAAAAAAAAAAAAAAAACCTGGGTC